>NC_088373.1:7666424-7671424 GCF_034508935.2 Berghia stephanieae
GAGACTAGACCAAATGATAGAAAGCAATTGCTATTGTCCGTTTCACGCTATAGAAACCGGGATAAACTCCGGCTCTGAAAGACTTCTAATTTTTAAAATATAGTATTAGTTAAGAAAAAACTGTAGGAGAAAACCATTTATAATACATTAGAAGTTATGCCTTTAAAGCAGATGTTATAACTGATCTATTTTCACATTATGTGACATATTTAACTTGTTTTAATAAATATAACGTGATAGAGATTAAAAGACAAGACGCATGACTGTAGTAAATACCAAATCATGAAGGGCTATCTTAAATGAGGATAAGGAGAAGATTTTGTAACTTATATTTTTTGTCCTAAAGTGCAATCCAATCCAAAACTGAAACAGTGAAAAATTATAAATGGAGTCACTCACGAAGCTCCAACCAACGTTATCGAACACTCTCGTACTTACAAGTATCCACCAACACTCATATATATATATATATATATATATATATATATATATATATATATATATATATATATATATATATATATATAATAATATATAATATATATATTACTTTGGTTAACAAAATGTGATGGAAAACGAATAATAATACATTTTTAGAAGAAAAGAAAAACAACAACATTGTGTTAGAATAAAAAGCAAGTGTTAGACCACACAACAGCTAGACAATGTCTGGGAGGAACATTTTCCGAAATTCTATCACTCTAGTGATATCGTGGATTCAATTCGCGTGAAAAGTCAGCAATTTGGCTGGACACAATAATATGAAAATTGTGCTTAGATATTTACTTTTATGACATATCTAGGTGATAATTTCTATCTACCAATTTCCCGTCGTAATCAATGGTCTCTTCATCATTAAGTCAGAGGATAATTGTGACCCTTCGTCTCGAAACGGTATTAAGTCGGGATGAATTGAACCCCGAAAAGTGACTTTAGAATGATATTGATAGTAAAAACCAATTTTTGAGCTTTTGCATTGTGAGAAATTGTCTTCATTCTCTGACATAACAAATAGAAACAAACTCCAAGTTTCATGTTTTTGTCAATAAATTCAATTTTTTTTTCACCTAAGATATCCCGACATAAAACCTTTAGAGATAATTTGTCACAATTTGTAGATTTATGGCAATTTTTATTCTTTACTGGATGTGCTTAGTTATTTTTTGTCTGACTTTCTTTCCTTCAGAAATATGCAGATTATCTTTGGCTATATCAATTTTATTTTTACCCGATATGTATCCACCAGCAATTTGATAGCTTTTTACAATAACAGACATGAAGCACATTAAAATTAAACTTTTCGTCTCCTTTAAAAGACAATATAATGAAATAATAGTCATTTGAGATGTGGCTGGAAGTAAATCAAATAACTGAGGTGATGCCTTGACCAAAATTTATTGGGCTAATAATTGTGGTTTTTACTTAAGCTGCAACTTTTAAATCAAGAATTACATAACAATTTGATCGCTGGTCTCAAACTCGTAAAAAGAGTCAGCTAAAAATGACAAATCTTTCATATTCTATTGTTTGTAGTTTGAGATGTAAAAAAGGCCACTATTATCTAGAATGCGCGTTTTCTAATCAACCACAAAATATATCTACAGTGCATCTGCGTTAGAGAGGAAAGATACTTTATTACTCAGAGAATATGAAAAGAAAATAACAAGGGAACATGGTATTGTAGCACCTTCGAAAAATGTTAAAAGAAGGGCATTTTTACCAGCGCGACAGGTATATAGAAGATTCTGTTTGGCTTGAAGCACTAATAAACTTTGTCTAATCAAAGGAAGAAATTTGGAGACCCAAAAACTGGGCTAGTCGTCAATTTAAGCAAAACTCGCTAATTTGGTTTTAACTGCCAAAACGTTCTACAAGTGTTTCCTTGAATCAAACTTCGGTTCATTGAACTTTTTTAAAAAGTGAAATGAATCGAAAGTAAAAGTAGTCGAGATCTTCATGCTTAAGGTGACAAAAAATCCCACTTTTTAGTAGATAGATAGTTTGTGAGAGAGTGAGTTCTATTTTCTATTCAATCATTTGGAAAGAAATATAGGACTTGTAATTAATTAACTTAGCAGTCACGGTAGACTTTTGTAATAAAAACAAGAGAAGGAGTAAGGTAGGGTGTAGGGTGGGGGAGGAGGTGTGTGAAGAATAGACAGAAGAAAATGTCCTTGTTACACTTATTGGTTCCAGCCTGGAGTCCAATCTCGGCGTGACTGTCTTTGTTTATATCATCAGCTTTAATGTCAGACACGTGTCTGACAGCTCCCATTGCCAACATTCCTTTTTGAGAAGCAACTAAAAAAATGCAGAAGAAAATATAATAAAGCTGGATTAAAATTACGAACAAAAAATGAAATATTAATTGGATAAAATAAACGGAGGAGGTTGTAAGTAGTCTGCACGTCGGGGTTGGTGGACTTAAGTGCAATGATATGGTCGATGGATTGGAACCTACACTTGTTGGTCCCCGACTGCAGTCCAATGACGCCTTGGCCCTCGCTGGACATGTCATCAGCACGAATATCGGCGACGTGCCTCACGGCTCCCATGGACATACCCTTCTGGGAGGCAACTGGGGATTACACAAGCATGATGGCATTTATACAAAAACTACCCCACAGCAAGAACTTTGATACGTTTCAAAAGGGGTCGTCTCAACGGTGGTACATTGTAATGTTAAACGTGATAATTTTACTTATACGTCCGAGAAATTAGAGAATACAACAATAGTTATAGAATTACCACTTTAATCAGAGCCAATAGTTTTTAGGCTGTATCAAAATATCCTAAATTTCTGTCACGATCTCTTTTACTGATCACACTGAATCATTAAAATTGTATTCCCTTAAAAAGATAGTATCCAATTATTGTCAAATTAGTACAAAAAACAAAACAAAACAAAAAACCCTCAAAAAAACAACAATTAATTGTTGAGACGTTCAAAATTTGGGATCTGTAACTTGCTGTGAGGTAAACAAAAACCAATTCCATGTAACATAACAATTTAAATAACTAATTGAAAAAGTAAAATGTAACATTTAACAAAAGGCATCCAATCAATTTCAAATAATATCTATCTAAATGACACCGACTTTAACGATGTTACAAGCTTATGTCATAAAGATTAGTGGTGTCTGTTTTACTATACAAATATTATTTGCTGTCCCACATAATATGATGTGTATCAAAAAGTCCTCGTCCCATCAACATAATTGTCTCAAACATATCTATTAACATGTCCTATAATCCCCATAATATAACAGTCTCAAATATATGTACCAAAACGTTTTAGTCTCCAAAAACATAATTGTTTCAAATAGATGTCTTAACAAGTTCTGGTCCACATAAAATCATTGTCTCAAATAGATGTATTAACAAGTCCTAGTGCCCATAACATCATTTGTGACCCTTCGCCTCAAAACGGTATTAAGTCGTGATGGTTAAGACGTTGAACATTGAATTATAGCCAGAAATATCAGACTTGTGTTAAGTTTGTATTTTTATTGAGGAGAGTGGATATCATATTTTAGGGTGCTAATGCCAACACTTTATATTTTTGAACACTTTAACATTTTATTCGGCTTTTATGAATATGGTTCGTTCCGACTTAATACCGTTTTGAGACGATGGGCCACATTTCTCAAATAGATAATGTATTAACAGGTCCTGGAGTCAGACGGAACCCAAATCTGGGAATTGGTTCAAATGTCAATTACATGATTTTAATGACAGAAGATACTTTCATGGAGCACAACATTTGAAGTTATGAAATAAAAAGAAAAAAAGTAAGAGATTTAAAATCACATTTTTGGTACCTCAGTCTACTTTCTTTATCTATTTTTCCCGACAGATTACAGTTTGACACCCGAGAACATATTTTTAAAACCGAAAATGAAATCCAATCACCTTTTAAAAACTTTTCTGGTTTACCCCTTATTTTGATATTTTGCTGTTTCTGTTTTAATAGGTTTTCATTGTATCTGGATAACGATATATATATATATATATATATATATATATATATATATATATATAAATGAATATATATATATATATATATATATATATATATATATATATATATATATATATATATATATATATATATATATATATATAACAAACACAAACAAAAACCATAGACAATACGTACACTTGTTGGTTCCTGCCTGCAGACCAATGTCCACCTGGCTGTCTTTGGACATGTCGTCAGCACGGATATCAGCGATGTGTCTGACTCGGCCCAAAGACATACCTTTCTGGGATGCAACTGAAAAAGGAAAAAAACAAACAAACCCATGGACTTTCTAAAAGCACATAATAATATTCACTAATTGTTGTCATTCAATGTGCTTTCAAAGCGTTTACCAAAGTCAGCATTAGCACTATGACGAAACATGCAGCCCGTTTGGTTACCATTCATCATCATCATCATCAACATCATAGCTTGCCGCTCCAACACCGAACCCACTCCACAACATCTGTGGAGCAGACTCTTAGGTCATGGTCAGTGCAGCTGGGCCCATCCTGGCATTCTCTAAGGATGTGCTCCAACGTCTGCTCTGAGCATCCACATGTATACAAGCTAGTCTCAGCCAGTCCCCACTTTTTCATGCTTCCAGCTGTTCTCCATTATGGTTACCAGTATAATTTATTTTCAACAAGAACGATGTTGATATCAACCAGGTATCCATTTTACACTTGAGTATGGTGAGACATTCTGAGTAAAGAACTTTTCTCAAGGACTGAAATGTGAGACTCAAACACAGGAGCTCGAACACATGACCCAGGACGGGTTTTATATAATTCTCTCCTTACCAGACATTTTCAGAATTTTCTCTGAAACTTCACACCCACCCAACACAAATTTGTTTTCTACTCAAACAGAAAAGAACCAGGTATATTCCATACATAATATTGTCCAGTGTATAATTGTTATCGCTAAAACAAAATATTTTCTTTATAATTGGTGATGTACAAATGATATTAGAATG
>NC_088373.1:7676424-7703924 GCF_034508935.2 Berghia stephanieae
TGAAAAAGGCAATGATGATGATGATGATGATGACAGTATAGTGTTTCTGTTGCTTTGGGACCCACTGTCAATCTCTTTTAGCTAATACAGTGGATGTTGTTCTACGTAACAGCTTAAAAGTAAAATAAAGTACACCCCCCCCAAAAAAAAAAACAAACAAAAAAAAAAACAAAAAAAACAAACAAACAAACAAAAAGAAACAAAATAAAACAAAAACAAAACAAAAGTCCCCTAAAAAAAAAAAACCCAAAAAAACAACAAAAACAAACAAAAAAACCCCCAAAAAACAACCAACCCCCCCCCCAAAAAAAAAAAGACACAAAACAAAACAAAACAAAACAAAAGCAAGCAAACAAAATAAAACAAAACAAAAAACAAAAACAAAAACAAAACAAAACAAAAACTTTACCTGTTTAAAATGTGATTCGTTCTCGTTGAATTTAAGTTTGAGTTTGCTTAGCTCTTGGGGAGGGTTGGGGATTTTGCTGGCGATCTGTTGCATCAGTCTGTAAAAGGGAACAACGTTCAAAACAATGTCATTCATTATTTCATCATCTATAAAGGTAACAGCAAGTGATGAAGTGAGTAGGAAAGTGCCAGAAGATAATAGGGAATAAAAAGTTCGCGGCGGTGATGGGGGTTTGAACCCGCGACATTACTGGTACGACAACTCCGCCTGGCCGGGGAGAGCGGCGTGGCTCTACCGTATGAGCTATCCGCGACGATCCCAAAAAAGATCGTCTCTAACTCTAGTCATTATTAGAGCCTCTCTCTTCCCGACTACTTGAGATCGCGGGTCCAACACACACAACCTCCGCGAAGTTAGCTGGCCAGCAATTAAGCTTAATAAAGGTAAAACACCGTTTGCCTGATTTTTATTTTTAGATTTCGACATTTTCTATATTTACATCAAAGGGGAACTTTGTCTATGGGGTTTTTTTTTCTACAAGGAAAGAATGAAATAAAAAATTAAATTAAATTGAGCTTTTATATAGCGCAATATCCATCAAACGTGCTCAAAGCGCTTTACAAGGGGTCCCTGGCCAACAGCAACATTTAACATGTAGGACGGGACATGACGCCTGTTAGGCGATATTACATTTTTTTCGGACAAAGACAACGCTGTTAACGGCCAGGTACTCGTTTTACACCTGAGTACGGTGAGATAATGTGAGTAAAGAGCCTTTTCCAAGGACTCAACTGTGCGCCGAGCGCGAGGCTCGAACCCAGGACCTTCCGATCCGAAAGCGAGTGTCATACCACAAGACCACATAGCCGCACAACCAAAGCGTCATCCGCCCGCAGTGCAGCGCACAGTGAAACTGTGCCATGGCGAAGTGACTTACTCAAGGCTGTGTACAGCGCGGCTGAGAAACAAACTCGGTTCATTCTGGGCATGACGCAAAGACAACACCTCTGTTTCACACTGAATCCCACCCCACCTCCTCAAAAAAGAAACAATAATAAAAAAAACAAAACAACAACAAAATACGGAAAAAAAAGAAGAAAAAAAACATTTTAAAAAAACCCTAACCCCCCCCCCCACTCCTCTTTAGGCTATGTGGTTTAGTGGTACGGCACTCGCTTTCGGATCGGAAGGTCCTGGGTTCGAGCCTTGCGCTCGGCGCATAGTTGAGTCCTTGTAAAAGGCTCTTTACTCACATTCTCTCATTGTACTCAGCTGTAAAATGAGTACCTGGCCATTAACAGCGTTGTCTTTGTCCGAAAATAGTAATATCGCCTAACTGGCGGCTAGTCCCGTCCTACATGTTAAATGTTGCTGTTGACTAGGGACCCATTGTAAAGCGCTTTGAGCACATTTAGTGGATATTGCTCTATACATAGCTCATTTTTTTAAATATTTCTTTAGAGAAAAAACAAACAAACAAACATATGAAGTAAAAGTAGCATCAGACCAAAAGGACACCGATAGTTGTCCAGACAATTGAACTTGTTAACGGCCGTACTCTGGGAAGACCCGTCTTTAAAAATTTGGCCAAAAAACTCGTCCTTCAAATTAAATATCGGTCGATTTAAATGACCCCTCATCAATCTGGGCAAAAACTCTCAGGTGATTGGTTAAAAAGATTTTATGGTCTTCATAAATTTGGCCATGCACATAATATCTATTTATATATAGATAGTATGTGCTTGGCTAAGAAGCTCATAACATTGCCATCCGGAAGTATAACGGACCAACACACAAAACTGTGTGTATCCATGAACGTTTATAGTCAGGTTAATACAGTTCAGTGAGCATTACTCATAAACGCGGATGGCAAAAAAAAAAAAAAAACAAAAAAAAAAAAAACCAATAACAAAGACATGTGTGACGTCATCTTCGAACTATTTATAGATAGTATGCAGATGACGTCACTCAGGCCTTTGTTTTTGTTTTTGCCATCCGCGTTTGTGAGTTGTTCTCACTAAACTGTATTAACCAGACTATAAAAGTTCATGGTTACACAGAGTTTGTGTGTTGGTCCGTTATACTTCCGGATGGCAATGTTGTGAACTCCTTGGCCAAGCGCATTCTATCCATAAGTCTTTGGTCACAAGAAATGTTTTTGTTTGTTTTTTTTTGTTTTTTTTTCATTTTTCTTGTTTTTTTTTTCTGGATGGAGGGTAACTTACTTGATAAGGACGCGTCCATTTTTGAGGGCCCGTTCCACATTGAGCGAACCAGATTCGATGTCTTCCCCTGTCATCTCTTTGATCCACCTCCTGACTTCTCCCTCGACAGCCAAATCATACTTGGCATTCAGCTGGGTGGGGGAAAAGAAATCAAATATAAAAAAATGAGCTTTATATTAAAAATGGAGTTTTATATAGTGCAATATCCACTAAATGTGCTCAAAGCGCTTTACAAGGGGTCAATGGTCAACAGCAATACGTAGGACGGGACATGACGCCTGTTAGGCGATATTACAATTTTTCGGAAAAAGACAACGCTGTGCTCATTTTACACATGAGTACGGTGAGAGAATGTGAGTAAAGAGCCTTTTCCAAGGACTCAACTATGCGCCGAGCTCGAGGCTCGAACCTAGGACCTTCCGATCCGAAAGCGAGTGTCATACCACTAGACCCCATAGCCACACTGAGTGAATGCATTATGTGTGACTTGAAATTGATTTCAGATGGCAGGCTCAGGATTTAAATGAAGCTCTTTGAAGCGCAAAGAGCATGGCCAATCTGAAAAATATGCACCATATAAATGTTCATGTTTATTTATAATTTTATTCATTTCATGATCTGTTGAAAGTGATTATTTCTCATGCCAGCAGAAGTAGTGGAAATACGAGGTGGTAGAATGAAAATGTTGCTGCTGGAAGCTCGAAAGAATAATTAATTAATAATATGTAATGGAAATAAAATCTTCAATTTACTGAATCACGACAGATAATAAGGTGGACAGTTTGGGTTTCCCCTTTATCACCAAAGCGTAAATGTTGCTGCTCGAAGCTCGAAGAAATAAATAATAACGTGAAGTTGAATGTAAGCTTCAATTTAATTACAAAAACAGATCAAATGAACGTTTCGGGTTTCCCCTTTATCAACAAAACAGGATGATTGACACAACCACAGATTAAATTATTTTTTTTATAACCCAAAAAACACGATGAATGAAGAAGACTAAAGTTGATCATTTCAATACTAATTGCTATATTTATTGGAACCAATATATATAGTTCGAAGATGACGTCACTCAGGTCTTTGTTATTGTTTTTTGCCATCCGCGTTTATGAGTAATGCTCACTGAACTGTATTAACCCGACTATAAACGTTCATGGATACACACAGTTTTGTGTGTTGGTCCGTTATACTTCCGGATGGCAATGTAATGAGCTTCTTAGCCAAGCGCATACTATCTATAGAAAGACATCGATCACACTTAATCAATCAATCTAACCTTTAACCGATACCATTCTGCAGAACTCATGACGTCATCATTATTATGCCAGACCAATGCGACAGGGCAACGCTTCCAATTTCAAAAACCAATTTTTTCCAACCATGAATGAAATTTTGGAATAGAAATCAGGCAATCCATGAACTCGTTTCAGATTTCAGACATTGCATTGCTTTGTTTATGTCAGCAACAACAAAGTCAACTCATTCTATTGAATAAATCTGTCCAGCCTACTAATTTATAGAAATGAAATGGGCATGATCTATATTCCCTTTCCATGTGCTCGAGGTCATTGGTCACATTGCAAAGCGTGCTCAAAATGACCCACATAGTGAAAAGTATTCACAGCTTTTGAAATATCTTATATTACGATTGGTCATTTTGTTCAGCTTGTCACATTGGTATGTTTACAACTTTCATAAACAAAGCAGTGTGTTTACATTTGTTAAGAAATATCCAATCGTTGGATCTCATTAAATCATATGATTGATGACTCGGTTGGACGAAAACATGAATATAAATCGCTCCCATTGAAAATGAATAGAACAGCGTCGATATAAAAAAACAAATTACCAAGCACGGAACGTTTTGGGCTCAATAACCTTCTTCAGTCAATAATAAAAAAAAAAATAAAAACATTAATGCATCATTTAAAAAAAAAATCAAGATGATTTTCGCCTGTGCGGATTTTAAGGGATGCATTCATGTCTGTCTTGTTTTATTTATTTTTTAAAATATTGGCCGAAGAAGGGATTTGAGCCCGAAACAATCCGTGTTTGCTATTTTGTTTTGTTCTTTTTTTTCGAGCTGCTATAGATAGTTCGAAGATGACGTCACTCAAGGCTTTGTTATTGTATTTTGCCATCCGCGTTTGTGAGTGATTCTCACTAAAATGTATTAACCAGACTATAAGAGTTCATGGTTACACATAGTTTAGTGTGTTGGTCCGTTATACTTCCGGATGGCAATGTTATGAGCTTCTTAGCCAAGCGCATACTATCTATATTCATTGTCATTCATTATTTGTACAGTCCACAGCTTGGAGCAGCTCCGTATTACATTGACGTGTGTTGGTTTCTATGACGATATTATGAGCAATGTTCAGCGTGTTATAATGAAAATGTAGCTGCTTGAAGCTTGAAGGAAAAAAATAACTATAGATAGAATGCGCTTGGCTAAGAAGCTCATAGCATTGCCATCCGGAAGTATAACGGACCAACACACAAAACTATGTGTATTCATCAACGTTTATAGTCGGGTTAAAACAGTTCAGTGAGCATTACTCTTACCCGCGGATGGCAAAAAAACCTTAACAAAGACCTGAGTGACGTCATCTTCGAACCATCTATAGATAGTTCGAAGATGACGTCACTCAGGCCTTTGTTATTATTTTTGCCATCCGCGTTTGTGAGTTGTTCTCACTAAACTGTATTAACCAGACTATAAAAGTTCATGGTTACACAGAGTTTGTGTGTTGGACCGTTATACTTCCGGATGGCAATGTTGTGAACTCCTTGGCCAAGAGCATTCTATCTATATTCATGTCTTCGTCAAACCAAGTCATGAATCACATGATTTGTTGCTGTCAAACGATTGGATATTTCTTCAGAAATGTAAACACGCTGCTTTGTTTATGAAAGTTGTAAACATACCCATGTGTCAAGCTGAACAAAATGACCAATCGTGATGATAGATATTTCACTTTTCACTATTCGGGTCACTTTGAGCACATATTCCAATGTGACCAAGACCTCGAGCACATGGAAATGTAATATAGATCATGCCCATTGTAAGCTTCAATTTATTAGACGAAGACAAATACTGTGGACGTTTTGGGTTTCTCCTTTATCAACAAAACACAATGAGAAATGTGTGAATGGTGTAGTAAAGGTGAATAACAGTATTCACGCCATTCACCCTTATCTGTGCGGCTATGTGGTCTTGTGGTATGACACTCGCTTTCGGATCGGAAGGTCCTGGGTTCGAGCCTCGCTCGGCGCATAGTTGAGTCCTTGGAAAAGGCTCTTTACTCACATTCTCTCACCGTACTCAGGTGTAAAATGAGTACCTGGCCGCTAACAGCGTTGTCTCTGTCCGAAAAAGTGTAATATCGCCTAACAGCCGTCATGTCCCGTCCTAAATGTTGAGTGTTGCTGTTGGTCAGGGACCCCTTGTAAAGCGCTTTGAGCACGTTTAGTGGATATTGCGCTATATAATACCCCATATACCGGAGCATACTCAATGTCTCAATCGTTTCTATGTTATATGTTTGTGTTGAGAATATTGGCTATTAAGCTTAACTGCTGGTCAAGTAACTTCGCGATGGTTGGTTGGCGAGCGAGCCCGCGATCTCCAGAAGTGGGTGAAAGAGAGTTCTAGAAATGACCTGAGTTTGATACGAATATTTTTGTGTTCGTGGATAGCTCACACGGTAGAGCCACGCTCTCACCTGCCAGGCGGAGTTGTCGTACCAATAAGGTTCAAACCCCACCACCGCCGCGAAAATCTTTATTCTCGATTGTCTTCTGGCACTTTTCTACTCACTTCATCTCTTGTTGTTACCAACATAAGTGCCTGCTCCACTCACTTTTCTGAATTATATAATAGCTAACTTTATTTATTTATATCTCATTCGTCTTAAGTGTTTCGGTCATCGTGTTTTGTTGACATAGAGGAAACCCGAAAAATCCACAGTATATGTCATTGTCTAATAAATTGAAACTTACAATTCAATACTAATCTTTATTTTTTTTTTTTTAGCCTATTATAATCACTATGCAATGGTAACATTAATTTATTTTATATAAATGAAATACAGTTTGCTTTTGTTGAAAGTTATTCCTCAAGATTTCACACTACACTAACAACTCCTTGCTGCCTCTCATGTCTATGACTATCTTTGGGAGAAATTCTCACCCGTCTCTCTCTCTCTCTCTCTCTCTCTCTCTCTCTCTCTCTCTCTCTCTCTCTGTGTGTGTGTGGGTGTGTGTGTATATATCTCTCACATCCTCCCGCTTCCACCCCTCTTATCGCCTATCTATATCTATCTATCCATCTATCTGTCTATCTATCCATCTATCTGTCTATCTATCTGTCTATCTATCTATCTATCTGTCTATCTATCTATCTATCTGTCTATCTATCCATCTATCTGTCTATCTATCCATCTATCTGTCTATCTGTCTATCTATCTATCTATCTATCTATCTATCTATCTGTCTATCTATCCATCTATCTGTCTATCTATCTATCTATCTGTCTATCTATCTATCTATCTATCTATCTATCTATCTATCTATCTATCTATCTATCTATCTATCTATCTATCTATCTGTCTATCTATCTATCTATCTATCTATCTATCTATCTATCTATCTATCTGTCTATCTATCTGTCTATCTATCTATCTATCTATCTATTCAAATAGATCTATCTATCTATCTGTCTATCTATCTGTCTATCTATCTATCTATCTATCTATCTATCTATCTATCTATCTATCTATCTATCTATCTATCTATCTGTCTATCTATCTATCTATCTATCTATCTATCTGTCTATCTATCTATCTATCTATCTATCTATCTATCTATCTATCTATCTATCTATCTATCTATCTATCTGTCTATCTATCTATCTATCTATCTATCTATCTGTCTATCTATCTATCTATCTATCTATCTATCTATCTGTCTATCTATCTATCTATCTAATCTATCTATCTATCTATCTGTCTATCTATCTAATCTGTCTATCTATCTATCTATCTATCTATCTATCTATCTATCTGTCTATCTATCTTCTATCTATCTATCTATCTATCTATCTTATCTATCTATCTATCTGTCTATCTATCTATATCTATCTATCTATCTATCTTATCTGTCTATTCTATCTTCCTATCTATCTATCTATCTATCTATCTATCTGTCTATCTTATCTATCGCTATCTATCTATCTATCTTATCTATCTATCTATCTATTGAATCGTGTTTGATACAAATATGGTACGAAAAGTGCTCGACATGTAGTAATGGAGCGAATTATTATTTAAAATATTTACCACAATGTTTGGGGCAGTCTACATCGATGTTTCAGGCTTAATTTGCCATCTTCAGGACTGAGTTGTTTTGTTGACTGTTGTTGTTTCTTGAAGTGGTTCCGGTTTGAAGTTAATTAAGAGGAATTTGCGCCGATGGGGACACTTTCCGTAGATCTCATTTTTCATGTTGAGTGTGGCATGAAAAATGAGATCTACGGAAAGTGTCCCCATCGGCGCAGATTCCTCTTAATTAACTTCAAACCGGAACCACTTCAAGAAACAACAACAGTCAACAAAACAACTCAGTCCTGAAGATGGCAAATTAAGCCTGAAACATCGATGTAGACTGCCCCAAACATTGTGGTAAATATTTTAAATAATATCTATCTATCTATCTATCTATCTATCTACCTATCTATCTATCTATCTATCTATCTACCTATATCTATCCATCTCTCTATTTATCTATCTATCGATCTATCTATTAATCTTTCTATTTATCTATCTATCTATCTATATATCTATCCTATCTGTCTATCTATCTATCTATCTATCTATCTATCTATCTATCTATATATCTATCCTATCTGTCTATCTATCTATCTATCTATCTATCTATCTATCTATCTATCTATCTATCTATCTATCTATCTATCTATATCTATCTGTATATCTATCTATCTGTCTAGGTGTTATAGCTGTAAAAACTCGACACTGTGTTGTTATAGTTATAGCTATAGAAACTCGACACTGTGTTGTTATAGTTATAGCTATAAAAACACGACACTGTGTTGTTATAGTTATAGCTATAAAAACACGACACTGTGTTGTTATAGTTATAGCTATAAAAACACGACACTGTGTTGTAGAGCTCATTTTTCTGAACAAAATATAGAATATACTCGTTACTGTTCTGTTTCAAAAATGGATTTTTGTCTTGGGTGAGTATGAAGTTTCGGGTCAAATTCTGAAAATAGCTGGTAAGGAGAGAGAGCGAGAGAGAGAGAGAGAGAGAGAGAGAGAGAGAGAGAGAGAGAGAGAGAGAGAGATAGATAGATAGAGAGAGAGAGAGAGAGAGAGAGAGAGAGAGAGAGAGAGAGAGAGAGAGAGTTAAAACTGAAAAGAAACTTGCTGAGAGCGGTGATAAGAAAGTGGGTCCGCGTGCAATCATATATGATAATCAAACATACCGATTTCAGCACCATTCATTCACGGCGACACAACAATTCTATTATTCCTATCGAAATATCGTCATTATATCTGGCGCCGATTTCCCCAGACTAAATCAACATTCACACCACTTTTACAATCCACTGAAATCCAAGAACCAGACAGGAATTTGATGAAGACAAATTGACATCAATTCCCACTTCCCACAGCCGTGTCAAATTCTTACTTTCACACATAAGTAACATTTTTACTGGCCAGAGTTAAACCAAACAAAATAATATATATATATAACCTTTCGTCACCAAAGGGTACCGTGTCGAGATGTACTATATACACATTACATAATTTCACATTGTTTCTCACATGATTTGAAAAGCTAATAAATTCCTTCATTGAGGGGAGGGAGAGAGTTTTTTTTTCTTAATCTTTAAAAATCCTAGTTTTCTATCTATGTCTGATTATTTTGATTTTAAACATCAATTTCCTCTATCTAATTCATTCCATCAAAACACCAGATTGACAAGGTGGTCACAAATATCCCCTGAATTCAATCCCTTGTCCTTATCACTAGTGCGGAGCGGTCCTTGGCAAGCTTAAGGACCACGGTCCTACGGTCCTTGGGAAATGAAGACCGCAAGGACCGGTCTCTAGACCGGTCCGTTCATTCTTGAACCGTTAAAGACCGCTACACGATGAAAACCGTGGCCTACAGGAGTAAAACACACGGAGTAGTCACACTCATTTCAAATTGTAACCTAATTAGAGAAGAGGGGTGATGCCTTCTTTATTTGCTCACCGTACTTCATTGTTACTTCGATAATTTAATAAAATTTGAAATTTATCCCCATTAACGGAGATAATGGCATCGCCCAAGGCGTTGATCGAGTTGTTCGTGGCGTTGATACACACACGCAACTCCTACCCCCCCCCCCCCTCCCCCCCCCCCCCCACACACACACACATTAGAGGGCAGCGAGCATTGAAGAGTAAGAGAGAGACGTGAAGTTATAATAAGAGGGGTGGATGAGGTGATAAGAGGGGTCGATGGTGACTTTTCGCCAGATCTAACAAACTCAGCTACCCATTCATTGCTGAGTAGACAGGGATTCAGAAAAAAATCGACTGCACCCGGGATCGATCTCTGGCCCTTTGCGTATAAAGAGAGTGCTCTATCAACTGAGCTATCGGGGTCCCCAAATATTCTATTGGACCTTTTAAAAATACAGACGTTATAACTGTTTTTTTTGGACGGAAGAAACTAATGAAACTCATATTACTTGATTAGTTAAAACACCAAACGAAATTTTAATATTATTGTATTATTTTAAATGACAACAATGCGATAGAAAGGAGTGGCGACAAGAGATGGACAAAAGAAAACAAAAAATCAGACTTGCAACTTGCTAGGTTCGACACACACACACACACACACACACACACACACACACACACACATCTTTAGTAGTCACATACATTTCAAACAATAACCCATTAGAGAAGAGGGTCATGCCTTCATCATAGATCATTGTCATTGCGATCATTATGGTGTAGTAAATTTTGAAATTTACCCCGTATAATGGAATCGTCCAAGGCGTGCGCCTCCTGTTCCCCCCATCTCACACACGAAAGGGCGGTTTGCGGAGTGGAGGGAGGTGGTCGTCTGCCTCTATGGTCGTCTGTGTCGTTTAGTGTATGGCAAAGGGGGGTGGGTGCGATTAATTAAGTGGGATGGGTGGTGATTGGTGGAAGATAGGCAAAGGACCGAGGCAACGAATCGCTGGGGAAGTAGTATGGCGCGAGACCGTTGAAAGGTGATAAGAAGTGAGGACCGCCGGCGGTCTTCCTCTTTGGGACTGGACCACGGTTCACAGCTAAAAGACCGTGGGACCGGTCCTCGGTCCGGTCCTCAGCGCGGCACTACTTATCACTTACACCCCCCCCCCCCCCACGCGGACCCCTTCAACAGCAGTTCGTCCCCTACCAAATTAAATCGAAGTCCGTCCTGTTGAGTTTCCCCTCATACTCTAAATCTTTGATTGATAACGTAATTTCGTTTCGTATAAATGTGAATGGGGTTTGATACCAGTTTTTGATATTCACACTCCGCCATGTTGAAAACGTGTCAATACCATTTCACCCTATCACAACGCCAACGAGATGATATGGCGCTTATAAATGACCTGTTAATTTATGTTAGTACATATTGAGAAAGTCCGAATTACTTTGTGAATTTATACTATCTACCGTATTCTGACAATTGCCTATTTGAAATTGTGACCCACCGTCTCAAAACGGTATTATGTCAGAACGAACCAAATGCTTAAAAGCCCAATCAAATGTTAAACTGGTCAAAAATATAAATTGTTGGCATTAGCACCCTAAAATATGGTATCCGTTCTCCTCAATAAAACATACAAACTCAACACAAGTCTGATATTTCTGGCTATAAATTCAATTTTCAACATATTAACCATCCCGACTTAATACCGTTTTGAGAAGAAGGGTCACAATTTTGACCAGAAGACTCGTCCTTCAGATACCTTGTCTGTTAAATCCGGCGGAAAGTACTTTTGGATAAATGGAAATCGGATCCAAAGGATGGCAAGCAATACATATTGTTAGTTTAAGGCTAAAGACACCAGGATAAAAACAACAAAAAACGCCTTCTAGTGCGGGGTAATTGGATGCTGTTGCGCCTATGTATTCCATGAAAGAATACAGATAATAAATAAAATTCTCTTTATTCATCCCCATGGGGAAATAATTTGTTTTCATGGTCTATTCCAAGAGAATATTGGAATAACCCAGGCGTCAGCCGCAGAGCATCGCCGCAAAGTGAGCTAAGACGAGGTGACTTGCTGAAGGCCACACAGCCCAGCGGCGGGTGATCGCTTCGGTAGCTTTCGGGTACGAAGCTGAGCCACTGAGCCAAGCTGCCCCTAATCCATTTAAAATTGAGCTTTTATATAGCGCAATATCCACTAAATGTGCTCAAAGCGCTTTACAAGGGGTCTCTGGTCAACAGCAACATTTAACATGTAAGACGGGACATGCCGCCTGTTAGGCGATATTATAATTTTTCGGACAAAGACAACGCTGTTAAGGGCTATGTACTCATTTTACACCTGAGTACGGTGAGAGAATGTAAGTAAAGAGCCTTTTCCAAGGACTCAACTATGCGCCGAGGGAGGCTCGAACCTAGGACCTTCCGATCCGAAAGCGATTGTCAAACCACTAGACCACATAGCCGCACAATCCATCGAACAAACCTCTGAACGGTAACAGGAATCACCCATATTGCCCAAAGTGAGCAAATTGACAAAGGACAAAAAATAAATGTAAAAAAAGTACCTGAAGCGATACTTGAACTCGGACCTTTTGGGGTTGTATGCAATGCCTTAACCGCTCGGCCACCTCGCATTCAGGGATAAACTCTCTGGCTTAACCGCCTCCTTACCACCTGCATCAAAATGTGCGGCTATGTGATCGGAAGGTCCTGGGTTCGAGCCTCGCTCGGCGCATAGTTGAGTCCTTGGAAAAAAGGCTCTTTACTCACATTCTCTCACCGTACTCAGGTGTAAAATGAGTACCTGGCCGTTGACAGCGTTGTCTCTGTCCGAAAAAATTGTAATATCGCCTAACAGGCGTTATGTCCCATCTTACATGTTGCATGTTGCTGTTGGCTAGGGGCCCCTTGTAAAGCGCTTTGAGCACGTTTGGTGGATATTGCGCTATATAAAAGAGCTCAATTTGAGAAAATTGTCACATTTGTTACGACACAATAATATACATTTTTCTTATTCAGATTTAATTTGTACATCACAAACTTTGAGGAATGATCTTTATTTAATTAATAAGAACATAAAGTTGTTTTATAGAGAGATTGTTTGAGTTTAAAAATCAATTTTTATGCTGGGTAAGCCTGGCATTTGGGAAAATACTGAAAATGGTCGGTAAGGAGAGAGTTAACCTTCTCCTTACCAACCATAGAAAAATCGTCACATTCGTTACGATGCAACCAATATTTTTCTTATTCAAATTTCTTTTTTACTTCATAAAATTTAAAGAAAATGAACAGTGTGTTGTAGAGCATGTTTTGCTAAAGAAATTAATTGTGCGACGATGTGGCCTAGTGGTATGACACTCACTTTCGGATCGGAAGGTCCTGGATTCGAGCCTCGCGCTATGTCCCGTCCTACATGTTTAATGTTGCTGTTGACCAGGGAACCCTTGTAAAGCGCTTTGAGCACATTTAGTGGATATTGCGCTGTATAAAGCTCAATTAAATTAAATAAAAAAATCTATTTTTGTGTTAGTTGGTGTGAAGTTTTGGGGAAAATCCTGAAAATGGCTGGTAAGGAGAGGGTTAATGCGTAGCCTTTGCTAACTTACATCAACAACGATGCCGTCACAAACAAGACAATGATCACAAATTAATAGAGTTCTGAGCTTGAACTTTTTTCAAATAGCGCAATATCCACTTAACATGCTCAACTCGTTTTACAACGGGGTCCCTTACCAATAGCAACACGTGACATGTAGAACGAGACACGACGCCTGTTAGGCGATATTACATCCCCCCTCCCCTGAATTCAATCCCTTGTCCTTATCACTAGTGCGGAGCGGTCCTTGGCAAGCTTAAGGACCACGGTCCTACGGTCCTTGGGAAATGAAGACCGCAAGGACCGGTCTCTAGACCGGTCCGTTCATTCTTGAACCGTTAAAGACCGCTACACGATGAAAACCGTGGCCTACAGGAGTAAAACACACGGAGTAGTCACACTCATTTCAAATTGTAACCTAATTAGAGAAGAGGGGTGATGCCTTCTTTATTTGCTCACCGTACTTCATTGTTACTTCGATAATTTAATAAAATTTGAAATTTATCCCCATTAACGGAGATAATGGCATCGCCCAAGGCGTTGATCGAGTTGTTCGTGGCGTTGATACACACACGCAACTCCTACCCCCCCCCCCTCCCCCCCCCCCACACACACACACATTAGAGGGCAGCGAGCATTGAAGAGTAAGAGAGAGACGTGAAGTTATAATAAGAGGGGGTGGATGAGGTGATAAGAGGGGTCGATGGTGACTTTTCGCCAGATCTAACAAACTCAGCTACCCATTCATTGCTGAGTAGACAGGGATTCAGAAAAAAATCGACTGCACCCGGGATCGATCTCTGGCCCTTTGCGTATAAAGAGAGTGCTCTATCAACTGAGCTATCGGGGTCCCCAAATATTCTATTGGACCTTTTAAAAATACAGACGTTATAACTGTTTTTTTTTGGACGGAAGAAACTAATGAAACTCATATTACTTGATTAGTTAAAACACCAAACGAAATTTTAATATTATTGTATTATTTTAAATGACAACAATGCGATAGAAAGGAGTGGCGACAAGAGATGGACAAAAGAAAACAAAAAATCAGACTTGCAACTTGCTAGGTTCGACACACACACACACACACACACACACACACACACACATCTTTAGTAGTCACATACATTTCAAACAATAACCCATTAGAGAAGAGGGGTCATGCCTTCATCATAGATCATTGTCATTGCGATCATTATGGTGTAGTAAATTTTGAAATTTACCCCGTATAATGGAATCGTCCAAGGCGTGCGCCTCCTGTTCCCCCCATCTCACACACGAAAGGGCGGTTTGCGGAGTGGAGGGAGGTGGTCGTCTGCCTCTATGGTCGTCTGTGTCGTTTAGTGTATGGCAAAGGGGGGTGGGTGCGATTAATTAAGTGGGATGGGTGGTGATTGGTGGAAGATAGGCAAAGGACCGAGGCAACGAATCGCTGGGGAAGTAGTATGGCGCGAGACCGTTGAAAGGTGATAAGAAGTGAGGACCGCCGGCGGTCTTCCTCTTTGGGACTGGACCACGGTTCACAGCTAAAAGACCGTGGGACCGGTCCTCGGTCCGGTCCTCAGCGCGGCACTACTTATCACTTACACCCCCCCCCCCCCCACGCGGACCCCTTCAACAGCAGTTCGTCCCCTACCAAATTAAATCGAAGTCCGTCCTGTTGAGTTTCCCCTCATACTCTAAATCTTTGATTGATAACGTGATTTCGTTTCGTATAAATGTGAATGGGGTTTGATACCAGTTTTTGATATTCACACTCCGCCATGTTGAAAACGTGTCAATACCATTTCACCCTATCACAACGCCAACGAGATGATATGGCGCTTATAAATGACCTGTTAATTTATGTTAGTACATATTGAGAAAGTCCGAATTACTTTGTGAATTTATACTATCTACCGTATTCTGACAATTGCCTATTTGAAATTGTGACCCACCGTCTCAAAACGGTATTATGTCAGAACGAACCAAATGCTTAAAAGCCCAATCAAATGTTAAACTGGTCAAAAATATAAATTGTTGGCATTAGCACCCTAAAATATGGTATCCGTTCTCCTCAATAAAACATACAAACTCAACACAAGTCTGATATTTCTGGCTATAAATTCAATTTTCAACATATTAACCATCCCGACTTAATACCGTTTTGAGAAGAAGGGTCACAATTTTGACCAGAAGACTCGTCCTTCAGATACCTTGTCTGTTAAATCCGGCGGAAAGTACTTTTGGATAAATGGAAATCGGATCCAAAGGATGGCAAGCAATACATATTGTTAGTTTAAGGCTAAAGACACCAGGATAAACAACAACAAAAAACGCCTTCTAGTGCGGGGTAATTGGATGCTGTTGCGCCTATGTATTCCATGAAAGAATACAGATAATAAATAAAATTCTCTTTATTCATCCCCATGGGGAAATAATTTGTTTTCATGGTCTATTCCAAGGGAATATTGGAATAACCCAGGCGTCAGCCGCAGAGCATCGCCGCAAAGTGAGCTAAGACGAGGTGACTTGCTGAAGGCCACACAGCCCAGCGGCGGGTGATCGCTTCGGTAGCTTTCGGGTACGAAGCTGAGCCACTGAGCCAAGCTGCCCCTAATCCATTTAAAATTGAGCTTTTATATAGCGCAATATCCACTAAATGTGCTCAAAGCGCTTTACAAGGGGTCTCTGGTCAACAGCAACATTTAACATGTAAGACGGGACATGCCGCCTGTTAGGCGATATTATAATTTTTCGGACAAAGACAACGCTGTTAAGGGCTATGTACTCATTTTACACCTGAGTACGGTGAGAGAATGTAAGTAAAGAGCCTTTTCCAAGGACTCAACTATGCGCCGAGGGAGGCTCGAACCTAGGACCTTCCGATCCGAAAGCGATTGTCAAACCACTAGACCACATAGCCGCACAATCCATCGAACAAACCTCTGAACGGTAACAGGAATCACCCATATTGCCCAAAGTGAGCAAATTGACAAAGGACAAAAAATAAATGTAAAAAAAGTACCTGAAGCGATACTTGAACTCGGACCTTTTGGGGTTGTATGCAATGCCTTAACCGCTCGGCCACCTCGCATTCAGGGATAAACTCTCTGGCTTAACCGCCTCCTTACCACCTGCATCAAAATGTGCGGCTATGTGATCAGAAGGTCCTGGGTTCGAGCCTCGCTCGGCGCATAGTTGAGTCCTTGGAAAAAAGGCTCTTTACTCACATTCTCTCACCGTACTCAGGTGTAAAATGAGTACCTGGCCGTTGACAGCGTTGTCTCTGTCCGAAAAAATTGTAATATCGCCTAACAGGCGTTATGTCCCATCTTACATGTTGCATGTTGCTGTTGGCTAGGGGCCCCTTGTAAAGCGCTTTGAGCACGTTTGGTGGATATTGCGCTATATAAAAGAGCTCAATTTGAGAAAATTGTCACATTTGTTACGACACAATAATATACATTTTTCTTATTCAGATTTAATTTGTACATCACAAACTTTGAGGAATGATCTTTATTTAATTAATAAGAACATAAAGTTGTTTTATAGAGAGATTGTTTGAGTTTAAAAATCAATTTTTATGCTGGGTAAGCCTGGCATTTGGGGAAAATACTGAAAATGGTCGGTAAGGAGAGAGTTAACCTTCTCCTTACCAACCATAGAAAAATCGTCACATTCGTTACGATGCAACCAATATTTTTCTTATTCAAATTTCTTTTTTACTTCATAAAATTTAAAGAAAATGAACAGTGTGTTGTAGAGCATGTTTTGCTAAAGAAATTAATTGTGCGACGATGTGGTCTAGTGGTATGACACTCACTTTCGGATCGGAAGGTCCTGGATTCGAGCCTCGCGCTATGTCCCGTCCTACATGTTTAATGTTGCTGTTGACCAGGGAACCCTTGTAAAGCGCTTTGAGCACATTTAGTGGATATTGCGCTGTATAAAGCTCAATTAAATTAAATAAAAAAATCTATTTTTGTGTTAGTTGGTGTGAAGTTTTGGGGAAAATCCTGAAAATGGCTGGTAAGGAGAGGGTTAATGCGTAGCCTTTGCTAACTTACATCAACAACGATGCCGTCACAAACAAGACAATGATCACAAATTAATAGAGTTCTGAGCTTGAACTTTTTTCAAATAGCGCAATATCCACTTAACATGCTCAACTCGTTTTACAACGGGGTCCCTTACCAATAGCAACACGTGACATGTAGAACGAGACACGACGCCTGTTAGGCGATATTACATCCCCCCCCCCCCCCCCCCCCCCCCCCCCCCCCCCACAGAGACAACGCTGTTTAACGGCCAGGTACTCATTTTGCACCTGAGTATGGTGAAAGAATGTGACGACGACGATGATAATGATGAAGATGATGTTATTGATGTTGACTATGATGATTATGATGATGATGATGATGATGGTGAAGATGATGATAATGATGATAATGATGATGATGATGATGATGATGATGATGATGATGATGATGATGATAATGATGATGATGATGATGATGATGATGATGATGATGATGATGATGATGATAATGATGATGATAATGATGATGATCATCATGATCATGATCATGATGATGATGATAATGATGATGATGATGATGATGATGATGATGATGATGATGATGATGATGATGATGATGATCACGACGACGACGACAACAACTACCACATTCACCGACGAGCATAATACCAATTTTGACACTAAGACAAACAATACAGTAGCCTATTCTCTCCTTCTCCATACAGTTCGGGAATCAAGACAGACAAAAAAGGTCAACAAACACCAACACACACACGCGCACACACACTCACACAAACACTCATATAGATAGAATGATGTTGACGTCACTCGGGTCTTTGTTATTGTTTTTGCCATCCGCGTTTATGAGTAATTCTCACTTAACTGTATTAACCAGACTATATACGTTTAAGTTTTGTGTGTTTGTCCAATATACTTCTGGATGGCAATGTAGTGAGTTTCGTAGCCAAGCCCATACTATCTACACACACACACACACACACTCACTTTGACTTGCCAAATTCAAGACAACTGACAAACTCCACTGTTAGTAGTTCCAGCCTTGAATATCTACCAGATGTGTAGTTGTATCGTGTGTTGTGTGTTGTTTGTCGTATTATCATGATCTCCCATTGGCACTGCCAATCTGTAGATTTTATCTCGGTGCCGAGCGTGTTTGTGCTACCGACGTGTTTTTACCTGTTCACCGACCTAGAGATACAGATACCTGCCTTCTCTACCTTTTACTTAACTGTTGTTGTTTCTGGTGACGAACGGTAAAAATTTATTCTGAAATTCCAGACACCGAAGGTACATCAAGAGGCTGAGGCGGCCTTTCTTTACATCCCTCTCTCTCATTATTTTAACACCTGACAGACTGTCGAACCGTCTTCCCCCCCCCCCCCCCCTCCCGCCTCTCTCTCCGTCTCTCTCTCTCT
Source organism: Berghia stephanieae (assembly GCF_034508935.2). Lineage (NCBI taxonomy): Eukaryota > Metazoa > Mollusca > Gastropoda > Nudibranchia > Aeolidiidae > Berghia > Berghia stephanieae. The sequence goes on from NC_088373.1 coordinate 7,695,386, forward strand.
CTCTCTCTCTCTCTCTCTCTCTCTATATATATATATATATATATATATATATATATATATATATATATATATATATCATAGAATTCCTTGATATATATATATATATATATATATATATATATATATATATATATATATATATATATTTATATATATTATTGTAATAATTACACGATCAGAGCTGCCAACTTGGACAAAGTCATTTGGGGGACACATTTCAGTGACAACAGAACGTCGCTTATTTACACTAAAAATATGAAATATTTTACTCACCTGAAACTCTTGTCCTGATATTAACGTCAAATCATGGAGTGTTGTCATGGTGGTCTTTTCACATCATAATTTAATCACATGCATAGTCCTAATTTAATTAGTTCCAAATAAAATAATATTACGAGTCCACATTTATATATATATATATATATATATATATATATATATATATATATATATATATATATATATATATATATATATATATACATTAGTATTTACACTATTTACAATTACAACTCCTCCATAGTTATTACTCCTTGTTGAGAGCTCTTGCTGTGGCTGTTTTACATAGCTTCAGCAACTCTGGAGCATTTTTCCTCTCGTGACACACTACATCTTTTTGTTTTAGAATCATTAGGGATTCTAGTGTCTCAACAGACATTGATGACCGAAAGTCTGTCCTGTTCTTCCTCACTGTGCTGAAGATGCGTTCACATGAGGCATTGCTGTGAGGAATGGCAAGAATTGACGTCATGACTTTGGCTAATGTGTTCAATGAAAGATGTCCTGTTATATCCTTCACAGACTCTCCAAGCACCTTCCACTTCAATCCCATTTCATCAGGCAAGTTATCTGGTAATTCACAAGATGGATATTCTACAAATTGCAATTGCAACTCGTCTTTAGTTGCATCCTGTGGTAAAATGGTTGGAAATTTATTTTAAAAATATTCCAACTGTTTCCATGTGGCTGTTTGCCTCACAGTGATGTCAGCCACCTCAGTATTCTTTAAATAAATAGCTTCAATTTGTCCATTCTTTAAAAGGTAAGTAATGGCAGTTTGTAAAAATTTCTTTATAGATGAATAGAATTGTTGTATCTTCTCCTTATTCAATTTCTCCAGACTCTTCCTTGTCCCTTCCCCAATAACAAGATCGCTATTTGATCTTTTGTTGTACTCTGACTTGTAGTCAACATATGTAACTCCCTTGTGGGTAAGAGCACATGGTTTTAGCCCCATTGTCATAAGAGTTCTAATGAAGCGCTGTACCAGATGGAGTTGGACATGAACCATTGGAGATTCCGACTGAAGTTGCATATTCACTTTGTCAAATTCAGGAAGGATAAATGAAAGGTAGTGGATATAAGCCTTCAATGTTCTTGACTTCAGGTTGTCCAACACTTTTTTCCTATCCTGTTTATTCTCCTCTGCATCTATCTCCTTTGCCTGCTCTGTAGTGCTGTTGTATTCTTCTTCAAAAAACCTCTCCAGTGCAGGCCATTGCTCCAGAACCCAGAGGCATGTCTTTGACAGTGAAAGCCAACGTGTCGGGGCATGTTTACAGAGCTCTGATGGCTTCACTCCACATTCTTCCTGGAAATTTTTAAAGTTTTTCACTCTACTGGCACTCTTCTCGATATGTTAATGAAAAATTGCTCGACATTGACTGGCAACTGTTTGGCTGCCCACTCTGCAGCAAGATGGAGCCTATGACAAATACACCCTGTACTGATGAGATTAGAATTGTACTTCAGAAGTTCACCATAACATCCAGTCTTTTTACCTACCATGACATTAGCATTATCACTGGTGAAAGCCAAACAATTATCCAAGCTGATGTCCTTTGACTTTAATTCCCCTACAATTGCCTCCGCTATTTTTACTCCAGTGTTTTTACCCTCCACTTCAATGATAGACAATAAGGAAGTAACAATATTTCTATCTATGGCCAATCGAACAATGATGGGGTACAATTTGTCATTTCTATCATTGCTTGCATCTGTGGCAATAGAAATAGAAAATGTTCCTGTTTTCATCGATGCAACCAACGTGGATGTCTCCTGATTTGCCATTTCCTTCACAATGTGAGTTGACTTGGTTCTGCCACATGAATATTTTTCTATAATCTCCCTAGCAGACACAGACTTATTTAAAAACATTGCCTTAAATAGTTTTCCCACATGATCAGCAGCTGCTAACGGAATATTGTGCTCCACTAAAAATCCAGTAAACATCACTTCGGCATTCGTCACCGACTCCACACTCTTAGCATGAGCATTGACGAATGAAGACACAGACTTAACACTACTCACTGATTTAGCATTTTTAATATGCTTAGGTCCATTGACATGCCTAGAACAATCGTTCATACCACTATCGACTAAAAAGTCATTGAAGCACACCGTACAGTAAATGTGACCAGGGCTTTTGGACGATTTAATGAGACAAGGAAATTTCTCAGTCATCTCGGGCCGATAAAGAACCACTTGTTTCCTCCGTTTTGCTGGCGGTGTATCCATTTCAAAGCACAGTAAGAAATCGCAAACTATTACAAAGTAGAAAAGTGAATAAAGTAAAAAATCAAACGAATTTAACAGTAGACAAGACCACGTATGAACAGCTCCAACAATCGAATGAAAATGAAAGAAAGAACTAAGAACACATGCGCTCGTAATCAGAATCGGCAATGAAAGATTATTTTAACAATACGATCGACGATTCCCTGAATGACACGAATCCAACAAACAATGTATAGTATTCGATGTGTGTAATGAAAAAAATCGATTACGGAATTGTCAAAATATAGATATTAAGTTTTTTGACCGAATAACGATTGGCTACTGAGCATCTTGACCCTTCAACGATTGGTCGTTCTGGTTGCTCACGTGTCAACAGCCGTCAACAATGAATTGAATCATCGTTTAGGCAGTCATCATCATATCTTGTCGCGCCAGTGAGTCAGCCAGTCACGGGCAGTCTGGTTGCATTCCCTCAGGTCAGCATTGGTGCAGTGAGGTCCCAGCGAGCATTCGGACAGGATGTGGTCCATGGTCTGTCTGGGGTGACCGCATGGGCATTCAGTGCCCGGTGAGATTTTCCATTTAAAGAGGTTGGTGGCGGTGTTTCCCACCTTTGCTCTAGCTCTGTTCAACGCCACCCATTCTTTTCTCTTGAGGTCTGTGCCTGCTGGGAGCTTTTCTGTTGGGGCTGGAGGGCATCGTTTGCTGTCTTGTCCCATTCTACCCATTTGTCCAGGCAGAAGAATGCTGAGTGGTCTGGGTGAAGGCTCTCTACTGTGAGGAAGCTTTTTCTTGATTTGAGCCTGCTTTTGGGCAATTGTGGTCATAAAGGGGGTGTCTCTGGTCCATTTCCTGTTTGTATTTTTGTATTTGGGCATGAGTTTCCCTCCGGATGTGTGGTGGGGCTATTCCTGCTGCACGGTAGACCAGTGGTAATGGTGTTGCTCTCAGCTGGCCCGTTATGATCCGGCAGGCGTTGTTGAGCTCGGGGTCTAGCTTGGAGGCATGGCATGATCGGGCCCATACAGCTGAGCAGTACTCCGCAGTTGAGTAGCTGAGGGCCAATGCTGTGGTCCTTAGGGTTTTAGGGTCAGTTCCCCAGTTCATGTTTGCCAGCTTTCCAAGGAGGGCATTACGCGTGGACACTTTTGCCTTGGTCTTTCTCACGTGTTCTCTGAAGGACAGAGTTCGATCAAGCGTCACTCCGAGGTACACTGGGTGGTAGTTGTACTCTAATGTCTGGCCATTCCACTTGATGTTAAGTTTTTTGTGGCTTGGTGGTTGTTGAGGTGAAATGCACACACTTGTGTTTTCCCTGGGTTGGCGTTCAGCGAGTTTTTAGTGTAGTACTTTGTAAGGGTGTCTAGGCATTTGTTCAGTCTGCTCTCGATTGGTTGGAAGGACACATCCTGTGTTGCGAGGCATAGGTCATCAGCATATATGAATCGGCGGATATTTGGGAACTCAGGCTGATCATTTGTATATATGTTGAAAAGTGTTGGAGCCAGCACTGATCCTTGGGGAAGACCATTCTTCTGGGTGCGCCACCTGCTCTTCCGGCCATCCATTTCAACAAAGAAGCGCCTGTTTTCGAGAAGTGACTGGATAATATTTACAATTTTCTTATTCTTTATCATTTTAGCCACTTTGAGGAGTAGGATCTTGTGATTCACTGTGTCATAGGCTGCAGTGAGGTCGACGAAGACTGTGCCAGTGACCTGTTTTGTCTCAAACCCATCTTCTATGAATTGTGTAAGGTTAAAAAGTTGACCACATGTTGACCGTCCTGGTCGGAATCCAGCCTGGTCTGGAGACAGTTGTTCGTCTAGACTGGGTGACATGCGGGACATAACCATTCGCTCAAATAGCTTGTATGCGATGCACAGGAGAGAGATCGATAGCTTTTCTTGGATTTTGGATCTTTCCCCGGTTTCAGTAGGGCGACTACTCTTGCTTTCCTCCATGCACTTGGCAGCCTGTTTGTCCTTGCGCATACATTGAAGAGGTCCAATAGCCAGGATAGGGTTCTCAGGCTAAAGTGTTGAATCATCTCAGTTGTGATTCCATCCAGTCCAGATGCTTTTCCTGCCTTCAGATGGGACAAGGCCTCTAGTAGCTCCTCCAGGGTAAAAGAGTCAAGATGATCTTCACTATCCTTGAGGGCTTTGTCCATTTCACGTTTCAGGGCTTTTAGTTGGCCTCGTGCTTTCTTGGCTGGTTTCCCATTCAGTAGAAGCCGATGTGCTACTTGGTCAGGTGTTACTGCAGCCACTCTTGTCTGGGTATTTTTGTCATTATTCAGTTTTGAAATTGTAGTCCAGGCCTTTTTGCTGTTTAGGGTCATATTGGTGGAGGTTATTAATTCCTTCCATCTTTCTGATCTTTCATCGGCTATCATTGATGTGAGTTCTTCACCCAGTTCTAGGGTTTCTTCACTGAAAGGATCCACCTTGTATGATTCAATGTATCTTTCATATAGTTTCTTGCTTTCATCTTGGAGACATGGAATATAACTTTTTCGGCATCCTCTGGGGATGTTTTTCTTTGCAACTTTCCATATGAGTGTTCTAAAGTCGTCGTATCTCTGCGGGTCACTTTTTATATTGGTGATCTCATTGTCTAAATCTTTAGTAAAGTTTTCCCAATTTGCTTTTCTAAAATTGAATCGTGGTATCGCATTTGATTCGAGGGCTTTAACAGCTGGTTTGATGCTGATGGTAATAGGCCTGTGTTGAGATTTCGGTATAGGCTCACCTACAGTCCTTTCAAAGTTTGAGAAGTGTTGAGAGGATATGAATGCCAGGTCCGGATTGTAACCTTTCTTCCACCGGGCACTCATAAAGGTTTTCTTGTCTTTTGGGTTATGGAGGATTGTGAGGTCATTGCCGGCCGCCCACTCCTCAACAGCATCTCCGTCAAGGTTATTTTGCTCATATCCCCATATAGTGTTATGGCTGTTAAAATCTCCAATGATCAGAGTTGGTTTTCTATCGGATAGATTCATTTGGTATGGGAGATTCCTTCTGTGTTGAAACTTACAACATTGAAGTTTTCCATTGTCTGGGCCGAGGGGCTATCCTTTTACCGCCCAATTTATTCTCTCTGGTCGCGTAGTGTAGCAATCAGTCTCCTTCAGAGAAGGATTACAGGAGCACGACGTGAACGTTTGCTACTTGTTTAGGCAGTGGAAGACGGCCATGGAATAGTTGCGTCACATCGCCACGTTGTTGAATAAATTATCCAGGCATGGTCGATAGGTAAAAAAGCCAAATTATGTTCTAGTTACATTTGAAACAAACAATGTATATCACTGATCTCGTCTCTTTGAGATATAAAGAATGATATAAAAATCAAGAAAATCGGCCGATAAATAAAAAAGTTGCTAAAAAAAAAGCTAAAATAAACAAAAGCAATTTTTAAAATCAAATTTATTCGTAAACCAGTTGGTTTTCAACCGATTTTTATGAAACAAAGACCAATGTACTTCTTTTTTCAAGCTGATTTCAGCAATGTGACTTTCAAATTCCTCAGAATTTTATTTTTTACTTTTAAATTTTAGGTTTTAGGCCTACTCAATAAGGTGTTATATTCCTTGCATAACAATAGCGTAATACATCGACGGGGAGAAGCGTCTTTGTTTCGGCCAGCTGGATAGCAGACTTTGAAACGCTTGATTCACAATTCTACAACGAACGGACCCTGGCGGTCTATCAAAGAGGTGTTACAAATTTATTTACCGACTATTTTTCTTGGTGCTAAAATTACAATGTAATAATTTCGCATCAGAAAAAATAACTCTGAAGTTCCCATCTCTTTATTACTATAAAATTGATATCTCGAATGACAAAATCGACCCACAAATCAGGGAGTTATAAATTATTAATAATATTTTAAAAGTTTACAATAATTATCTTCAAAGTCATTTTTCATCACCAAAGTCGTAATTTTTTTTACCGATTTTCACTAAACAAAGTGCAATGTCAATGATTTTCACCCGCAAATAAAATAGGATTTAAATCGCAATTTCTGAAACATATTTTCTTTTCTGTCGGCAAATTTATAAAAATCAAATCTGAAAACACCCTGCGGCAGTGACAGGGCCTGTCATTTCCTTCACAACGATTGGATTTTACTTACTGAGGCCAGTCTTGGCTACCCCGCCCATGAATATTATGCCGTTGTCGGTTTTAATCTTAAAGAGTTAAGGCAACTTCCTGTTGTTAGCACGCGTTGATCACCCGACATCTGATTTTAAAACGTTATGCATCCCGGCGAGAAAAAAAATGTACTTCTTTTTCGCCCGTGCGACCATTTCCGTGAAAAAATGGTATGTTTCCGTGTATCCGTGACTCGTAGTCTATTTCCGTGAATTTCACGGAAGTTCCGTGACAGTTGGCAGCTCTGCACGATGGAGTCAGTCGACATCGATGTTTCAGGCCTTTCGGCCAGCGTCAGGACTGTGTGTTACATGAGTTTGGATTGTTGTGTTAATGTGTGTGTGTGTATGTGTGTGTTCTCTTTTATTGTCATCTCCATTAAATTAACTCTTCCATCATTTCCAGACACCAACCGACTGGTATACGAATGATAATATAATTAATTTATCATTATGTATACTTTATACATAGAAACAGGCCATTCGGAATTTCATAGTTTTAAATAATTGACTAAGTAACACATGGGTGCATTACTGATTGCAGGGTAAAACTAATTTAATTATCATTAAAACATCTCTCTCCCCCTCTCTCTCTCTCTCACACACACACACACACATATACACACACCGACACACACACACGCACACATATACACACACCGACACACACACACACACATTCGCTCTTACACTCTCTCTCTCTCTCTCTCTCTCTCTCTCTCTCTCTCTCTCTCTCTCTCTCTCTCTCTCTCTCCCTTTCCCGTTTTACTTCGTCTTTCTCCATCGCTTACCTCACTCAACCCTAGAGGTTTTGCTACTTTTCAAAATTGGAAAAAAAATGTATTAAAATGAGCATGTGCATAGATAGTTTTATTCAACGACCATTAACTGTTAAATATTAGCTTTGATACTACAGCTATAATTTTTCTCAGAAAAATGTAATAAAGAGGCATGCGGATATAGTCGACGTTAGGGTTGTATGAGTTAACTCTCTCGTTACCAGCTATTTTTAGAATTGACCCCAGTACGTCACACCCAACCCACACAAAAGCATATTTTTCTTAATCAACCAGGAAAGCAACTAGAACATTCTATACATTATATTGTTCAGCAATATGAGCCTCTACAACACAATGCCAAGTTTTTATAACTATAACCAAAGAGTGTGTAGGGTAACGTAGTTACCAAGAGCTCTCACTTCTCTTAACCGCAATGCTATTGTCGCGTGCCAGGCGAGACAGCGAGATGGGTGTGCTCCGCGTGTATCATGCGCGCTAGGCTTACTGATACAATGAAGAAAATACGAGTAGAAGACGGAAGATGCTTGGCTTCACCAAAAGCGGGAAGTGAGAGCTCTTGGTAACATAACACTATAACAAATAAATTCTCTTAATTTTGTGATAAACAAAAATGAATATAACAGCTTTAAAAAAAAGAACAAACTACCAAACACGGAACGTTTCGGGCTCAAAACCCTTCTTCAGCGTCTATATCTAGATACAACGTCTGTTTACTTACGCTGTGGGATTTCCTTGGAGACTAAAAACTATAGATAGTATGCGTTTGGCTAACAAGCTCACAACATTACCATCCGGAAGTACGAGTATAACGGACCAACACACAAAACTATGTATAACTTAAACGTTTACTACAGTCTGGTTAATACAGTTTAGTGAGAATTACTCATAAACGTGGATGGCAAAAAACAACAATGTTCTATTTATAAACATGCAGCTATATGCTCTTGATGTATGACACTCGCTTTCGGATGAGTATCCGGTCATTAACAACTTTTGTCTCTGTTGATATCGCCTAACAGGCATCATGTCTCGTCCTTCATGTTGATTGTTGCTGTTGGCGTGGGGC
>NC_088373.1:7711067-7716067 GCF_034508935.2 Berghia stephanieae
AATTTAATTTTCTCATTTGTTTTCCTTGTACACACAAAGAAAAGAAAGCTTTTTTTTACGCTATAAATACAAACCCTGTGTTGTGACATCATTTTGCAACAACATTCTGTTAGAATGCACTTGTTTTTTTTTTGTTTTGAAAAGGGGAAAAGTCTAATTTTGTGGGGGGTTGGTGGGTGTGAAATTTTTGGGGGGGAATTTTCTAAAAAAAGCTGGTAAGGGAGAGGTTAAACCACCTTTTGATAAGGGGGAAGATACAGGAACAGAATGTAACTGATAAATCAAATTAAACTTTACAAATTTGAGTTTTTTGGGGTTAACCCTCCCTTTACCAACTATAAAAAAATCGTCCATTCGTTCGATACAATAAAAAATTTTTTTTTCAAATTTCTCTTTACATCAAAAAAATTTTTAAAAGAAAATGTACATTTTTTTTTGTGACATGCATGCAATAAAATTATGTATCCAAGAACTTTATGTATTGTGTTTGAATAAAAAAATATTTTTGTTTATTTGGGGGGGAGTTTTTGTGAAAACCCTGAAAATTTGGGGGGTAAAGAGAGATTAATATAGTGAATTTTACCCTAAAGTCTCAACGTTTTTTCCCTGGTTCCGACTACAGCAACACTTAGGCGAGACATGACTGACGCCTTGTGAGGCGGTGTTACAGTTATTTTTTTTTCGACTATTAAAGTCCAGGCAATCGTTTTTTTTTCACCGGGGCGGTGAGATAAGTAGTGGTGGCCTTTTCAAGATCATTTTAAAATTTTAAATTTGTAACACCCCCATACCCTTTCTTTTTTTTCCCTCAAACCAAAGAAAGGGAAAGCATCCACGTCGTTTGTGTGTAATGTGGTGTAGGACCGCGGTTCCAGTAGTGGGTGAGAGAAAGCCTATAATGAATGTCCTGAGTTTGAACGATTTTTTTTTGGTTCGTGATAGCCATACGGGAAAAGGGCACGCTCTCCCGGGCCCGGCGGGGGTTTTGTCGTACCAATAAGGTCGCGGGTTCAAATCCCATCACCGCCGCGAAAATTTTTTATTCTCTATTGTCTTCTGGCACTTTTCTACTCACTTCATATCTTGTTGTTTCCAATAATATCGTTGCCTCAAACCACCCACCGAACGTTATCTTCTTTTTCCCATCATACCTAGAACGCACATCGTAAACAGCTGCCATCTACTTAGCTGAACTTTTAAGTTCATCTCTGATGTAAAGTGACAAAACGCCTTTAGCTCACTCAACCCTAACACCGACTATATCCGTAGTTCATCCAGGTTACTTTTACCCCATGTCCATTTATTACATTTTTCTGAGACAAATTATAGGCGTAGTGTCAAAGCTAATGTTTTTAGTTTTTACATGTCAATGATTGTTGAATAAAACTATCTATGTACATGCTCATTTTCAATACATTTTTTTCAAATTTCGAAAAGTAGCAAAAATCTCGAGGATTGAGTGAGTTAAAAAACCAACAAAAAAAAAAAAAAAAAGAACCAAAAAAAAACAAACAAAAACAACCCAAACAAACAGCCCCCCCCCCCCCCCCCCCCCAAAAAAAAAACACCCCCAAAAAAACAAAACAAAACAAAAAATACCCCCCCCCCCCCAACAAAAACCCTTTATACTGCAGTACTAATATAACCGAGGTCGAGGACGACTGATGTTTTCGGATGTTTTTTTCTTTCTTGTATTTTTCTTTCCTGCTTTGTCTGTGCACCTTTTATACAGATATTAGATATTTACTAAAATAACTTTTATTAAAAATTTTGGCCAGAAAACTCGTCCTTCAAAATTCGGTCGATTAAAGTCACCCTATAATTTCTTGTCAAAAACTCTACAACCTGGGACTTCCTTGAATATCTCTTTGAAGTCTCAATTTGGGAGTTTTTCTCTTTTTTTTTCTTGACAAGATAAAGCTTATTCTAAAAGATCAATATTTAGAGTAGGACGATTTTTCTGGCCCTAATTTTGTTTTGAATACGTGTATAATCAGCGTACGAACGGCAAAGCTATCACTATCATGCCATCTGACCCAAAACCTCTTCAAACCAGGTAGATCTCAAAGACCGATGTGACATTATATTGGTAATTTTATCATTGTTGTTGTTGGCCAAAAGCCAGTAACAGAGATATGAGAAATGAAATGAGCTTTTATATAGCGCAATATCCACTAAATGTGCTCAAAGCGCTTTACAGGGGGTCCCTAGTCAACAGCAACATTTAACACGTAGGACGGGACATGACGCCTGTTAGACGATATTACAATTTTTCGGACAAAGACAAAGCTGTTAACGGCCAGGTACTCGTTTTACACATGAGTACGATGAGAGAATGTGAGTAAACAGCCGTTTCCAAGGACTCAATTATGCGCCGAGCGAGGGGCTCGAACCCAGGACCTTCTGATCCGAAAGCGAGTGTCATACCACTAGACCACAAGACCACATAGCCGCACATAGAGATATGCCAGAGATAAAGAGAGAGGCGGGACGCTGCTTTGTGGTCTTGTGGTATGACACTCAGCTAAGGTCACGTAGGTCCCGGGTTCGAATACATATTATTTGAAGGTGAAAATGTTGCTGCTTGAAGCTGTAGCCATCGCTAACTTATAGCCTCGCACTGACCAAAAATGATGTCAAAATGCCAGTCTTTGGCCACAAAAGAAAACAAATCGTGAGTTGTATTCAATAGTTCAACCAATGAAATAACTTGTTTCCATGAAGTCTACTAACGACAACTCACTAGGCGGTGCAACAACTAAATAATGACGTCAAAATACCAGTCTTTTTGGGTTTCAGTATCAGGCTATAGATAGTATGCAGATGACGTCACTCAGGTCTTTGTTATTGTTTTTGCCATCCGCGTTTGTGAGTTGTTCTCACTAAACTGTATTAACCAGACTATAAAAGTTCATGGTTACACAGAGTTTGTGTGTTGGTCCGTTATACTTCCGGATGGCAATGTTGTGAACTCCTTGGCCAAGCGCATTCTATCTATAACTTAATGATGGCTACATTGAAGCTCGGAGGAAAAAATAAAATAAATATAAGTATTGAATTGTATGCTTCATTCAATTTATTAGACGAAGACATATACTGTGGACGTTTCGGGTTTCCCCTTTATCAATATAAAAAATGATGAATGGAAAACAATTTTATGAAAAAGATATAAGAAATAACCAAATAACGAACGTTTTGTGCATAGAACCTCCTTTGTTAAGTTTTTGTTTTTGTAAACGAAGGGACACAACCGATGTGTACTTAAATGCAGGTCTGATAACCCGAGTTATTGTGGACTCATTGTTGAAATGGAAATACTCTCAAACCAACCAAAAATATTTGAGGCCAAGTTTGTCACAGATCCAGTTTGTCACAGGCACAGTTTGTCACAGACCCAGTTTGTCACAGACCCAGTTTGTTACAGGCCCACTTTGTCACAGACCGAGTTTATCAACTGCCCAGATTGTCACAGACCCAGTTTGTCACAGGCCCCGTTTATCAAATGCCCAGATTGTCACAGACCCAGTTTATCAAATGCCCAGATTGTCACAGACCCAGTTTGTCACAGGCGCAGTTTGTCACAGACCCAGTTTATCAAATGCCCAGATTGTCACAGACCCAGTTTGTCATAGACCCAGTTTGTCAAAGACCCAGTTTGTCACGAAGACCATGATGGGCCATAAGAGTAATGACAAAATAATATAAACACGGCATTTTACGCATTTTAAAAAATAAGCTCGAAAAACCGAAGTAAGAAAATTAAGCGACCGATACTCAGGTGTAAAATGAGTACTTGGCCGTTAACAGCGTTGTCTCTGTCCAAAATCATTATAACATCGCCTAACAGGCGTCATGTCCCGTCATAAGTGTTAAATGTTGCGGTTGACCAGGGGGCCCCTGTAAAGCGCTTAGAACTTATTTAGTGGATATTGAGCTATATAAAAACTCATTTAAAAGAGCAAAGAGAACGCATGCTCACGCATGAAATATTTTTCTTGCTCACACACATTGATTAAAAAAAAATATCATTGCATAGGTAGGGCTAAGGCACCTTTCAATAGTCACCTTGTTGTCAACATTACGTACGCATTAATTATTATAGAAAGAATGAAGGATATTATATAAAGATAGAATGATATAGATAGATAGGTTGAGAGAGAGATAGATAGAAAGAGAGACAGAGAGAGAGAGAGAAGAGAGAGAGAGAGAGAGAGAGAGAGAGAGAGAGAGAGAGAGAGAAAGAGAGAGAGAGAGTGAGGGGGGATATTTATTGAGTTGTTTCCCTTAGCACGAGAAGCTTTCGGAAGGCCTCTCGAATGGGCAAGACCTATATTCCCTTTCCATGAGCTCGAGGTCATTGGTCACATTGAAAATGTGCTCAAAGTGACCTACATAGTGAAACGTGTTCACAGCTTTTGAAATATCTAACATCATGTGTATGTTTACAACTTTCATAAATAAAGCAGCGTGTTTACATTTGTTAAGAAATATCCAATCGTTGGACATCAACAACAAATCATGTGATTGATGACTCGTTTGGACGAAAACATTCATTTCCATTGTCTTAGATACAAATATGGTATGAATAGTGCTCGACATGTAACAATGGAGCGAATTATTATTGTAATATTTACCACGATATTGGAGTCAGTCTACATCGATATTTCATGCGGCCATCGTTAGGACTGTGTGTGTGTCTGTGTTACACAGGTTTGAGTTGTGTGTTGTTGTTGATTTGAAATGGTTCCGTGGATGTATTTTTAAACAGTTTGTTTCTCATGCTTAAATTTCCGTTAAAAAAGGTAAATGAACAAACATGAATAGTATATTATATAAGATTTAAAAAACAACTTTAGACCAAATTATACGGAACGCTTCGGGATCAAAACCCTTCTTCAGCAACAACAACAAAAAAGTGGTAACTTAAAACAGGACCTCGCTTGTAAAGAGTTAAATAACATATTATTACAAAAAATAGTGCAGCTGCATGGTTAGAACTC
>NC_088373.1:7723567-7726067 GCF_034508935.2 Berghia stephanieae
TAGCTGTAATCAAAGCATTTCTATCAATTTTGTGATGTACCAGAGAAATCAGAATGAGAAAATTGTCGGTTGCATTGTAACGAATGTGACGATTTTCCTATGGTTGGTATGGAGAGGGTTAAAAAGTTCCATAATAAATTGTTGATAATGAAGATTTAATATTACCTATCTTTGTATCATTATAAAACATCCAAACTTTACTCATGTCTCATACATTTGGCTACTCTACTATTCAATTCCCAGTATCTAATTCATCCATCTGTAATATAATACCGTTTTGAGGCGGTGGGACACAATATATCTAATTGTGACCCTTCGCCTCAAAACAGTATTAAGTCGGGAAAGTTAAGATGTTGAAAATTGAATTTACAGCCAGAAATATCAGACTTGTGTTGAGTTTGTATGTTTTATTGAGGAGAATGGATACCATATTTTAGGGTGCTAATGCCAACAATTTTTATTTTTGTACAGTTTAACATTAAATTCGGCTTTTAAGCAAATGGTGCATTCCGACATAATACCGTTTTGAGACGATGGGTCACAATTTGTAACTTCCACTAGGTGCAGCGTTTTGATAAAAATGTCTAGCTACCGATAAACTTAAAAACACGAAATGATCATTGAACCTTGAATGATAAGGAAATAGCAATAAATGACCAAGAAGAACATGGTCGCCATTTTGTGCCTTACCTTTGAAACCAAAGCCCTGTCCATTCCTTTAGGGGGTGGGGCAACGTCCAACTGAGGCATTTTTGACGAATTTTAAATTCTACGAACAATCAACAAGGAAATCAAGCACAGAAATCGAATGGAGAAACTTTTGGAGGAACTCTCAGAAATTTCGAAATATTAAAACAAAACTTGGGTTATTATTTTCTTCCTATAAATTTGTTCTTAGTCCCCGATGGTGTTTTGAGGTTCTTGAAGGACGGACGCGCTGCGGAGGAAGCTGGCGAAGGGATGGTGATCGGATTGGGGATGATAAGGATGGAAGGTGAAAAATTCGTTCTCGCTGGTTCTTTCCTGATTTTGTTGAAGAGGAGGAGAAGAAAGAGAAGGAATTGAAGGTGGGGGGGGGGGGGGGGGGAGGGGGAGTGGTAGCAAAAGAAAACGTAGTAGATTGTAATGGTGTTACCGTTGCTTCGTCTTCTTCTTCTTCGCCTGTGGGATGGTATTTGGGGTTGGGGTTGGGGTGGTGGTGGTGGTGGTGGAGTTTTACCTGGATTGAGATAGGTAGATGTGTGTTGTGTGTCTATGTGTGTGTGTGTGTGTGTGTGTGTGTGTGTTTATGACCAGAAGCTATTTTGTGGAGTATGTTGGGTGTGTGGTTTTGCGTGTGTTTAGGAATAGCGCAGAAGAAGGTGAGTTCAGAAATATGCTGAGTGTGAGCGAAGTAAATTAAGAAGTAATCGTAAGCATGATTCTGGGGGAGTGGGGGGGGGGGGGGGGTGGGTGGGGGTGTTCAAATAGGTGGGGAAGGAGGAGGGTCGAGGCGGAGGAAGGAGTGAGGTGGGGGTGGGGGGGGGGGGGGGGATCCGAAATTGAAGTTGTGACCCTCTGATGTAGAGAGCCTGAAGTTAAGAGGTAAGGAACGTAAAAATGCTGACATCCTAATGCCAGGGCCCCGATACAGGTAGATGGGACGTGAACCACTGTGAGCAATGAATGCTCGGCGATATTATAACACAGTTTTTAACATTCGTTCAATCCTCATTTGTGACCCTTCGCCTCAAAACGGTATTAAGTCGGGATGTTCAATATGTTGAAAATTGAATTTATAGCCAGAAATATCAGACTTATGTTGAGTTTGTATGTTTTATTGATGAGAATGGATACGATATTTTAGGGTACTGATGCCAACAATTTATATTTTTGACCAGTTTTAACATTTAATTCGGCTTTTAAGCAACTGGTTCGTTCCGACATAAAACCGTTTTGAGACGAGGGGTCACATTTGTCCCTCAACGAAAAACAGTAGTATTGCATTTTATGATTCAGGATGGAATTCCAGAATGCTACTGCCTTTTGTTTGGGGATGAGGCATGATGGTGATGCATGCTTTCAGAACAGTCAGTTTGTGTATAATATATTTATACCAAAATACTGCTTTGTTTATGAAAAGTCCTGAATTCTACAGACCTTTTCCGATTCTATGGCTTATCATTGGTTTTTTCTCTCCTGTAGGTTTGTAGTATTTAAATACGAAAAGCTAGGGGTGCTTCAGTGAACCAAATAAAATGGATAGTATAAATAATGTGAGCAAATTATGTGACTCATATTATGTAAGGGAACAACGCAAAACAAACAACGTTTCAGCCTCTTGGCCTTTCGTCAGGAGACAAAGAAGAGTATTCACTTGTAAATGATAAATACAAGATTTTTTGGAATACTGCCTTTATAATTGTAGGAGTTGAAGGTAAAGGTAATTTGTGCTTGAATCACAAACAAAAATATGTCGGAGACAGTACAGTTCTTGAGATGTGTTGGTCTGGAATGCCAA
>NC_088373.1:7731067-7751067 GCF_034508935.2 Berghia stephanieae
CATCATGGTTCTAAACAAAGAAAATCTGAGCTTTTTATTCTTCATTCTGGCTAGAAATTTTCATATGCCTTGGTATCAGAATGTATAAAAGTCAAAACATGATCAAATTTATGTGTTTTTTTCCCCCTCTGGATACGCTTTTATGCTCGTCGGAGAAATATTTCATAAGAGCGTCCGCCATTGTTCCTATAGTTTAGAACCAGTTACTTTACTATGCGTCATTACGAGGGAAGTGACGTCACGACTGTTGAAGCGTGTTATTGTCATGTTAGAAGAATCCATACATGACAAAGCTTGAATTTTAATGACAATAAATAAAAGTCTAAAATATGACATTTTATTTTTTGGTTGTTTACAATACTCTTCAACAGTCGTAACGTCACTTCCTTCCTTATGACGCATGGTAACTTAGTAACACTGGCTCTAAACTATCGGAACAATGGCGGACGCCCGTATGAAATATTTCTCCGGCGAGCATAAAAGCGTATCCAGAAGAAAAACAACACATAAATTTGATCATGTTTTGACTTTTACACATTCTGATCACAAGGCATATGAAAAGTTCAAGCCAGCATGAAGAATAAAAAGTAATGATTTTCTTTGTTTAGAACCAGATGGCCGCCGTTGCCGGGTGGCGTGACATCAGACTACTGAATCCTATTACTAACAAATCAAAAAATTATTAGAACATTATTTTTACATATATAATAAATAATTTAAAAAAATACTAAAGTCGCTTTATTCATCCCTACGGGGAAATTTGTCTTTAGCGTCTATTTTTTCCAAGAGAAGACTGGATTAACCCAGGCGTCAGCCGCAGTGCAGTGCCGCAATGTGGTTTTGTGGTAAACCACTCGCTTTCGGATCGGAACGTCCTGGGCTCGAACCTCGCTCGGCGCATAGTTGAGTCCTTGGAGAAGGTTCTTTACTCACATTCTCTCACCGCACTCAGGTATAAAATGAATACCTGGCGTTCCCCCTCTCCGAAAAAAAAATGTCATATCGCCTAAAAGGCGTCAAGTCCCGTCCTAATGTTGTTGTTGATCAGGAACCCCCTTTTAAAGTGCTTTGAGCACATTTAGTGGACATTGATGTAAATTAAAAAGATCAAGCTCAATAATTGTTTTATAAAAGCAAAAACTAACATTTGACATTTCTTGTCCTTTTAAGTTTAAATTCACTCTTAAACAACTTTCACCCCGACATAGTACCGTTTTGACACGAATTGCCACACATTAAATCTTTTCAATTGTTTAAAACGTGTACATCGTACAGACAGGAGGTACGGGAAATAATTTAAGAATTTTTACTATATTTTAAGATTCTCATGTTCGTTGCAGTAAATCGGTTTTACGGTGATGGCAAAATTGGATAGGCAGGTAATGTATGGAAAAAGATAAAGGAAATAATAGATGACAACAGGAGAGAAAATAATTAGCTGTTTCTAGAAATCATACAGTTATGATATGCTTCTTAACTACATATATATATATATATATAACGGATATTTGTTTTCTATCCATTGGCTAGGACGTTATGGCAAAATCGATATTGTTTATGCATACTACCCACCGGCAATATATATATATATATATATATATATATATATATATATATATATATATATATATAAAAGTCTATCAAAGTCAACATGCACACATTGCCGGTGGGTAGTATGCATAAACAATATCGATTTTGCCATAACGTCCTAGCCAATGGATAGAAAACAAATATCCGTTGTATATATATATATATATATATATATATATATATATATATATATATATATATATATATATATATATATATATATATATATATATATATGTATATATATAGATGTCTATATATATATATATATATATATATATATATATATATATATATGAGCCAAGGTCAAAAGGTGCCCGCCTGATACCAGTGTTAAGAAAATTTGATTTTTACTTAATTATGGGCTGTTTTCATTGGGTTAATGCTTGTAATCAATTGATAATATGAAGAAGAGATAAAATGAGATAGCTCAACATACTCTGTTCAACAGAATATGAAATAAACAACTTGAAAGTCAAATTTGAATGCTGTTTGGCATGTGCTTAAAACGAGGTCAACGCATCACCTTTTTAGAAATCATGTAGAAATCAAATGTGATGTTTTAGCTCACGTGATTTAAATTTGACTAATAGCATGAAGTCAAAATTTACTTTTAAACGCAATTGCAGTATATTACATATCTGATTAAGTTTCATATAGAGTTCTTAAAAAGTTGGTGTTGCTTGTGACCTTTGGTGTCATCAAACACAGCACAATACTAAGACTTGACACGAAACTTTAAAGCTCATTTTTAATGTTTATAAAATCTTTTATTATGAGAAAAAAGGATAGATTTACTATCTGAATTCAAATCTTGGAGTAAATGTATACCGTTTTGCCGATATTGAGGTTTATTGGTTTTGGTGTCATTTGTCACAAGCAACACGGCATGCGTGAACACGTGGAAATTTGTTTCGTTAAATGGCGATTCGCAATTTTGATCCACCCTTCTTACCAGTCTTTGAAGTGCAGCACTTTCATTTGCCTTTCCAGCGTGGCTCCAGGCAGAAAAGGTAAGTTGAACTTTGGTGTCATCGCTATTTTACATTGTCACAAGCAACACTTGATATTGGATATTACAAAGTGCCACCAAAAAATTATGTTTTCAGCTGTTATTCTATTTACAAATATGATATTATGACATCTCACATAAGACTGTGATTTTGACACAATTAATTATTTCCTTGTAATTCTAATTTTTTATGTTTCAGGGTTGTATCAATCAAGTAAAAGACAGAACTCAAGCTTTTGACGAATCCAGATAAAAGAAGGGTTGTCAAGAAATTTGATTTGATTTACTATTAACACACTAAATTACTACAAACTAGCAGATTTGAGCAGTAGGGCGGATGTTACGGTATAGTTACATGAATTCATTACCATGGCTGATATTTATCTAGTGTTTGTTTGACTTCTGGCACTTTTTGTGACCATTGGTGTCATTGGTTAAAATGTCACAGGTGACACTTAAGTTTGAAGTTTCTAATGTATTTCTGTTTTCATGTTCTTTAAAGCTTGAAATGTCATTGAATTACATTTTACCAGGCTATATTACATGTGTTCAGTTGCTATTCTTGATTTATTGAGGCAAAATTGCGTTCTAGTGCCGATTTTGACCAAAGTAATAGCAACAATGGTATTACTAATATCTAAGCATATTTCCAATTTGCAAGTATTTAGTCTCTTAAAATATTATCGAATTTCATTTTAGAGTAGGTTATTGTGCTTTTTTGACTGAAAATAATGATGTATTATGGACGAAAGTGTGATTTGGTGTTGCTTGTGACATAAGTAATGGTGTCACCGGTCTTATGTCACAAGTCACATTCAGATGCTCTAATTTCCATATATATTTCTATTTTTGAAGTCTTTGGTTTCTGAAATATTATTAAATTCCATATTTAACTGTAGTTATTACACTGGTTTGACTGAAATTAATGATTTATTGTCAAAGTTGCAATTTGGTATTGCTTGTGACATAAGTAATGGTGTCATCGGTCTAATGTCACAAGTGACACAATGTCGCTAAATAAGATATGCTTTGGTCACATTATTTCCCAACATTTTATTCCAAAAGTTTCTGAACGTTACTGGTAATAAGCATATGCAATATTGTTGTTGTTGTTAATGCACAAACATTTTTATGAAATAATATATTTGCATTCTATGTTGCTTGTGACCGATGACACCAAAAAAGCAACATTTTCTCCAATAGTTGGTAATATTATTGTACTATTATTGTTGTTGATTGTGTCTTTTTGTCTATAACTTACTAAATAAAGTTTGATACTCAACAAAAATCATTTGGTTATTGACTTTTTTGTCTCATTTTGGTGTCACCGGTCACATGTGACACCAGCAACCTATAGGTATTGTTGACGATATTATGCTGCGTTAGACCTTAAAGTTATCTAAAGGGCCTTTGATTCATGAAGCACAGGGTTTTTGCTACATATATAGAAACATGAATGGACTATTATGTCACTTTTATTTTGAGAAAAAAATTGGCACCTTTTGACCTTGGCTCATATATATATATATATATATATATAATATATATATATATATATATATATATATATATATATATATATTGTGTGTGGAGAGAAAGAGAGAGAGAGGGAGAGAGAGAGAGAGAGAGAGAGAGAGAGAGAGAGAGAGAGAGAGAGAGAGAGAGAGAGAGAGAAGAGAGAGAGAGAGAGAGAGAGAAAGAGAGAGAGAGAAAGAGAGAGAGAAAGAAAGAAAGAAAGAGAGAGAGAGAGAGAGAGAGAGAGAGAGAGAGAGAGAAAGATTAATTACTAGCATTTTAATAGTAGTCGTAGTAGTACATTGGAGTCAAAGTCGAGTTATTTCTGATCAACCTGTCTGTTGAATTTAGTATACGCTTCAACAGTCGTAACGTCACTTCCCTCGTAATGACGCATGATAACTTAGTAACTGGATCTAAACTATCGGAACAATGGCGGACACCCTTATGAAATATTTCTCCGACGAGCATTAAACCGTATCCAGAAGGGAAAAAAAAACATTATAAATCTGATCATGTTTTGATTTTTACACATTCTGATCACAGCACATACGAAAAGTTCGAGCCAGCATAAAGAATAAAAAGTACAGATTTTCTTTGTTTAGAACCACAATGGCCGCCGTTGCTGGGCGACGTGACATCAGACTATTGAATCCAATTGACCCATTTGAAACCAAACACTTAGCCACGCCTTGACGTCTTCACCCAATCAAATTGACACCTAGATAACCACGCCTCCCGGACAGTCGTCATAATGTAAACAATGGTAGCAATTGGTTAACATAGCAAACTACACAGGGTTTACTGTCGATGGTATGTGTCTAAGTTAAAAAAAAACAAAACTCACTGTTCTACCGCTTGATCAATAGATAGAATGAAGTTGACGTCACTCGGGTCTTTGTTATTGTTATTTTGCCATCCACGTTTATGAGTAATTCTCACTTAACTGTATTATCCAGACTATAGATAGTTCGAAGATGACGTCACTCAGGTCGTTGTTATTGTTTTTTGCCATCCGCGTTCATGAGTAATGCTCACTGAACTGTATTAACCCGACTATAAACGTTCATGGATACACACAGTTTTGTGTGTTGGTCCGCTATACTTCCGGATGGCAATGTTATGAGCTTCTTAGCCAAGCGCATACTATCTATAAACGTTCATGGTAACATAATATAGTTCTGTGTTTTGGTCCATTATAGTTCCGGATGGCAATTTTGTGAGCTTCTTAGCAAGCGCGTACTATCTATACTGTACGGTCGATTTGAAAATAAAAAGCCCTATTCGCCCAGAATGTAATCATCGTTAACATATAGATAGAATTCGCTTGGCCAAGGAGTTCACAACAAAACTTAACGGACCAACACACACACACTGTGTAACCATGAACTTTTATAGTCTGGTTAATACAGTTTAGTGAGAACAACTCACAAACGCGGATGGCAAAAACAATAACAAAGACATGAATGACGTCATCTGCTTACTATCTATAGCCTGACACTGATAAAAAAATGACCTCAAAATGCCAACTTTGGCCACAAAAAAAAAACAAGTCGTGAGTTGTATTCAATAGTTCAACCAATGAGACCACTTGTTTCCATGAGCTCTACTAACGACAACTCACTAGGCGGTGCAAAAACCAAATAATGACGTCAAAATGCCAGTCTTTTTGGGTTTCGGTGCGTAGCCATCGTTATGTTATAGCCTGACACTGAAATCCAAAAGGACTGGCAGTTTGACGTCATTATTTGGTTTTTGCACCGCCTAGTGAGTTGTCGTTAGTAGTGCTCATGGAAACAAGTTATTTCATTGGTTGAACTATTGAATACAACTCACGATTTGTTTTCTTTTGTGGCAAAAGACTGGCATTTTGACGTCATTATTTGATCAGGCTATAGATAGTATGCAGATGACGTCACTCAGGCCTTTGTTATTGTTTTTGCCATCCGCGTTTGTGAGTTGTTTTCACTAAATTGTATTAACCAGACTATAAAAGTTCATGGTTACACAGAGTTTGTGTGTTGGTCCGTCATACTTCCGGATGGCAATGTTGTGAACTCCTTGGCCAAGCGCATTCTATCTATAGATAGTTCGAAGATGACGTCACGCAGGTCTTTGTTATTGTTTTTTGCCATCCTCGTTTATGAGTAATGCTCACTGAACTGTATTAACCCGACTATAAACGTTCATGGATACACACAGTTTTGTGTGTTCGTCCGTTATTCTTCCGGATGGCAATGTTATGAGCTTCTTAGCCAAGTGCATACTATCTATAGATAGTATGCAGATGACGTCACACAGGCCTTTGTTATTGTTTTTGCCATCCGCGTTTGTGAGTTGTTCTCACTAAACTGTATTAACCAGACTATAAAAGTTCATGGTTACACATAGTTTTGTGTGTTGGTCCGTTATACTTCCGGATGGCAATGTTGTGAACTCCTTGGCCAAGAGCATACTATCTATAAGTTCACGATGGCTACGGTCAGAGACATTAGATCCATGGAGCCGTAGCTTAACCTGGTTTCTATAACGTGAAACGGACTATAACAATTGCTTAATACCCTTTGGAAAGGACGATAGGCTACCGTAAAGTAATCTCCGCCTGGGAGGGGGGGGGGGGGGTAGAAGACACAACAAGTGACTTTCTGCCCACAATGGGAGGTCAGAAAACCTCACCAAGTTCTTCTCTCTCTCTCTCTCTCTCTCTCTCTCTCTCTCTCTCTCTCACACTCTTCCTCTCCCCCATAAATCTTTCCCTAACCTATTGACACCAACTTCCGTTTTCTTTGTTTTATCTTCAGTTTTCACCATCAATTTATCGCTCTATCAATTTATAGATAGTATGCGCTTGGCTAAGAAGCTCATAACATTGCCATCCGGAAGTATAACGGACCAACACACAAAACTGTGTGTATTCATGAACGTTTATAGTCAGGTTAATACAGTTCAGTCAGCATTACTCATAAACGTGGATGGCAAAAAACAATAACAAAGACCTGAGTGACGTCATCTTCATTCTATCCATATTATTCTCTCGCTTGCCTCTATCTCCGCTTTCTAAATTTTTACATCGTCCCAAATCGCTATCTAATTACAATTTATAAATTCAAAACAGAACGTATTAATTCTAAACTCTAAAGTTTTATTAATATCCACTAAACATGCTCAAAGTGCTTTACAAAAGATCCTTGGTGGACAGCATCACATAACATGTAGCACGAGAAACGATCCTTATTAGGCGATAATATTTTTTTTTTCTTCAGATCGAGACAATATAACAGCGGCTATGTACTCATTTTACACCTGAATAAGGTGAAAGAATGAATGTGAGTAAAGAGTCTTTTTTTTTCAAGGGTTCAACTATTCACTGCTCAGAGCGGGACTCGAACACAGGATCTTCCGATCCGAAGGCGAGTGTCATACCACTAGACCACATTATTGCTGTTTAGATAGTATGCGCTTGGCAAAGAAGCTCACAACATTGTCATCCGGAAGTATGACGGATCAACACACAAAACTGTGTGCAACCATGAACGTTTATAGGCAGGTTAATACAGTTTAGTGAGAACTGCTCGTAAACGCGGATGGCAAAACACAATAACAAAGACCTGAGTGACGTCATCTTCGAACTATCAATATCATATTATTATAATCTTATGATTATCCTACTAGTGTCTTTCAGAAGCTCATAACATTGCCGTCCGGAAGTATAACGGACCAACACACAAAACTGTGTGTATCCATGAACGAATATAGTCAGGTTAATACAGTTCAGTGAGCATTACTCATAAACGCGGATGGCACAAAACAATAACAAAGACCTGAGTGACGTCATCTTCGAACTATCTATAGATAAAATGAAGATGCCGTCAATCTGGTCTTTGTTATTGTTTTTTGCCATCCGCGTTTATGAGTAATTCTCACTAAACGGTATTATCCCGACTATAAAAGTTCAAGATTACACATACTTTTGTGTGTTGGTCCTTTATATTTCCAGATGGCAATGTTATGAGCTTCTTAGCCGGTCTATCTATAGATAGTATGCGCTTGGCTAAGAAGCTCACAACATTGCCATCCGGAAGTATACGGACCAACACACAAAGCTGTGTGTATCCATGAACGTTTATAGTCAGGTTAATACAGTTCAGTGAGCATTACTCATAAACGCGGATGGCAAAAAACAATAGCAAAGACGTTATTGACGTCATCTTCATTCTATCTATAGATAGTATGCAGATGACGTCACTCAGGCCTTTGTTATTGTTTTTGCCATCTGCGTTTGTGAGTTGTTCTCACTAAACTGTATTAACCAGACTATAAAAAGTTCATGGTTACACAGAGTTTGTGTGTTGGTCCGTTATACTTCCGGATGGCAATGTTGTGAACTCCTTGGCCAAGCGCATTCTATCTATAAGATAAAGATCTGGACAAGTGTGTATGAAAGGTGCCTGTCAAAGCAAGATAGAAAAGTAGAAGGAGAAAAAAAAAACCCATAAAAAAAAAACAAACATATCCGTCTAGCTCGACTGGGGGATCGAACTTCAGACCTTCCGATTACCGGTCAGACGTACGTGCTACCCATGGTCTGACTGGGCAATCAGAAAGTCTAAGGTTCGATCCCCAGTCGAGGTAGACTAATGTTTTTTGGGATGTTTTTTTTTTTTTTTCTTCTATTTTTCTTTCTTGATTTGTCTGGCATAGCACCTTTCATACACACTGACTTGTTCAGATACTTAACTTATTTCGTAACACAACCCCTTTCAATTTCACATGCGGAAGCTATTTGAGTGGGGAGCACCAGCAGATTATCTTTACTCCATACGCGTGCTTTCGTGTGTGAGTGCTTGCAGTATGTAGCCTACCTACTCTTATTAACTTTCAAGAATCATCGCGAATTTACTTAGAATTTACTACATACGTATAGTTAGTTAACTTTACCTGAGACGAGGAAGAAATCAGTGAGTATTCCAGGTTTTTTTTTTGGTTTTTTTTTTTTGGATGGGTGAGTAAGGAAGAGTAACGGTGGGGGGCGTGTGGGGAATTTTTGAGGGAGGGGGGGGGGGGAGACCGTAGTTGAAACTGTGAATTTTTGGGAATGGAGGGTGGGTAGGTGGGGGGTAGATTCACTCACCTCTCCTTTTATGTCCTGATCACTTTGCATGTGCGTTTTTTCTACTCAGCACGCACGTGCGCGGCACGTAGCTAGCAGCACGCACGCTCGTACGGTACGTGGTTCGTTTGGGTATCTTTCCTGGCGCGTGCATGCGTAGGTGAGCGGTTCTCGATGGCAGGTAGACAATTCATTTTATCTACTAATGTGTTGCGATATTTATTAGTCGTTCTGTTGCGGTGAGTTTTAGGATTGGAAGAAATAGTGAGTGGTTGAGAAAGGGAGAAGGAGAGAGAGAGATGAGAGAGAGAGAGAGAGAGAGAGAGAGAGAGAGAGAGAGAGAGTGTATATAGATATATATGTGTGTGTGTGTGTGTGTGTGTGTGTGTGAGATAGTATGCAGATGACGTCACTCAGGCCTTTGTTATTGTTTTTGCCATCCGCGTTTGTGAGTTGTTCTCACTAAACTGTATTAACCAGACTGTAAACGTTTAAGTTACACATAGCTTTGTGTGTTGGTCCGTTATACTTCCGGATGGCAATGTTGTGAGCTTGTTAGCCGGTAAGAGAATGTAAGTAAAGAGCCGTCTCTTAGGACTCAACTATATACGCCGAGCGAGGATCGAACTCAGGACCTTCCGATCCGAAAGCGAGTGTCATGCGACGAGACCACATAGCCGCACGTTATATTTGACCAGTGCTATAGATAGAATGAAGTTGACGTCACTCAGGTCTTTGTTCTTGTTTTTTTTTTTTTTGCCATCCGCGTTTATGAGTAATTCTCACTAAACTGTATGAACCAGACTATAACCGATCATGGTTACACACAGCTTTGTGTGTTGGTCCGTTATACTTCCGGATGGCTTAGTTGTGAACTTCTTAGCCAAGCGCATACTATCTGTATGATTTGAAATCCTCTTATATTTTAATATAATTGAGGAGAATGAAGGAAACGCTAATTCAATCTTGTCACTTTATTGGATCTGCCAACTTGAAAATGTGACCCTTCGCCTGAAATCGGTATTAAGTCGGGATGGTTGATATGTTGAAAATTAAATTTATAGCCAGAAATATCAGACTTGTGTTGAGTTTGTATGTTTTATTGAGGAGAAGGGATGCCATATTTTAGGGTTATTATGCCAACAATTTATATTTTTGACCAGTTTAACATTTAATTCGGCTTTTAAGCATCTGGTTCGTTTCGACATAATACCGTTTTGAGACGATGGGTCACAAATTATAAATGTCGTAATAAATATTAATAATTAGAAAATAAATGAATAAAATTCCCTTTATTCATCCCATTATAGGGGAAATTTGCCTCTAGGGTCTATCTACTCCAAGGGAAGACTGGAATAACTCAGGCGTTAGCCGCAGTGCAGCGCCGCAAATAGAGCTGGGGTGAGGTGACTTGCTGCTCAAGGCAGCAGCAACGGGTGATCGAACTCGGTACTTTTCGGGTACGAAGCAAAGACCATACCGCTGAGATTACTTGGTTTTGTCCTGGCTCTGGCCGGATACGCTGGCTGAGTGGGAAACTGTCAAATGTATAGTTTGTTTTGGGGGATCATATTTTTTTTCCTTGTAAATCATCTCTCTGTTATGCATTGTATTATGTTTAGTTTACATATTATATTATATGATTTGTGAAACATTTGAGTGTATTCCTCTTAGTGGGGGCCTGTGTTTGTGTCTGGATGAGACTTTTAAGTGATCTCAAACTAAGTACATTGATAGTGTGCTCTTGGAATCTATGTCTGTTCCCTATTTGAACCAATCACCTTTATCTGACTTTTTCCTCCAGCCCTTTTAACTGTAGATCTAGAACTTTTTACTATCCAATTTTCATCCTTTTTACTCTGCGCTGATATGACCTAAATGTGTTGTAAGCGCCATAAAACCCTTAAAACATTTTTTAAAATCCCCTCACAAAGATCAACGAGACTTCAAAATCACTAACATTCTGTCATCAAATTACATTTTCAATAAATTTTAATGACTTAGAGAAGCTCAATACCTTCTGAAATTGTAGCCAAAATGTCGTAACTTGACACTTTTTTTTACAAGGGGTCCCTGGTCAACAGCTACACTTAACATGTAGGATGAGACATGACGCCTGTTAGGCGATATCTTATTTTTTTTCGGACAGAGACAAAGCTGCTCACGGTCAAGTACTCATTTGACACCCGAGTAAGTTGAGAGAATATGACTAAAGATCATTTACCAAGGACTCAAATATGCGTCCAGCGAGGCTCGAACCCAGGGCCATCACCATCACCACTAACACCACCATCACCACCACCACTAATGCCATCGCCACCAACACTAATACCATCACCACCACCACTAACGTCATCATCACCACCACTAACACCACCACCACCACAACTAACCCCATCACCACTACTAACGCCATCACAACAACCACAAACGCCATCACCACCACTAACACCACCACCACGTTACTACATCACCATTACCGCCATCGCCATATCACCATAAATACATCATCAACCACCAGCATCACCACCACGAAAAAAAAAATTTCAACTCCCTCTACTACTACTACTACTACTACTACTACTACTACTACTACTACTACTACTACTACTACTACTACTACTACTACTACTACTACTACTACTACTACTACTACTACTACTACTACCACAGTTAGAAACCACGGACACGAATGAATCAAGCCAACTCCATAGTAATTAGTAACCACAAATTGTCACAGCATTTATTAATTGAGATATGTATATATAGTACATGACGTCATGCATCTCCGTCACTCGTTTCATCCTAGCTCCCTAGTGCAGAAAGGTCAAACAACGATGTAGAGTGAGAGAATCAGTGAGGCTTATACAGAATAATCACGTGATGGTAACAATGATGACAAGAATTTTGCTGATGGTGCGATGATGGTGCTGCTGATGATAATGATGATGATGACGACGACAATGATGATGATAATGATGATGATGATGATGATGATAATAATGTTAAATGACGACGATGATAATGATTATACCACGGTGATGATAATAAGAATTATGAGCACAGAGAAACACGAAAGAGAGATAGAGAAAGAGACAAGTAGTGATTATACAATATAACAGTATCATTGTCATATTATTATTATTATTATGGACACATTATAATTATAATATTGACTCAATATCCTAACTGATGCAAATGGCATTCATATTATTATAACAACCATTACATAGAGGACACTAGAGATAAAAAACAAAAAACATAATATTAATATCCATCATAATTACATTATTCATAAAATAATGAAAGCGATCAGTATCAACTAGAGATATCTATCTATCTATCTATTCAGTGCAATTCTATGGTTTTATAAGTATGAGCGTTATTTTCACGTTATAATATAACACAACATTTAATCAATAGATCTTATCATCCACCGCGTCTCGGAGCAATAGGGAATGAGATTAGCGGAAGAGTAGCGTCCCTTGATTGGACGTCACCCATTGTCTGTGACGTCACCGGTAGAAAGGTTATTAGAGAGAGAACGTCATGTTGGTTGTGCGATTGCGTCTCTCGTCCTAGCCGAGAGGACGAGAGACGCATGCGCACAACCAATATGACGTTCTCTATCAAATAACTTTTCCGCCGGTGACGTCACAGACTATGGATGACGTCCAATCAAGGGACGCTACTCTTCCGCTAATCTCATTCCCTATAGTAAACCAGGATATACCAAACGCAATGAAAAGTTAAAGTTATGTTAAAAAAGATCAGAAATTTGACATTTCATTTTAGCAACAAATTAGATAGGGGAAAAGGCAGCGGAGTAAGATACGATATAAAAAAATGTCTTGTGTTGGACCCGCGATCTCAAGTAGTCGGTGAGAGAAAGCTCTAGTAATGAATGACCTGAGCTAGATACGATTTTTTTTGGGATCGTGGATAGCTCATACGGTAGAGTCACGCTCTCACCGGCCAGGAGGAGTTGTCGTACCAATAAGGTCCCGGGTTCAAACCCCCATCACCGCCGCGAAATTTTTTTATTCTCTATGGTCTTCTGGTACTTTTCTACTCACTTCATCTCTTGATATAAAAAAGTGCGCATGTTTGTTTTTAAGGGTTTTACGTCGCTTGCAACGCGATTTAGATATGTCAAATCAGCGCCGGTAAAAAAAAAAAGGTAAGAAAATTGGATATCTAGTCAAAAAAAATTGTGTAAACCTAAAATTGCAAGTACATCAGAAAGGGGAATGGTTCACAGAGTAGGGAGCAGATGAAAATTATAAGAGCAAGCCATCAATGTTCTTAGTTTGAGATTACTTAATAGTCTCATCCATACATAAGCACAGCTCCCACCTAGAGGAACACACTCAAATGTTTACAGTTCATGATATAATTCAAAATAAAAATTTTACTGGAAATACTAGAGAGTTGATTTGCTATGAAATAATAATCAACTCCCAAAACTAACACATTACATTTGACTGTCTCTCCCTCTCAGCCAAAGACTCCGGCAAGGGCCAGGACAAAACCAAGGAATCACATTCCTAGACAAAAGCAGAAAACAACTTTAAAGAAAACAGATATTGAGAGATAGAAGACAAAGCAAGCGTCTATGAAACTGGGCAAGGCGAATCAGATTGAAAAGAAAAAAAAAAAAAAAAAAAAAAAAGACAAAAATCATCCCAAAGAATCAGCCTGCGTGAAGGCAGTTGTCATGTTGTCATTGTGTCACGTTGTCATTGTTTCACGTTGTCATTGTGTCATGTTATTATTGTGTCATGATGTCATTGTGTCACGTTGTCATTGTGTCATGTTATTATTGTGTCATGTTGTCATTGTTTCACGTTGTCATTGTGTCATGTTTTTATTGTGTCATGTTGTCATTGTGTCACGTTGTCATTGTGTCATGTTGTCATTGTGTCACGTTGTCATTGTGTCACGTTGTCATTGTGTCATGTTATTATTGTGTCATGTTGTCATTGTGTCACGTTGTCATTGTGTCATGTTATTATTGTGTCGTGTTGTCATTGCGACACGTTGTCATTGTGTCATGTTGTCATTGTGTCACGTTGTCATTGTGTCATGTTGTCATTGTGTCACGTTGTCATTGTGTCACGTTGCCATTGTGTCATGTTATTATTGTGTCATATTGTCATTGTGTCATGTTATTATTGTGTCACGTTGTCATTGTGTCATGTCGTCATTGTGTCACGTTGTCATTGTGTCATGTCGTCATTGCACTCCGAGGCAGGCTGAATAGTGGGGGGGGGGGGGGATGGTTTAGTTCTTGTAGTTTTCTTTCTACTTTGTCTGCCACTGTTCCATATCTTTAAAGTAACACTACAAGGAAGCATTCTTTTCCACAGAGAAAGATACAAATTTACTTAACACATGTCTCATATTTAACATTGAATTTTCAGCATTGGAATCATATCGACATTAAACAGATTTGAAACGATGGGTCACGATTTTAACTCATACAGTACAGACTGCACGTTGGACGCCTATTAATTAATGAAGTTATGCCTTCTGGCAGTAATAATAATAATAATAATAATAATAATAATCATAATAATAATAATAATAATAATAATAATAATAATAATATAATAAATAATAATAATAATAATAATAATAATAATAATAATAATATAATAATAAATAATAATAATAATAATAATAATAATGATAATAATAATAATGATAATGATAATAATAAAAATAATAATAATAATAATAATAATAATAATAATAATAATAATAATAATAATAATAATAATAATAATAATAATAATAATAATAATAATAATAATAATAATAATGATAATAATAATAATGTACTTTGTTCATCCAATTGAGATCGAAGTATTATTTGTAACGTAGCTAGACTAACACTCTTCATTGCAATCATACTGGAGCGTCTTGTATGCAGTGCCTTCCCCATGGTTATGAAATATAAAAGAAACCTGACATCAATCCCGTTTAATATAGCTTATCATTGTTTTAAAAGATGATATTTTTTACATGTGGTTTAACGGCTGGTGATCTTGTGACATTGACAGGAAAAAGGAGACAGTTTAATATGAAATAGTCCAAAACAGCGATGGAAATCCGATAATAAAAGTATTTATAAGCTACAGCAGCAATTGCGTAAACAAAGGTAACTAAATGTATATGGATATCATGAAATATTTGATGAAGACGACGAAGATGATGACGATGATGATGGCGGTGATGATGATGATGATGATGATGATGATGATGATGATGATGATGATGATGATGATGATGATGATGATGATGATGATGATGATGATGATGATGATGATGATGATGATGATGATGATGATGATGATGATGATGATGATGATGATGATGATGATGATGATGATGATGATGATGATGATGATGATGATGATGATGACGATTATGATGATGATGATGATGATTGTGGTGGTGATGGTGATGACGACAGTAAAGAAATAAAGGACCAAATACATGAATACGTAAAGAATCAAATATAAATAGAAATAGAAATAAAACCAGTCTACAAACTAACATCAAAATAAGTAACAAACAAATTATAAATTTATGATAAACTGTTGAAAAGTTAACATAAAATTGCCAACAAAATCGATAGGTAAACAAACACAATTATAGTTTATGTTTGCAATAAACTGCAAATGATGTCGGATAAGTGGAAATACACACAAACACACACACACACACACACACAAACACACCAAATACACACACACACACAAACACACACACAGAGTAAACAAAGAAAAACAAACTAAAACAAACAAAAAAAGACCCCCAAAAAACAAATGAAAAGAAAATTGAGCTTTTTATATAGCGCAATATCCACTAAATATGCTCAAAGCGCTTTACAAGGGAAAGAAAAACAAAAAAAAAAGCAAAAGTGAAACACAATGTCAATCTCTATTTGTAGCCGTTTAGGGTTTCTCCTTTGTTTCCAAAATTGACGATATTTGTAAAGCACTTTGAGCACAATAGGTGGATATTGCTCTTTACAAATGTTCAATTTTAATGTTTCAAAAATAATTTAATTATTTTACATCACTGTGTTTTAGAAAAATGTTTTTTGTTTAGTTTTTTAAAATTCTATTTTATTTTATGTTATTGATTTTTTTGAGTGTATTTTTAAATCGAGGTGTTAGTTATCGTTGAAAGGTGTTCAATGATAGGAAAACAACGTAAACAAAACACACCAAATCACCCACGTCACTGCATTAAAGCTTCTATAGTTATTGCTTGCTACCCAATGGTTGGTGTAGATAATGACTAACAAGGGATAAGAAGATAATATAGGGATGACCAAATATAGATAAATAGTTGGTTTGATAATCGGGTAGATTGATAGGCAGATAGATAGATAGATATATAGATAAATAGCTATATCGAAGGATAGGTAGATAGAAAATAGATTAATAGATAGATGGATAGATCGATCGATTGATAGACGAATAGACAGTATATATATATATATATATATATATATATATATATATATATATATATATATATATTTATATATATATGTATGTATATATTATATATATAAAAGTAAATATCAAATGACATAGAATAGGTAAATATATAGAGAATGTATTGATTGCTGCATGTACCTAAAGACAGACAGATAGATAAACAATGATAACTAATGAATACGAACAAGCACTAATAGAATCCACCCAAACTAATTTGATATAACATTTTATCATTGTTATAATTGGATTCAATAGTCTAATGTCAAGCCGCCCGGCAACGGCGGCCATCTTGGTTCTAAACAAAGAAAATCATTGCTTTTATTCTTCAAGCTGGCTAGAACTTTTCATATGTCTTGTGACCAGAATGTGTAAAAGTCAAAACATGATCAAATTTATGGGGTTTTTCCCCCTCTGGATACGCTTTTATGCTCGCCGGAGAAATATTTCATACCGGCGTCCGCCATTGTTCCGATAGTTTAGAGCCAGTGTTGCTAAGTTACCATGCGTCATTATGAAGGAAGTGACGGTACGACTATTGAATCCTATTAGCATTGTCATGCTAGTTTTCATAGGCCTCCCAAAAACCCCTATGGCGATTCAAGCGAAAATAGTCTGGCACTTATTCACAAATGTCTGTCTTGTCTATACAAGAAACACAATAATATTATTTATACGTATATATTACACAATGTAAGTATATAATATAAATTGACAAGACATATTATGTTAATGTATGATATTATGTACTCTAAAGTGATCGTGTCGTTTAATTCAGATTATATATGTGTCACTAGTTTGACTAATAAAGAGTATAATGTTAGACTTATTATACGTATTATATTAATATCGGAATTTATATAACGCTGTATGTATGTATGTTATTTTTTACTCGCAAATATTATAATGATAATAACAATGGTATAATTTCAAAGCACAATTGATACATACATATATACATACATACTTACATACATACATACATACATACATACATACATACATACATACATACATACATACATACATACATACATACATACATACAGACATACATACATACATACATACATACATACATACATACATAACATAATACATACATACATACATCACATACATACATACATACATACATACATACATACATACATACATACATACATACATACATACATACATACATACATACATACATACATACATACATACATGCATGCATACACACCCATAGTTATTTATATATAATATATATATATATATATATATATATATATATATATATATAGAGAGAGAGAGAGAGAGAGAGAGAGAGAGAGAGAGAGAGAGAGAGAAAGATGAATCGTCCACTGGTTTAAGTGATATTATGGTACCATGATGTGATAGTTCATTTTAAACATGCAGATATATATATATATATATATATATATATATATATATATATATATATATATATATATATATCGTAGTATATATATATATATATATATATATATATATATATATATATATATATATATATATTTAGAAGTATACACCGCATGCCTTGAGAAGATAAATGATTGGTCCTTACTCTGTAATGTCTGATTGGTCAAAAATAATAAAGTAAAAACGTTGTGACGTCAGAGTTTACATCCATTCAATAGAATGTTCTGGCGAAGAGTAGGTAACTGTTTTTATTGATAAACTCACACCATAATAGTCATGACAACAAACTATGACAACCGAGAAAAAAAAAATCTCACGCGGGAGTAATTGATGCTTTGGGTTTAGGTAAAA
The DNA here is from genome assembly GCF_034508935.2 of Berghia stephanieae. NCBI lineage: Eukaryota > Metazoa > Mollusca > Gastropoda > Nudibranchia > Aeolidiidae > Berghia > Berghia stephanieae. The sequence goes on from NC_088373.1 coordinate 7,749,588, forward strand.
TACTCAATCAACATCCGCAATCCGGATATAACGTATCGGATTGATATATAAAACTATGTGTAACCTTAAACGTCTATATTATGTAGTCTGATTAATAGAAGTTATTAAGAATCATTCGAATGGCTGTCTACAAACAATAAAAAGAGCTGAGTGACGTCAACTTCATTCCTCCTATCACAACAGAGTGGGGTCTGTCCGTAGCCTGACACTGAAATCCAAAAGGACTGTCAGTTTGACGTCATTATTTGGTTTTTGCACCGCCTAGTGAGTTGTCGTTAGTAGAGCTCAAGGAAACAAGTTATTTAATTGGTTGAACTATTGAATACAACTCACGATTTGTTTTCTTTTGTGGCAAAAGACTGGCGTTTTGACGTCATTTTTTGGTCAGTGTCAGCGTGGCCTTCGTAAAGTTATGGCCTGATACTGACCAATGAAATAACTTGTTTCCACGAGCTCTACAAACGACAACTCACTAGACGGTGCAAAAACCAAATAATGACGTCAAACTGCCAGTCCTTTTGGATTTCAGTATCAGGCTATAGATAGTATGCAGATGACGTCACTCAGGTCTTTGTTATTGTTTTTTGCCATCCGCGTTTATGAGTAATGCTCACTGAACTGTATTAACCCGACTATAAAGGTTCATGGATACACACAGTTTTGTGTGTTGGTCCCTTATACTTCCGGATGGCAATGTTATGAGCTTCTTAGCCAAGCGCATACTATCTATAGTTTAAACAAAACATAGATCTGGTCTTCAACTGACGGTAACGAGTTTTGCTGTTTAACCCCCCCCTCCTTATCACCTGTAGGAAAATCGTCACATTCGTTACGAATGCAGCCAATAATTTTCTTATTCTGATTTATTCTGTACATCATAATATTATTTGAACAAAAATGTTTGCTATAGTTAAAGACGCTTGACAAAGAATGTACGAGGACGTTAGAGGCATTTGAGATGTGGGTGTATAGAAGAATGTTGAGGCTATCATGGACAGACAGGTATACGAACGAGGAAGTGTTGGAGAAGGTGAGGAAGGGGAGAATGTTGATCGACACCATCAGAAAGAGGCAGTTACGATTCTGGGACATGTGTGGAGAAGAGACGGAATAGAAAAGTTGGTAACATCTGGGATGATCGAAGAAAAGAGAGCGAGAGGACGACAAAGAATGGCTTATTTAAATAACCTAAGAATGGCCAAATGTGATTTTAAAAGCATCACAGATTTCATGCGCACGGCAGAGGATCGTGATTCGTGGAGACAGCTGACCGGCAACGTGCTCAAGAGCACAAGCCACGATGGATGATGATGGTAGTTAAAGAATGTTAACACTGTGTTGAAGAGCTCGTTTAGCAGAAAGAAGTATGTATAGATAGTTTGCAGATGACGTCACTCAGGCCTTTGTTATTGTTTTTGCCATCCGCGTTTGTGAGTTGTTCTCACTAAACTGTATTAACCAGACTATAAAAGTTCATGGT
>NC_088373.1:7756067-7758567 GCF_034508935.2 Berghia stephanieae
TACCTTTTGTACTGGTCGCGCTTTCATATCATATTATGACGTACATGAGGGTTACGTCAAAAACGAACGTTTTTTCTAAATTATTATTATTGCCATCACAGATTATGCTACTGCGTGAACCAATCAAAACGTTACATGAATATTCAATTGAGCTACTGCTATCATCATGTGAACCAATCAAAACGTTACATGAATATTCAATTGAGCTCCTTACTGCCATCATGTGAACCAATCAAAACGTTACATGAACATTCAATTGAGCTCCTTACTGCCATCATGTGAACCAATCAAAACGTTACATGAACATTCAATTGAGCTCCTTACTGCCATCATGTGAACCAATCAAAACGTTACATGAATATTCAATTGATCTCCTTACTGCCATCATGTGAACCAATCAAAACGTTACATGAATATTCAATTGAGCTACTGCCATCATTCATGTGAACCAATCAAAACGTTACATGAATATTCAATTGAGCTACTGCCATCATTCATGTGAACCAATCAAAACGTTACATGAACATTCAATTGAGCTACTGCCATCATTCATGTGAACCAATCAAAACGTAACATGAATATTCAATTGAGCTACTGCCAACATTCATGCGAACCAATCAAAACGTTACATGCATATTCAAATAGCACTCTCATCATAAATAACACGGGAACTAAATCTATCTAGCGATTGGATCTATATTATAATTTAAGATAGAAAATGGCTTTGGAGTTATTGTACCTGAATTGTGTCAATAAAAAAACAAATACAAACTTACTGTATCGTAATTATTTAGTACTAACGTGTAGATGTATGAGATTAGTGCACGTCGTTTTCAGGTACGTTTAACCAGACTCCAGAGGCCAATAAAATGTATAGGAAAATAAAGGGAGTAAAGATTACTCTTATAAAACATACAATACACAAAATAATCGACTCCTTCTGAAGCAGGCCAAAGGCCGAAACGTCGTTTAGTCCGTGTTGTATCTTTTATAAAAGTCATGAATACAGTGGGATCCGCATAGAGTCAATGCTCTTAAAGTCAACTTCTGCTTAATGTCAACAACACCTCTTGTAGGTCTCAAATTATTTTCTGTTCTCTAAGTGTTTCCTTTTTTTTCCAAATTGATAATTTACATGTAAAGTGCCCAGAGCTTGTGTTTTACACGAGATTGGGCGTTGTATAAATAGTTATTATATTATCATAATAATATTTTATCCTGTGTATTTAACTATACATTTGAGTACGTTTTACTGTACTTTTTCATCGTTCATGGCACTGGTTTATTTTTCTTACTAGATTGTATAATGCTGTAAGGTTATCAGTCTCAGCCTGGAGCGATTAAATCATTTATCATATATCCCTGGTTGTAACTTAAGTTCTGGGAAAAGCACAAGAAAAAACAAGACAAGGCAAATAAAAAATAACAAACAAAACAATTCAAACCAAGTCATAACTAGGTCTAAGCGTGAAATTAATGATCAAACCTGCGCGCTTGTTGTTGTGGGTCTTAACAAATTAATTAATGAGCAATGATCAATCGACATGAATATAGGAAAAATGTTTATTGACAAATAGAACAAATTAATATTAATTAGTTTTACTCTCTCGTGTAAGAGATTTTTAAAAAGTCAATTCTTGGCCATTGCATATAAATTCAGGCAGAGAATAAAAATAAAATAAAACAAAATTGTTTCGAATAATTTGTTTCAGTAATATTTTATTATTTTCAGAAATCAGCTATTTCCATCCATTGCAAAACTAAAGAAGGCTGTAACGTCAATTTAGTACTGTTATCTTTTGTAGAAAATGAAAGGAGTAGCATAGATATGCTTTAAAACAAAACAAGACATATATACAGATAGTCAATTTTACTTAAAGCAGTTTGATATTTAATTCATAGCATGTTTTTTTCCACTCTAGTAAAGGCTCTCTTTGAGCAATCAACAAAAACATATCATCCTAATAATATAAACCGCAAAAATAAACAAGGAAGGGACATAACCGTTAAATTTATGATAATTATTATAACCAAACTTTTCCGATTGATTTGTACCTTCCCTTAGTTTAAATAGTTTAGGAAAAAAACACAAAGACGAATCAAAGCACAAAAAATTATATCAAAAATTGTTTAAATAATATATCAATATTTATAATGCTACATTAAAGAGTTGAATTAAAACAGTTTGGATATATACACACACACACACACACACACACACACACACATATATATATATATATATATATATATATATATATATATATGTATATATATATATAATTTTTTGTCGTATGATTTCAGTTGAAGACTGTATTTCAAAATCCATTTAAACGTGTCGTCACTCTCGTTGAGAAACAAATAGCAAGTCTGAAGAAAATAAGAATTAACAAAGGGGAATAACCGTTAAAATATGATCATCCCAATTCAGTTTCGACAGAGTTACGACCCTTAGTAAATTAAATTATGACAACAAAATGCCATGGAATAAGAGAGGGGA
>NC_088373.1:7766067-7771067 GCF_034508935.2 Berghia stephanieae
TCAAACGAATGAATAAATAATTAAATAAATGAATATTGAAATAAATACATTCATTAATTATTAGCCATGAAAGAATAAAATAGACCTAGATAATCCTAACAATTAAAAAAAAATGATATAGAATAATATAATAAAATAATACAAAAAGCACACATGATAATGAGTGAAGTGCTATCGTTGCTACCATCGTCGTCGTCGTTATCATCATCATCATCATCATCATCATCATCATCATCATCATCATCATCATCATCATCGTCGTCGTCGTCGTTATCATCATCATCATCATCATCATCATCTCCATCATCATCATCTCCTCTTCATTCTTCTTCTTCTTCTTGTTCACCACACACGTCAAGTACAAGGGTCCGTAAGCAATTTCCTAAAAGCTTTCCTGAACTCCGGGTTGAAAATGGTGTAGATAACGGGATTCAGGAAGCTGTTGATATACCCCACCCACGTGAACAGGGAGAAATAGATGCCGTCCAAGGTACAGGCGGCCACTGTCAGCTCGTACCGGATGCAAATAGCGTTGATGATGTTGAGGGTGAAGAACGGTACCCAGCATATAAGGAACACACCTGGATATGGAAAGAGAACGAATTATAGATAGTATGCGCTTGGCTAAAACACTCACAACATTGTCATCCGGAAGTATAACGGGCCAACACACAATAGTAGTAGTAGTTGTAGTCAAAGTAGTAATGGATATATAATAAAAGGAAATGACGACGGATGGCCGGGAGAAGTCGGACGGCAAAAGACAAAGGTAGTATAATATTTAAATTAGGTCCAGTCTCGAGTTCATGCCGTGAGGTGAAAGGGTGTTCAGTTTTAGTATCAGTTCTGCCTCCCTATATTTTCTAATTTAAATATTACACTACCTTTGACTCTTGCCCCCCGACTCCCCCGGCCATCCATCGTTATTTCCTTTTATTATATATCAGTATCATTACTACTTTGACTATAACTACTACTACTACTACTACTACTACTACTACTACTACTACTACTACTACTACTACTACTACTACTACTACTACTACTACTACTACTACAACTACTACTACTACTTACTACTGCTGCTACTACTACTACTACTACTACTACTACTACTACTACTACTACTACTACTACTACTACGACTACTACTACTACTGCTACTACTACTACTACTACTACTACTACTACTACTACTACTACTACTACTACTACCACCACCACCACCACCACCACCACTACTACTACTACGACTACTACTACTACTACTACTACTACTACTACTACTACTACTACTACTACTACTACTACTACTACTTATTGTTCCTTCTGCTGCTGCTGCTGTCACTAATCATTTATACTTATACCGACATCCCTTATTTATCATTTTTTGTATTTATTTTCGATTCCATTGTCTTTATTTTCCAACAACAGTCCACACGTTTTTATATTTAACTTTCAAAACTGCATTACACAGTTCCTCCCCGCCTCCTCTCTTTTCACTTAATTAATTGCGCACCTTTTAGAAATATCTAGTATTTTATTTTAATTCGTGCTTCCTTACAAAGGAACATACTATTTCCTGCCCATCAATGTTTTGTTTATTCATCTTAACTACGCTACTACCACATCATCTCATTCATCTGTGGTATTTCATTCATCCTGTTTTGTTGATAAAGGGGAAACCCGAAACGTTCATTTGAGCTGCTTTGTAAATAAATTGAAGCTTACATTCAATTTCATACTATTATTTATTTATTCGAGCTTCGAGCAGCAACATTTACACTTCCCAAGGACATGATGTCGAAGAAGAGCTTTTGCAATCTCGATGTCACTCATCGTCTTCTTAAAGGCGCTCAACATTGCTTGAGTCTTGTTACAAGACATACACAGTTTTTTGCTGAAACGCTAACGCCACAATACTGAACCAGTTCACAATCTAAGACAGTTTAATGTATTAACAAAAATGTGAACCTTCGCCTTAAAACGGTATTAAGTCAGGATTGTTAAGATGTTGAAAATTTAATTTATAGGCAGAAATATCAGACTTATGTTGAGTTTATACAATTTATTGAGAAGACTGGATACCATATTTTAGGGTGCTAATGCCAACAATTTATATTTTTGATCAGTTTAACATTTAATTCGGCTTTTAAGCATTTGGTTCGTTCCGACATAATACCATTTTGAGACGATGGGTCACAAATTCTAATCTTATTTTATTATGTCTTACCCAGCACAATAGCCAGCGTCTTGGTTGCTTTCTTTTCTCTTTTCGAAGAAGATTTCTCTTTCCTCTTCCGGCTCGTCCTCATGTGAAAGTTGAACTTTGTCACAGCTTTCTTGTGACCTCTCTTCCCGCTGTCATTATTTCTCTTCTTGTCAGAAGAACTCGTCACACCTTCGTTCGCTGTCGCGGATTCGTGTTTGTTATTCGCCTTGCCAACTCCAGCGACGGCAACGGAACTGAAGTTCGTTTCTGCTTCATTCATCAAGCATGTCTGGCCACCGCCCACACCGGAAGTCGACGCGGACCCTGAACCCGAACCAGATCCAGAGCCGGAAGCTCCAGAACCGTGGTGCGCGTGGGAGACTGGAGGTGGTGGGTGGCAGTACACCCCGCCGTCGTCGAGATAACACCCCGCGTTACTGGTGTATTTCTGCTGCTGTCCATTTCCGTACCGCAGCAGTAAAGTTTGTTGCTCCGCCTCTGCTGCAGCCATCTCCTGCCTTTCCAACGCCTCCGCCACTGGGTTTGTAATCAGCTCTGGGACATCTACGTGACAAACTAGATTTCTATTCTGAGGCGAAGAGTGGATCAACCCCCCAATGACTCCCCCAGTCGAACCAGGACCCCCTTTCGGATCGGTGTTATTATTTGCGCTGATGCTTCCGCTTCCCGATGGAGTCTCTTCATCATCGTCGATATCATCTTCGTCGTGGCTATCCTCTGACAAATTTGCGTTGTTCAGATGGTTGTTCCCAGGACCGCCACCTCCGCCACCGCCGCCCATCGACATTTGTTTGAGCAGTGACGCGCCTGCTCTTGTAGACGTTGTCGTGTTGTAAGTCGTCACCCGACCGTTATCCATTTTAGCCAGACCCGTCGTGACCGTTGCTTCCACCATTTGCGTTGCATTGGCGCTGGTTGAATTTCCAGTGGCGTTGTGTCGTGTTGGACTTTGGGCCGTTGCCTGCGGGTTTTCGATAACGCCTTGCAAAGCTCGCTTGTCGACGTTCTTCAACGCTTTCGCCTTCCTAGCCTTAGCGGCTCTTTGCCGTATGACCCGATATATTTTCCAGTAGAGGAATATCATAATGATTGACGGAATGTAGAACGAGCCCATTGAGGAATAAATGAGGAAATCCGAGTTGAAGAATCGACAGTCTCCTGGCTGTCGCAACTCGGAGTAGTTGACGCCAAGGGCGATTGGCGCAGCAATGGCTATAGAGATAACCCACGTGACTGCCAACATGATGAAAACTCGTTTTGAGTTTTTGTGCTTGGCATACTTGATAGGTTGAGTCACAGCAATGAACCTGTAAAGAAAAGAAGGAACAAAAATAAACTTATCAGAGATATGAAAGATATTCAACAATTCCATTATCTTTTTTATTGTCACATATCCGATAAATGCTGAATTTAGATGTTTTAAAAAGATTATCTATTTCATATCTGAAGTCAGAGGTCATTCTGTAATGTCTTAAAGTACATTTGTATTTAAGACACTTAATCTGAACATTAGGGGAATCGTGGTTCAGCGGTATGGTCTTTGTTTCGTGCCCTAAATGTACCGAGTTCGATCAAGATACAAAGAAATTCAACGGGCATTATTACAATATCATTTGTTTTTTGATGACAAATGGTTAATTTTAAATTTAATTACTTGCAAAGTTCGGAAAATCCGAATTAGGATATAACACCAAAATATTGCTACGGTGATAAAGGCGGTTGTGGGTAGAGGGTGGGGGGTGGGGGTGGGGGGGGGGAGATGAATTTAGGAATTGGGATGAGAAGAAAATCTGAAATGTCAAAACGAGAAATACCACAAATCACATACAACTCATAAACCTCAGCTTTTCCAGAGAATGCAATAACGGGCAGGGTGAGGTCATGACCTCCATGCTCCCCAACATCCATTCCCACAAGCACCGATGCTTTACCCACCCATGCGGAAAATGCGATACTCCTTGGAGATCAAAGGCCATACACAGTCAAAAGTTTTCATATTTGCCATTAAGATAAGATGCTATGAATGGGAGACGATTCCACTCTTTTTCATCGCGTTGGAATTTTCCAAGATTGTCACTTACATTTGTATGTAGAGATTTACACAAGATCCAACAACAAATAGGGGTCCCGATAGCTCAGTTGGTAGAGCACTCGCTTCACACGCCAAGGGATCGAAATCGATCCCGGGTGCAGTCGAGATTTTATCTGACTCCTCCCCCCCCCTCCCCCCCACTCTTTGTCCACCCAGCAGTGAATGGGTAGCTGAGTCTGTAAGATTTGGCGGATAGTAGTTTACGATAGACTAGCGTCCTATCCAAAGGATAGCAAGCAATTGCTATTGTCTGCTTCACTCTATAAGGAGCCGGGGATAAACTCCGGTTTCATGGGCCTAATGGGTCGGAAGGACTAATTTTGAACTACGAATAGCATTTTCTGCCAGGAGACCGACAATCTATAACGCATTATCATTTTTTTTTAATCTGGAGGGATTTAGTTGCCTCACAATTAAAAAAAAAAACACAAATAATGATAAAACAAACACAATATCATCCAATAAATGCTGAATTTAGATTATTTTAAAAAGAATATCTTGTCTATTTCATATCTGAAGTAATCTCAGAGGTCATTCTGTAAAGTCTTAAAGTACCTTTGTATTTAAGAACAAGAGATGAAGTGAGTAGAAAAGTGCCAGAAGACAATAGAGAATAAACATTTTTCGCGGCGTTGATGGAGGTTTGAACCCGCGACCTTATTGGTACGACAACTC
>NC_088373.1:7778567-7791067 GCF_034508935.2 Berghia stephanieae
TGGCCGCAAATGGTTTTTCTGGATTTGTGGGAAAGATGAACCCCTTTAAAAACTGTTATCTTTTTATTTCATTCTTTTTTTCTTTTGTTGCGCAAGCGAATTTACAGACTTCGTTTGTTTTCTCGATTTCCGCTCTCGCTGTCGCTTTTTTATCTTTTCTAGCTGGTATATGTGACCCATCGTTTCAAAACGGTATTATGTCGGAGCGAACCATATACTTAAAAGCCGAATTAAATGTTAAATTGGTCAAAAATATAAATTGTTGGAATTAGCACCCTAAAATACGGTATCCATTCTCCTCAATAAAACGTACAAACTCAACACAAGTCTGATATTTAATTTCTGGCTGTAAATTTCAATATTCAACAGCTTAACCATCCTGACTTACTACCGTTTTGAGGCGAAGGGTCACATTATATGCCTTCATCAATCTCTTCATGTTTGTTAACAATGGCTTTTGAACAAAGTTGTTAATTTTCTTAGTTTGAGTCTTAAAACCAAATAAAATAAATAAAATTCAGGAAGCCATTTAGTATGTACTAAAACAGTAGAAAAATGGAGAGAGAACATTTATCGAAAACTAGAGGTACCTGGATGAGTCAATATAATGGAGAGAAATATATAGGGAGTAAATGTGATTCATATATATTAAGGGAACAACACAAAAGAAACGACGTTTCGGCCTCGGGCCTTTTTCATGTTTTCAAGTGTTTAACCTGAAAAGGGCCATAGGCCGAAACGTCTACTATGCGCCGAGCGAGGCGGCTCGAACCCAGGACCTTCAATCCGAAAGCGAGTGTCATACCACAAGACTACATTATAGCAGCACATCTCCACCACCAACCGCTATGCGTATAGATAGCGTGTTAATCTCCATATGGATCGACAGTTTTTTAACCTCCACCGCCAACCAACCGCATGCAGATTAACTAACTCAACTCAAACTGGGTGGGGTTCCTGACCTCCCATAGTGGGCAGGGAGGTACATACTGTGTCTTCTATCCCCCTATATCTAATTTCCAACATGCTTTCTGTCTTTGTCTTGAAATGAGATTACTTGGTTTTTTCCTGGACCTGGCCGGAGTCCTAGCAGGTACATACTGTGTCTTCTATCCCCCTATATCTAATTTCCAACATGCTTTCTGTCTTTGACTTGAAATGAGATTACTTGGTTTTGTCCTGGACCTGGCCGGAGTCCTAGCTGGGAGGGAAACAGTCAAATAATAATAATAATAATAATAATAATAATAATAATAATAATAATAATAATAATAATAATAATAATAATAATAATAATAATAATAATAATAATAGATCTTTATTGTCCACAAATATGGCAATTTGTCATTTAGTTACACTTGTCATAACGTTATATGATAACTATAACATTGAACAGACACCTCTCTCTCTCTCTCTCTCTCTCTCTCTCTCTCTCTCTCTCTTGTTTTGGGAGATGATATTTTTCCCTTGTAAATCATCTCTCTGTTATGTATTATTATATTTGTTAATTTGAATTTATAATGTAAGCATTTGAGTGTATTCCTCTTTGTTGGATTTTGTGCTTGTGTCCGGATGAGACTTATAGGTGGTCTCAAACTAAGTACTTTGATAGTGTGCTCTTGGAATCTACATCTGATCCCTATTTGTTCCCAGTTCCCCTATGTCTTACTTTTTCTTGGGTGCTTTATTTGTAATTCTAGAACTTTTTACAATCCCATTTTCTTCCTTTTTACTGGCGCTGATATAACCTAAATGTGTTGCAAGCGCCGTAAAACCCTTAAAAAAAAACAAAAAAACAACAAACAAAACAAAAAAAAAAAAAAACAAACAAACAAACTCACTCAACCCTAACACCGTTTATATCCGTGGTTTACCCTGGTTACTTTTACCCCATGCCTACTTAATTTATTACATTTTTTTTCCGAGACAAAATATTGGCCATTTTCAAAGCTAATGTTTTTAATTTTTACATGTTAATGGTAGTTGAATAAAACTATCCATGCACATGATCATTTTTAATACAATTTATTTTCCAATTTTGAAAAGTAGCAAACATCTCTAGGATTGCATATTTCTGATATGCATTGTATTATGTTTTGTTTATGTATTATGTAAACATTTGAGTATGCTCCTATTAGTGGGGACCTGTGCTTGTGTCTGGATGAGACTTTTAGGTGATCTCAAACTAAGTACTTTGGTAGTGTGCTCTTGGAATCTATATCTGTTTCCTATTTGAACCAATTCCCCTTTGTCTGCCTTATTCTTGGATACTTTGATTGTAATTCTTTAACTTTTTACTATCCCATTTTCTTCCTTTTTCCTGGCGCTGATATGACCTTATTGTGTTGCAAGCGCCGTAAAACCCTTAAAAACAAAAGCAAATAGGATTGATGAGTTAATCTCCACCGCCAACAACATGTAGATATACATTTTTTAACCTCCACCGCCAACAGCCATGTAGATATACAGTTTTTTAACCTCCACCGCCAACAGCCATGTAGATATACAGTTTTTTAACCTCCACCGCCAACAGCCATGTAGATATACAGTTTTTTTTAACCTCCACCGCCAACAGCCATGTAGATATACAACTTTTTAACCTCCACCGCCAACAGCCATGTAGATATACAGTTTTTTAACCTCCACCGCCAACCAACCGCCATGCCGATTAACGCCACCTTATTTTTTTCCAGTATAATTCCGTCCCTTGGTCACAACTGACCTCCCTTTGTTTCCATTGATGGTAATCCGACACATGTCATTTTCAACATCTCTTCCTGAATAAGTCTTGGACAGCGTGGCTCAGTGGTACGGTCTTTGCTTCGTACCCGAAAGGTCCTGAGTTCGATCGCCCGCCGCTGCGCTGTGTGGCCTTGAGCAAGTCACCTCGCCCTAGCTCAATTTGAGGCGTTGCATTGCGGCTGACGCCTGGGTTATTCCAGTCTTCCCTTGGAATAGACCCTAGAGACAAATTTCCCCTATGGGTTGAATAAAGGAAATTTTATTTTATTGTCTTATTTTATGTTCTTCCCTGTATTCTAGTTTTTTGAATAGTGCGGCTATGTGGTCTTGTGGTATGACACTCGCTTTCGGATCGGAAGGTCCTGGGTTCGAACCTGGCTCGGCGCAATAGTTGAGTCCTTGGAAAAGGCTCCTTACTCACATTCTCTCACCGTACTCGGGTGTAAAAATGAGTACTTTGCCGTTAACAGCGTTGTCTCTGTCCGAAAAAAATATTATAATATCACCTAATAGGCGTCATGTCCCGTCCTACATGTTAAGTGTTGCTGTTGGCCAGGCACCACTTGTAAAACGCTTTGAGCACGTTTAGTGGATATTGCGCTATATAAAAGCTCAATTTTATTTTCAAAGCTCGATTGTCAAAGTACTGCGTATGGAAATAATTCAGAGCAGCAACAAACGCCTTCTTCACTCAGAGGTCAAGGTTAATAGCTGGTAAGGAGAGAGTTAATTATTCGTCTTTACTTTTTAGTATTTCCAAATGTTTTCAAAATTCAACAACAGATATTGTAATCAATCCAAATTAAATAACCCAAAACTAGGTCATGCCATCCTATCTTGAGAGTTTATAGAAAAACCAACCAATCAATCTATCACTCCATCCAACAACCTACATTCGTCTTACCAAAATACACCCTGCAAATTCTATCCAGCAACCTCCTCCCCCCCCCCCACCCCGTCCCACATCCCTCAAATCCCCCACCCCCCAACAAAACCAACTAGCCCACCCGATGTTTCAAGGGAAGTAACTCTTCGCGGTCTATGTCCACAAATAATGGAAGACATCGTTCCCCGATGCTCTCCCTTGGGACACGTTCTTTCTCGTCCACTGCTAAAAAGGTCCGAGAGCAGAGAGAGAGAGAGAGAGAGAGAGAGAGAGAGAGAGAGAGAGAGAGAGAGATGGATGGATGTATCGTTGGATGGATTGATGATGGATGTGTGGATGGATGGATGGATGATGGATAGATAGATAGTAGATAGATAGACAGAGTGAATATAGATAGATAGATAGATAGACGAGAGAGAGAGAGAGAGAGAGAGAGAGAGAGAGAGAGAGAGAGAGCAATGACGACCGAGACAGTGTTAATCAAGGGACCGAACTCTTCCATCCCGGAGGCAGATAGATTGCTAGGACAACTAATTCATCCCAGCTGGATAAGTCGGCATCACGATTTTACCATCAGCACCCACGGGAATTGAGTTATCTCAACTCTTTAGCCAGCCCTGTTAGTGTTACCTACCACGACAATATGGTATTTTATATCGGTGAACAGTGAATGATGTAATGTGTAAATCGGGTATTTATCTTTGTCGAGATAACAACAAATAACAAATGATAATAAGAAATAGCAACTGATAAAAACAGATAACTTGTGACCCTTCGCCTCAAAACGGTATTAAGTCGGGATGGTTAAGAGGTTGAAAATTGAATTTCTAGCCAGAAATATCAGACTTGTGTTGAGTTTGTATGTTTTATTGAGGAGAATGGATACCATATTTCAGTGTTCTAATGCCAACAATTTATATTTTTGGCCAGTTTAACATTTAATTCGGCTTTTAAGCATTTGGTTCGTTCCGTCCCTTTTGAGACGAAGGGTCATAAATAACAACTGATAACAACAAATAACAACAAATAAAAATTTATGACAACAAATAACAACTGATAACAACAAATAACAACAAATAAAAATTTATGACAACAAATAACAACTGATAAAAACAAATAACAACAAATGAAAATTTATGACAACAAATGACAACTGATAACACAAACATACTTTGATTCTAGCCTCAAAAATCAATATTGATGTAGTCAACTAGTCCCCAACTCTACGTGCACAACACCCGAGCCGGTATTTATCTTTGTCGAGACAACAACAAATAAAAACGAATAACAACTGATAACAACAATTAATTAAGGGCACTGCTGAATACCGATATCTATCGAAATCTACCGATATCCACTCAAGTGGGGAGTGAACCAGTGGACACCATTGGGGATTGAACCAGAGACGATGGGAAGTGGGCACCAGTGGGGAGTGAACCAGATAGTATGGGAAGTGGGCACCAGTGGGGAGTGAACCAGATAATATGGGAGGTGGGCACCAATGGGGATTGAACCAGATAATATGGGAGGTGGGCACCAATGGGGATTGAACCAGAGACTATGGGAAGTGGGCACCAGTGGGGAGTGAACCAGATAATATGGGAGGTGGGCACCAATGGGGATTGAACCAGAGACTATGGGAGGTGGGCACCAGTGGGGAGTGAACCAGATAATATGGGAGGTGGGCACCAGTGGGGGAGAGAATCAGATACTGTGGTTGGCGGACACCAGTCTTTGGTTCACTCCCCACTGGTGCCTGCCTCCCATATTTTCTGATTCACGACCTTCTGGTGCCCACCTCCCATAGTCACTGGTTAACTCCACACTGGTGCTCACCTCCCTTAGTCTCTGGTTCAATCCCCACTAGTGCCCGCATCCCATAGTCTCTGGTTCACTCCCCACTAGTGCCCACCTCCCATAGTCTCTGGTTCAATCCCCACTGGTGCCCACCTGCCATACTATCTGGTTCATTCCCCACTAGGGCCCACCTCCCATAGTCTCTGGTTCACTCCCCACTAGTGCCCCATCGTTTTTGCCAAGATGAGGATCTTTTAACCCTCTCGTTACCAGTCAATTTTAGAGTTTCATCCGTAAATTCACATCCACCCGACACAAAAATAGACTTTTCTTACTCAAACAAAAAAGTAATAAGTGCATTCTATACAGAATGTTGTTCAGCAAAATGATGTCTACAACACAGTGTTTAGTATTTATAGCTGTGTAATCAAAGTATTTCTTTACATTTTGTGATGTAAAAGAGAAATCAGAATGAGAAAATTGTCGGTTGAATCGTAACGAATGTGACGATTTTCCTATGGGTGGTAAAAATTAAAAAAAAAAAAATATATGCCTTTACTGCCACGACATCATAAGACATCGTCGCCAAGGCATTCAACGAAGGAATATAGATAACTCATCAAACAAGATGTCTGATGTCAACAGGAATCACCCATGTTGTCCCAGTGAGCAAATTGGGGGTTAATAATTTTGCTCAAGGAAAAAAAAGACGGAAGTGCCTGAAACGGGGCTCGAACCTGGGTCCTTCCGGATCACAGTGCAATGCCTTAATCACTCGGCCACTTCGCCACTCCTGGTAAGGAGAGCGGGTTAAATGGATTGATATGTGACCCTTCGCCTCAAAACGGTATTAAGTCGGGATGGTGAAGATGTTGAAAATTGAATTTCTAGCCAGAAATATCAGACTTGTGTTGAGTTTGTATGTTTTATTGATGAGAATGGATACCACATTTTAGGGTGCGAATGCCAACAATTTATATTTTTGACCAGTTTAACATTTAATTCGGCTTTTGAGCATTTGGTTCGTTCCGACATAATACTGTTTTGAGACGAAGGGTCACATATTTGGAGGACTGATGGATTTTCTGGCCAAATCTTTAAATACGATTTTAATTGGTGAAATAATCCCATATGGCTACAATTCGTGGCGGTGATTGACCGACTGGCCATCTCAGTTCTACAACTCCAAACCTTCGGGGAATCCAACTGTCTTCTGAATTGGGAGTAAAAAAGGCTTCAGATTATACCCACTCTTCTTTGTCTACAAGTGTATTCTCCTTTTCCTGGCGTGACGATTGATGCCGTCGATCAGTGAGATTTGGGTCAAATTTCCATCACTGCCAGACATTTTTCTTCCCTATGATATTTGTGACCCTTCGCCTCAAAACGGTATTAAGTCGGGATGGTTAAGATGTTGAAAATTGATTTTATAGCCAGAAATATCAGACTTGTGTTGAGTTTGTATGTTTTATTGAGGAGAATGGATACCATATTTTAGGGTGCTAATGCCAACAATTTATATTTTTGACTAGTTTAACGTTTAATTCGGCTGTTAAGAATATGGTTCGTTCCGACATAATACCGTTTTGAGACGTTGGGTCACATTTACGTTTGACCAAAGTGTGTTCAAAAGTGTGTGACGCAATGCTCTCTTTGTGATTTCTTTTTTGTTAATGATCTTTCAAAAAAAAAATTTGAGCTTTTATATAGCGCGATATCCACTAAACGTGCTCAAAGCTCTTTACAAAGGGTCCCCGGCCAACCGCAACACGTAACATGTAGATTGGGACATGGCGCCTGTTAGGCGATAATACATTTTTTTTCGGACAGAGAGACAACGCTGTTAACGGCCAGGTACTCATTTTACACCTGACTACGGTGAGAGAATGTGAGTAAAGAGCCTTTTCCAACGACTCAAACGCTCCGTGTTTGGTATTTTGTTTTGGTTTTTTAAGCTGTTATAATCCTTTTTATCTATCCTAATTATAGTCCACAGGCTGCTTAACATTATATAAAATCTTGAAAATGTGAGGTTAAAAAAAAAGAGAATCGCTCATCTCTTCATGATGACAAGTCTATGCAAAAACCCAGTTACGATATCCTAGTAGGTTCCCAGAAATTTGCATCATTTCATTTCATTTTCTTTTCATCCATTTCTGTAGAAGATGGTTTGTGTTTGATACGAGCTATTAACGTTTCTTTCACATTTTTTTTCATGTTTCATTTCTTGTTTGATTCTGACCCTATTGTCATACGTGACCCGTCGTCTCAAACCGTATTATGTCGGAACTAACCATATGCTTAACAGCCGAATTAAATGTTAAATTGGTCAAACAGTTAAATTGTTGGCATCAGCACCCTAAAATATGGTATCCATTCTCATCAATAAAACATACAAACGCAATACAAGTCTGATATTTCTGGCTATAAATTCAATTTTCAACATCTAAACCATCCCGACTTAATACCGTTTTGAGGCGAAGGGTCACATATTTTAACTATCTAGTTAACTACCGCAGTCTGCAGAAAAAAAAACGTATTTAAAAATTTGGCCAGAAAACTATCACCCTCAAATAACGATAGATTTAAAGTGAGTCTCTTGGCAAAAAAAAACAAAAAACCCCTCTCAAACCCGAGGGACCTCACGATATCTTCTATGAAGTCCCAGGTTTGAGAAGTCTTTGCCAAGATGGAGTTGTCATTTAAATCGATGGATATTCTAAGTTACAAAGTTTATTCAATCTTAGGCTTTCGCCAATAAATCAACAATTTGATGCCAACATACATGAAAGTGGAAAAAAAAAAGAAAAAAAAGGTAAATGGAACCAAAAAATCAACTGATACACCACACAAAAATACAACAATCGTAATACCATCAATGCGTACAATATTAATAATAATAATAATAATAATAATAATAATAATAATAATAATAATAATAATAATAATAATAATAATAATAATAATAATAATAATAATAATAATAATAATAATAATAATAATAATCTGGCCAATTTTTTTCAAATACATGTCTCTCCAGAATGGCTGAGTTTACTGGTTAATACCATTGTTGAAAGGTCGGGGATGGTTTCTACGACTACGAAACGACAGTTAGTGTCAGACATCTGTCTGGGGGGATTTGTCGTTATGCTTTCCACGGCGGGTCTCTTGTTCAAATCCTTTTCCTGCCAGTCAAAAATGACATGGTATGTATATTTATTCACAAATATTTGCATATTCATGAGCTCCAACGAACTTTTGTCTACTGTAGGTCACACAACTATTACAAAAAAAAAATAAAAATAAAATAAAGAAATCGTAGATCTACGAAATGTTGGCTCGAATTTCAAAAAATAAAAGTTAATGCGAGACTTCATAGTTTTAAAGATTTTGAAGATATGTCGGGATAAACCAAGTATAAAGTGCCAAAGAATTACCATTTTTTCTTGGACATTTTTATAAACTTTACCAATAGGCTTCAACAGTCGTGACGTCACTTCCCTCGTAATGATGCATAGTAACTTAGTAATTGGTTCTAAACTATCGAAACAATGGCGGACGCCCTAATGAATTACTTCTCCGTCGAGCATAAAAGCGTATCCAGAGGAGAAAAACATCATAAATCTGATCATGTTTTGACTTTTATAACATACATTCTGATCAAATGACATGTGAATAAGTTCTTAGACAGCATGAAGAATAAAAAAGTACCGATTTTCTTTGTTTAGAACCAAGCTGCTCCTTGCTGGGCGGGCGTGACATCACACTATTGAATCCTATCATATCAAACAGACCATAGCCATCGTTACAGCCTAACACTGACACCCCAAAAGACTGCGATTTTGAGGTCATTATTTGTTTGTTTTTTTTGCACCGCCTAGTGAGTTGTCGTTAGTAGTTGTCATGGAAACAAGTGATCCCATTGTTTGAACTATAGAAAGTATGCAGATGACGTCACTCAGGCCTTTATTATTGTTTTTGTCATCCGCGTTTGTGAGTTGTTCTCACTAAACTGTATTAACCAGACTATAAAAGTTCATGGTTACACAGAGTTTGTGTGTTGGTCCGTTATACTTCCGGATGGCAATGTTGTGAACTCCTTGGCCAAGCGCATTCTATCTATTGAATACAACTCACGATTTGTCTTCTTTTGTGGCCAAAGACTAGCATTTTGACGTCATTTTTTTGGTCAGTGTCAGGCTATAAGTTAACGATGGCTACGGACAGACACAGGTCGTCACGAATTGGATTCAATAGTCTGATGTCACGTCGCCCAGAAATGGCGGCCATCGTGGTTCTGAACAAAGAAAATATGTACTTTTTATTCTTCATGCTGGCTAGAACTTTTCATATGCCTTGTGATCAGAATGTGTAAAAGTCAAAACATGATCAATCTTATGTTTTTCCCCCCTTTGGATACGCTTTTATGCTCGCCGGAGAAATATTTCATACCGGTGTCCGCCATTGTTCCGATAGTTTAGAGCCAGTGTTACTAATCTAAGTTACCATGCCTCAGTAGGAAGGAAGTGACGTTACGACTATTGAATCCTATTAACCAGTAGATTTTTCACCAATCAAAACATGGAATTTGTGACACACCTTCACACGTGCTCGGACAAACATAGTTGGTTGTTTTTATAAACAATAACGTGAACGAATTCGACCTCCATCTGATCGTTGTTATTGTTTTTATATTGACAAATGGGTGACTAGTTATCACATGGTTTTCTCGATCATATTAAAAACGTTTAAGTTTACACATAGTTTTCTGTGTTGATTCTACTGATCAAGCGGTAGAACAGTGGGTATTTTACTTAACACATACCATCTATAGTAAAACCTGTGTAGTTTGCCGTGTCTACCAATCACTGCTTTTGTTTACATTATGACGTTTGTCCAAGAGGCATATAGATAGTCTATAGATAGTATGCGCTTGGCTAAGAAGCTCATAACATTGCTATCCGGAAGTATAACGGACCAACACACAAAACTGTCCATGAACGTTTATAGTCAGGTTAATACAGTTCAGTGAGAAATACTCATAAACGCGGATGGCAAAAAACAATAACAAAGACCTGTGTGACGTCATCTTAGAACTATCTATTGTTGTGTAAACATGACGAGGATCAAACTCACCTATCAACGCTGATGGCGGTTAGATTCAAGATGGAGGCCGTACACGCCAACACATCAGAGGCCACGTAGGCATCACACAGGGGGTCGCTGAGTGTCCACACATTGCCCGTCACCTGGAATGAATCATGACACACAAACATGATAGAGAAAAGGTTGTAGATGGAACAAAATTGAAATAAAAGTAATAAAGCTGGTTTCTCTTTGACTAAATGTGACTCTTCGCCTCAAAACGGTATTAAGTCGGGATGGTTAAGATGTTGAAAATTGAATTTCTAGCCAAAAATATCAGACTTGTGTTGAGTTTGTATGTTTTATTGAGGAGAATGGATATCATATTTTAGGGTGCTAATGCCAACAATTTATATTTTTGACCTGTTTAACATTTAATTCAGCTTTTAAGCATTTGGTTCGTTCCGACATAATACTGTTTTGAGACGAAGGGTCACAAATGGAGATGCATCTCACGTGGGACTGACACAAAATTGTGTCAAAGTCTTTGAAACACAAAATGTAACCGCTGTTTTTTCTCTTTATTTCCCTTTTAAAAAATAACCCAAAACAAATGAGCCCAATTTCACCCAATTGTATTCGAGTACGACTAGACACTCAACTATTTTTATTCTTCCTGTTCCTCCTTCCGGTATTAGTCAACTTAGTAAAAAAAAAACAAAAAAAAACCAAAAAAAAAAAAAAACAGCGACATTTAAATAAAAAACAACATTGGACAGAAAATTAACACTTCAAAGATAGTCTAGATCTATTAAAATGACCCTCATCTTTTCAAAAACGCTCAAACCTGTCCCTTCCTTAACCCTCTCCTTACCAACCATAATTCGTTACGATACAACCAACATTTTTATCATTCTGCTTTCTTATGAATATCACAAACTTTAAACAAATTTTTGTGTTATGGCTATAAAAACTTGACACTGTATTATAGAGCTCATTTTTCCTGAACAATATTATCTATAGAATGTACTTGTCGGTTTTCTGTTTGAGTAGGAAAATTATATTTTGTGTTGGGTAGCTGTGCATTTTTGTGGGAAAACTCTGAAAATGGCTGGTAAGGAGAGAGTTAAAGAATCTCTTTCACTCCAAAGTTTGAGAGTTTTCGACATAATGGGGGGGGGGGGGGGGGGGGGGGAAGGGTAATTTTACTATCGATATTTGAAGGACGAGTTTTCTGGCCAAACGCTTTTAATTCGATTTTTCATTTTGATCAGAGTGCACGCCAGCCAGTCCTCTGTACTCTCTATTTGTTCTATTGAAATTTGTTTTGCCTCGTTTTGGATACCAAGAATGACCCAGATTAAATTATTTCACGTTTGTCAATTATTCATAAAAATTTGAAGAAGCAGAAGAGTTCGGGGTTAAAAGTTAACCCTCTCCTTACAGGAAAATCGTCGCATTCGTTACGATATAATGAACATTATTCTTGTTCAAATTTGTGATTTCCATTCCTAAAATTTTAAGAAAAATGTTTGAGACAGCTATAAAAACGCAATGCTGTTTGGCTGCACAAAATTATGAAACTAAGGAGCAGGCACCGGTGTGAGATAAAGAACTGAATAAATGTGTATGAAATATGAAATGTGCAATACATAACAAGAAAGAAAAATACTAAAAAAAAAAAAATCCCAACAAATCAGTCGACCTCAAATTATGGAGCAACTCAAATGTCTTCCTCCTCCTCGTCCTCTCGTGTTCAATGTATGTGTTTTTTGATGCAAGCGAGGGTTCAATGTATGTGTTGTTTGATGCAAGCGAGGGTTCAATGTATGTGTTCTTTGATGCTAGCGAGGGTTCAATGTATGTGTTTTTTGATGCAAGCGTGTGTTCAATGTATGTGTTTTTTGATGCAAGCGAGGGTTCAATGTATGTGTTTTTTGATGCAAGCGAGGGTTCAATGGATGTGTTTTTTGATGCAAGCGAGGGTTCA
>NC_088373.1:7793567-7796067 GCF_034508935.2 Berghia stephanieae
CTGTCTTAGGAGATAGCGCTTAAAGCGAATTTACTAGAAAATGACATATTGAGCTTTATATAGCGCAATATCCACTAAACGTGCTCAAAGCGCTTTACAAGGGGTCCCTGGTCAACAGCAACATTTAACATGTGGGACGGGACATGACGTCTGGTAGGCGATATTACAATTTTTCGGACAAAGACAACGCTGTTAACGGCCAGGTACTTATTTTACACATGATTACGATGAGAGCATGTGAGTAAAGAGCATTTTACAAGGACTCAACTATGCCATGACCGCGAGGCTCGAATCCAGGACCTCCCGATCCGAAAGCGATTGTCATACCACTAGACCACATAGATATTATATAAGCCTTCAAGTAATTTTAAAAAAAAGAATATGTGCGACTTACCACCACGATCGGGTGTTATCTAGAGGTAAACATTTCCGGAAAATGAAAAATAAAATGATCTTATTTTTTGTTTAAACCTAAAAAACTTGAGCTTTTATATAGCGAGATATCCACTTAATGTGCTCAAAGCGCTTTAGAGGGGTCATGACTAACAGCAACATGTAACATGTAGTACTAGACATGACGCCTGTTTGGCGATATTACAATTTTTTTTTTCCGACACAGACAACGATGGTACTCATTTTACACCTGAGTAACGGTGAGAGAAAGTGAGTAAAGAGCCAAGAACTCAACTATGCACCGAGCGAGGCTCGAACTCAATATATTCCGACTCGAAAGCAAGTGTTCAACCATTAGACCACATAACCGCACATTAACCAGCCATTTTCAAAATTTTCGCCAAAACTTCACACCCACCCAACACAAAACACTATCAACAGACAATCAACAAGCGAGCACATTCTATACATTAAATTGTTCGACAATATGACGCGCTCTATTACAGAATGTCAAGTTTTAATAGCTATAGCAAAAACAAATGAAATCTGGATGAGAAAAGTGACGGTTGCATCGTAACAAATGTGATGATTTTCAATAGGTGGTAAGGGGAGGGTTAAATAATTGGCACAATGGAAACACTTGATTACAGTGTTAACATCAAGATGGCAATTCGTGTATTATGAGATTGATTACACATCGCGATGATTTTATCGAAAAAAAAAAACCCAAACAACTTTATGACGTCATATCCGATTGAGAACAGACGCCATCATTTTTTTTTAGTATGTGGAATTACTGTCAACCTTCCTTCCGATTAGCCAGTTTGACAATGAGGTGGGAGTACTTGCATTGAATTTATACCAGGTAGTGGTTCCTGTAATAATTTTGAATACAATCAACTTTATATATATATATATATATATATATATATATATATATATATATATATATATATATATATATATATATATATATATATGTATATATATATATAGGTTTAAACATTTAACTATTGTACTCTGGTAAAACACGTATTTTAATTTTGGAAAAAAATAGCAATAACAAAAAAAAAAAACAAAAAAACCCAAAAAAAAAAAAACAACCAAAAAACCCCCCAACAAAACGTGTCCTTCAAATACCGACCGATTTAAATGACCTTCACCTTGGCAAAAACTCTGACACCTTGGACTCCGCTAAGTCTTCATTAAAGTTCCTCCCAACTACAAAGATGTCTCTATCTAGATTATGTTCAAAAACCTATTCCCATAATCCTTCTTCCTATCTGATCTCTTTATCAACTCTCCTCTCTCTCTCTCTCTCTCTCTCTCTCTCCATCATCCTCTCTCTATATATATCTCTCTCTTTCTATCTCTCTCTCATACTCTCTCTCTCCCTCTCTCTCATTCTCTCTCTCTATCTATATCTCTCTCCCTCTCTCTCATTCTCTCTCTCCCTCTCTCTCATTCTCTCTCTCCCTCTCCCCCCTCTCTCTCTCTCTCTCTCTCTCATTTTTTTTTGTCTTTCTCTTTCTCTCCTTCACTATCTAAACAGATAAAATCAAATCCAACAATAACATCATAATCTGTCTATTTATATCGCCTCCAGTAATGGATGTTTGGAAATAAACTCACGTTAAATTTAATCGCTCAAAGTCGGATAGTAAATGACAGGTTTGTCTCCCCTGTCAGTCTTTGTTTGATTTCTTGGATTTTTCAACGTCCCTGATTTTCAATCAACACTTCAAAAAAAAAAAATTGTTAAACCTAGCTTACACGTTCTTATGTGTCATTCTATCTCGTTTCTCTTCCACCTCTTCATCTTCGCCCTCCAACTCCCCCTCCTACTCCGCATCTGCCTCCGCCTCCTCCTACTCCTCATCCTCCTCCTCCTCCTCCTCCTCCTCCTTCTCCTACTCCTCCATCTTCTTATTCTTCTTCTTATATTTCTTATTCTATTGCTTCGACTTAACTAGTACTACGAGTACTTCTACGACTGATACTACTTTTACTACTATCATACAACAACAACAACAACAACAACAACAACTACTACTACTACTACTACTACTACTACTACTACTACTACTACTACTACTACTACTACTCT
>NC_088373.1:7801067-7811067 GCF_034508935.2 Berghia stephanieae
TGAATCTTCAACGAAGATGTTTATGTGCTGATAAATAATGCTAAAATAAGAATTTATAACAGAACAGCATCCAAAAAATGTAAATATATGGAACATGGCATATATAGCGCCAACCGGGCAATCCTAACTACAATTTCCATGTATTAACATCACAAAAAAATTGTGCGTTGTGTCGTTAAAGGGGGATTTCCCGTTTATTAAATGGGGAATTCCCTTAACACTCAATTTCATCCCTCTATCAGGGATACATAATGCACATTAATGAGCATTGCTGTTTTCTTCCTGGATATTTGTGTGTCTGTTTTTATAATTAGTATTATCACGGGACAAAACTGAATGCTGAAGCATTAAAAAAACAAAACACTGACTGCTGATGCTGGCATAAGGTCTGATTAATATATTTTAAGCAATTATATATATATATTGAATCCTGTTGGATACAAAAATGGTACGAATAGTGCTCGATATGTAACAATGGAGCTAATTATTATTGTAATATTTACCACGAGTCAGTCTACATTGATGTTTCAGGCCCTTTCAGCCATCATCAGGACTGTGTGTTACATGAGTTTGGTTTGTTGTGTGTTGTTGCTTGTTGGAGTTGTTCCGTAGGTTTGTAGTTGATTAATAAGTACTTCCGGCGATGTGGACAAGTACTGTACATCTCATTTTTCGTGTTGAGTGTGGCTTCATATATATATATATATATATATATATATATATATATATATATATATATATATGAGTCTTGGTGGGTACTTGTAGGTACGAGAGTGCTCGATAATGTTGGTTAGAGCTAATATAAACTATAAATGGAGTCATTCACTTATTTATGGCCCAAACACATGTTTCTGTGTATTCCACGTCGTCAGTAGATATTACTAACATAATATGCCGACTGACGACGTGGGAAGACCACAGAAACATGTGTTTTGGCCATAAATAAGTGAGTGATTCCATTTATATATATATCGGCCAACTCTCCAACTAAAACTACAGTTACTATTTTCGTTCCTTTTTATTGGGACAAGTTCAATAGCTTCACGGAGAAGAATGACATGCAGTTTCATAAAGATCATAAAACCTTACATTTTACATAATAAATAAATAAGAATTTGAGCTCGAACCCAGGACCTTCCGATCCGAAAGCGAGTGGCATACCACTAGACCACATAACTCTCTCCTTACCAGCTATTTTTAGAATTTCCCCCGAAAATTCACTCCCACCCAACACCCAAGAATAGACTTTTCCTAATCAAACAAAAAAGTAACAAGTGAGCTCTAAAACACAGCGTTTAGTATTTGTAGCTGTAATCAAAGCAATTCTTTATTACATTCTGGGATGTACCAGAGAAATCAGAATGAGAAAATTGTCGGTTGTATCTTAACGGATGTGACGATTTTCCTATGGGTGGTAAGGAAAGGGTTAACCTCATTGGCGTTTTTAAAAACAGCAATGTTTTTTTTTGTTGGTTGAAGAAGGATTTTGATACCGAAACGTTCATATTTTATTTATTTTTGTTTATCTCTTTTTACAGTCCACGGCTTCTAGCAGCACAAAGACATCATAATAATAAATACGACAAGGAGTTGGAGTGGGTTGCGGGGGACGGGACGTGTTTGCGTTGCTCTTACGACAATAGAAATAGTATGCAGATGACGTCACTCAGGCCTTTGTTATTGTTTTTGCCATCTGTGTTTGTGAGTTGTTCTCACTAAACTGTATTAACCAGACTATAAAAGTTCATGGTTACACAGAGTTTGTGTGTTGGTCCGTTATACTTCCGGATGGCAATGTTGTGAACTCCTTAGCCAAGCGCATTCCATCTATAGATCCACATAGCATTACTCTGAATAAACACGTAGTTTGAATTTGGGACAGAAAACACGTCCTTCAATCAGCGATCGATCGATCGATCCAAATTACCTTCAACTTGACAAATTAATGCTCTCACCACACTTGGCTGGGATGTTCTTCAAGTCTCAGGTTTGAAAAGTGTTTGCTCCAAGATGATGATGAGGAGTCATTTTGATCGTTCGATATTATTATAATTTATTGAAGGACGAGTTTTCTGACCAAAATTCAAAATACGTTGCTTGTTCGGAGTACGGCCGCATATTGCCAAATCGCAAAAACAAAAACAAAAACAAAAAACAAAAACAAAACAACAAATAAACAAAATAAAAACCTGGAAAGAGAATGTAAATGATCCATCTTGAATCATGTAAACAAATATCCCTTCAGAAATGGGCATGGCTTTTTTATTTTAGAATTACGAAATGAAAGAATATCATCTCTAAGACAAAAACAAATATCAAGATACATTATTGGGTCCTTCTAAATTCATTTTGGAGTTATCGCCCCTTTGAGATAAACACTTGTTGCATATTTCGATTGGATGAAGATAATATCATATACAATATATTTATGTATATATCATATATATTTATATATCGTGATTTAATTCGGTCGACGAATATGTGACCCATCGTCTCAAACCGTTATTATGTCGGAACGAACCAGATGCTTAAAAGCCGAATTAAATTAAATGTTAAACTGGTCAAAATAATATAAATTGTTGGCATTAGCACCCTAAAATATGGTATCCATTCTCCTCAATAAAACATACAAACTCAACACAAGTCTGATATTTCTGGCTATAAATTCAATTTTCAACATCTTAACCATCCCGACATAATACCGTTTTGAGACGATGGGTCACATATTATTATATCAGAAATGTAGATTAGTTATACAGAAATTCATAAAGTGGTCTTTAAGAGGTTTGTTTTCCATTCAGAAAAGTGAGTGGAGCAGGTACTTATGTTGAAAATAACAAGAAATGAAGTGAGTATGAAAGTGCTAGAAGACAACAGAGAATAAAATAAAAACTTCCCGGCGGCGATGGATAGGGGCTCGAACCCGGGACCTTACTGGTACGACAACTCCGCCTGGCCTTGGAGATCGTGTGACTCTACCGTATGAATGATCTTTTCCACGACCGGATAGCAGCTCATACGTTAGATAGAGTCACGATCTCCCCGGCCAGGCAGAGTTGTTGTCGTACCAGTAAGGTCGCAGGTTCGAGCCCCTATCCATCGCCGCTGCGAAGTTTTTTAAAATTCTCTGTTGTCTTCTGGCACTTTCCTACTCACTTCATTTCTTGTTAATATCTTGTTTCCATTGCAGTCTACAGCGTCCTACTTTTATAATCTAAACGTTCCGAGAGAGGAGAAATGTGAATGTTGATGCTCGAAGCTCAAAGTAATAAATAAAAAATAAAAATTGAATATAAGCTTTAATTTAATAAACAAAAACATATGTCGTCTCAAAAGGTTATTATGTCCGAACGAACCAAATGCTTAAAAGCCGAATTAAATGTTAAAACTGGTCAAAGATACAAATTATTGGCATTAGCACCCTAAAATATGGTATCCATTCTCCTCAATAAAACATACAAACTCAACACAAGTCTGATATTTTTGGCTATAAATTCAATTTTCAACATCTTAACTATCCCGACTTAATACCGTTTTGAGGTGAAGGGTCACAAATTTGAAATTAAATTTAAGC
Source organism: Berghia stephanieae (assembly GCF_034508935.2). Classification (NCBI taxonomy): domain Eukaryota; kingdom Metazoa; phylum Mollusca; class Gastropoda; order Nudibranchia; family Aeolidiidae; genus Berghia; species Berghia stephanieae. The sequence goes on from NC_088373.1 coordinate 7,804,642, forward strand.
TTCAATTCAAAAAACAAAAACATATGTGGACGTTTTAAGTTTCCCCTTTATCAACCTTCATCAACCAAAAACACGATGAATGAAACACTACAGACGAATGAGAGCATTGAACTCCGGCAATATAAAAATAAAAGAGGAGATAAATAGATAGATGGACACATTCTAGAAAAAACAAAACAAAACCAATTAAAAATAAAAACAATCAAAGTTAAAAACAATTCATTCAAAACAAAATTACAAACACAATAAGACAGACTAAACACACACACACGTTCTTTGTGCTAAATGAATCATGCGTCCATCGATGAAATTAGAACATGAAGCATTATGCATATTCATGAACTTTGTTTGTACATACAGAGAAGGGAAATGTTTTTTTTTTCTAAAAAGACAGACACAATGGACAGCCTAGATTCAATAGATTATCATATTTTGAGAAAAAATATGTCTGAAAAAAAATAGGCGTTGAAAATCAATGCAAGGACTTATTTTGCAGACAATATTCTTACGCCTAATTGCCTAACGTGCGTGTTTGGAATCCCTGGAGGCGTAATCTCCCAGGAACAAAAAACAACCTAAATACAACAAATCTACTTGTTTTATCAACAAAAACAAGCTTTTCTCGTGGCGGTGAAAATTTTTAACCCTTTCCTTACCAACTATAGGAAAATCGTCACATTCGTTACGATACAACAACCAACATTTTTCTTATTCAAATTTCTTTTGTACATCATAAAATTTAAAGAAAATGAACAGTGTGTTGTAGAGCATGTTTTGATAAAGAAATTATGTATTGCAAGAACTTTACTGCTATTGTGTTTGAATGATAAAACAATCTATTTTTGTGTTAGTTGGGTGTGGAGTTTTGGGGGAAAATCCTGAAAATGGCTGGTAAGGAAAGGGTTAAAAGATAACGACGTCAGATTTATTCTGATTTAGAAATTTAGAAATAACCGTTTCTTTCTTTCACGTTTATTTGTTCTCATATTTGTTCCCCTTCGCCTCAAAGCGGCATTAAGTCGGGATGGTTATAAGATGTTGAAAATTGATTTTATATCCAGAAATATCAGACTTGTGTTGAGTTTATACGATTTATTGAAGAGAATGGAACCATAATGTAATATAGGGTGCGAATGCCAACAATTTATATTTTTGACCAGTTTTAACATTAAATTCGGCTTTTAAGCATTTGGTTCGTTCCGACATAATACCTTTTTGAGACGATGGGTCACATTTACACTTTCTTTCTTTCCCCCCTGCTTTGCTTTTGTTTTCTTTCTTTCTCTCTTTGAAAGGAATTTTAAAATGATTTTTCAGATGTCATGGTGACATTAATGGACGCCCTTCAAATGTTAAATTTAATGATTTTTCATTCGTTTTTTTTTTTTTGTGTGTTAATTATGATGTTTGGGCTCGCTGCCGACTGTCCTTCGTCAAAAAGTAGAAATTCTTTAGAGATAATGATAGTGACCCATCGTCTCAAAACGGTATTATATCGAAACGAACCAAATGCTTAAAACCCGAATTTAATGTTAAACTGTTCAAAAATATAAATTGTTGGCATTAATTAGCACCTTTAAATATGGTATCCATTCTCCTCAATAAAACATACAAACTCAACACAACTCTGATATCCCTGCCTATACATTAAAATACTAACCCCCAATTTGCTCACTCGGACAACATGGGTGATTCCTGTTGGCATCAGGAATCTTGTTTGATGAATTATCTTATTATATATTGAGCTTTAGTAAAAATGTAGCTTTATATAGCGCAAAATCCACTAAATGTGCTCAAAGCGCTTTACAAGGGGTCCCTGGTCAACAGCAACATTTAACATGCAGGACGGGACATGACGCCTGTTAGGCGATATTACAATTTTTCGGACAAAGACAATGCTGTTTAACGGTCAGGTACTCATTTTACACCTGAGAATGGTGAGAGAATGTGAGTAAAGAGCCTTTTCCAAGGACTCAACTATGCGCCGAGCGAGGCTAGAACCCAGGACCTTCCGATCGGAAAGCGAGTGCCATACCACTAGACCACATAGCCGCACATATATCGTGGCAAAAGGTCATAAATCTTTCTTAATATTAGGAGATAGTTCAGGCATTAAGATCAATGGTGAGAATATCAACCGTATAAGGTATGCAGGTGACACAGCACGACTCTCAGACTTAAAAGAAAATGTACAATTACTCCTTGATAAAGTAGTTACAGAGAGTGAACTTATGGGTTTATATTTAATCCTCTCCTTACCAACCACAGGAAAATCGTCACATTCGTTACGACACAACCAACATTTTTCTTATTCAAATTTCTTGTGTACATCATAAAATCTAAATAAAACGAACAGGGTGTTGTAGAGCATGTTTTGCTAAAGAAATTATGTACCTATCGCAAGAACTTTACTGCTATTGTGTTTGAGTGATAAAAGATATATTTTTGTGTTTGTTGGGTGTGAAGTTTTGGGAGAAAACCTGAAAATGGTTTGTAAGGAGAGATTTAATGTAAAAAAGACAGAATGCATGGTTGTATCGAGGAGAGAAAGAAATCCAATATGTAACTTTACCCTCTTGTTACCACCTATTGAAAAACGTCACATTTGTTACGATGCAACCGTCACTTTTCTCATCAGAGTTCATTTCTTTTTGCTATAGCTATAAAAACATGACATTCTGTAATAGAGTTCATATTGTTGAACAATATTATGAATAGAATGTGCTTGTTGCTTTTCTGTTTGAGTAAGAAATGTCTATTTTGTGTTGGGTGGGTGTGAAGTTTTGGGGAAAATTCTGAAAATTGCTGGTAAGGAGAGGGTTAATAAGCAAAGGAGAAACTATAAAACAGGTTCAGACATTTAAATATCTTGGATACATAATAACTTTAAGTTCAAGTTAAACTTCAGATGGCAGATGAAGCACAGAAATAAAACGAAGATTTTCAATAGCTAAATATAGTTTTAATAACATTAGTCTAATTTTCAACAACCGCAATATCTCAATTACAACAAAACATAGGATTTAAAAGGCCTATGTATGGTCAGTATTATTATATATGGCTGTGAAAGCTGGACAATTACAAAAGACATTAGAAAGAAACTGCAGGCAGCAGAAATGTGGTTTCTTAGAAGGATGTTAAGAATCTCATGGATAGAGAAGAAAACTAATGAAGAAGTCTATTAGAGCAAGCTGACACTAAAAGGTTACTAATTCGTACAATAAGAAAAAGACAAATGCAATAAATTATATATGTGACCCATCGTCTCAAAACGGTATTATGTTGGAACGAACCACATGCTTAAAAGCCGAATTAAATGTTAAACTGGTCAAAAATATAAATTGTTGGCATTAGCACCCTAAAATATGGTATCCATTCTCCTCAATAAAACATACAAACTCAACACAAGTCTGATATTTCTGGCTATAAATTCAACATCTTAACCATCCCGACTTAATACCGTTTTGAGGCAAAGGGTCACATATTATATATTAGATTGTCGTAATAAAATATATTTCGTGTATACTTGAAAAAGGCCAAAGGCCGAAACGTCGTTTGTTTTGTGTTGTTCCCTGATATTATATGAATCACATTAATTTATCCCCTTTATCTTTCTCTTCACTGGAATCGAACCTGACAGATCTATCTAGCGGAATATACCATGCGATAGGCTAGCGTCCTTTTCAAAGGGTAGCAAGCAATTGCTATTATTGTCCGCCTCACAACACAGAAACCTGGATTAGATCCAGATCCAAGGATCTCATGGCTCTAATGGTCTACTTTTTTTTATTTTACCACGACATGGATTACAGGCAATTTCTTAAATAAAATAAAATGTGACCCTTCGCCTCAAAATGGTATTAAGTCGGGATGGTAAAGATGTTGAAAATTGAATTTATAGCCAGAAATATCAGACTTGTGTTGAGTTTGTATGTTTTATTGAGGAGAATGGATACCATATTTTAGGGTGCTAATGCCAACAATTTATATTTTTGACCAGTTTAACATTTAATTCGGCTTTTAAGCATTTGGTTCGTTCGGACATAACGCCGTTTTGAGACGATGGGTCACATATAGTACAAATGATATCACGAAAAAAAAAACATTCAACAAAACCCGAGGCTGCAAAGTTAATGAGAGAATTGGTGAAAGCAATAATAATAATCTCCCAACGAGTCAACGAATCAATATTTATTTATTACAAGACATCGATAAAAATACATACATCAATTGTAGAAATAACAAAAACCCCACCAAATATTGGTTTACTTTTACGAAATGACTGAATAAAATAAAATAAATAATATTAATTTGGAAAAGACCGAAATGAAAATGAGCCCGAAACATGTCGTGTTTTGTATTTTTGTTCTTTTTTTATTTTTTATTTTTTGGTTGAAAGTGTTATATTTTTCATTTTTGTTGCTCACTTATTTTGACAGGCTTTGGCTCAAGGCTCCAGAAATACTTCAGACCTCCATAGTGATATGATGGTCTGATATTCTTATGGATTACAACTGTCAACGAATTTCCTCTGCCTTCTCATCTTTCTACTTTATCACTTAGATATAGCCAGGCAAACAATGATAACGACAACACGACAAACAACAACATCATCTGCTGTAATCAATAGAATGACTAATTGATATTAGACTTAAAAAAAAACAACCCAAGGTAAAAATGAAAATGACAGCGTAATAAAAACGTTACTGACTTATTATGGCTCTATAAAAATATTACAGACAATTTTATGTCTTTGGACATATATAACATAATATTGCGGATGACGTCAGGGTTATTATTTGCCTTATTCTGATAAGAAATGTGCCCCATCGTCTCAAAACGGTATTATGTCGGAACGAACCAAATGCGTAACAGCCGAATTAAATGTTAAACTGGTCAAAAATATAAATTGTTGGCATTAGAACACTGAAATATGGTATCCATTCTCCTCAATAAAACAAACAAACTCAACACAAGTCTGATATTTCTGGCTATAAATTCAATTTTCAACATCTTAACCATCCCGACTTAATACCGTTTTGAGGCGAAGGGTCACAAATACGTTTTCAAACAAATTTGACCAGAAAACTCTTCCTTCATTTTGTATCGATCGATTAAAATAACCACCATCTCGTCAAAAACTCTCAAACCTGGGACTGCATAAACCCTCTCCTTACCACCCATAGGACAATCGTCGCATTCGTGTCGATGCGTCCAACAGTTTTCTTACTGATTTCCTTTGTTATAGTTATAGATAGAATGCGCTTGGCCAAGGAGTTCACAACATTGCCATCCGGAAGTATAACGGACCAACACACAAACTCTGTGAAACCATGAACTGTTATAGATAGAATGCGCTTGGCCAAGGAGTTCACAACATTGTCATCCGGAAGTATAAGGGACCAACACACAAACTATGTGAAACCATGAACTGTTATAGATAGAATGCGCTTGGCCAAGGAGTTCACAACATTGCCATCCGGAAGTATAAGGGACCAACACACAAACTATGTGAAACCATGAACTGTTATAGATAGAATGCGCTTGGCCAAGGAGTTCACAACATTGTCATCCGGAAGTATAACGGACCAACACACAAACTATGTGAAACCATGAACTGTTATAGATAGAATGCGCTTGGCCAAGGAGTTCACACCATTGTCATCCGGAAGTATAACGGACCAACACACAAACTATGTGAAACCATGAACTGTTATAGATAGAATGCGCTTGGCCAAGGAGTTCACAACATTGTCATCCGGAAGTATAACGGACCAACACACAAACTATGTGAAACCATGAACTGTTATAGATAGAATGCGCTTGGCCAAGGAGTTTACAACATTGTCATCCGGAAGTATAACGGACCAACACACAAACTATGTGAAACCATGAACTGTTATAGATAGAATGCGCTTGGCCAAGGAGTTCACACCATTGTCATCCGGAAGTATAACGGACCAACACACAAACTATGTGAAACCATGAACTGTTATAGATAGAATGCGCTTGGCCAAGGAGTTCACACCATTGTCATCCGGAAGTATAACGGACCAACACACAAACTATGTGAAACCATGAACTGTTATAGATAGAATGCGCTTGGCCAAGGAGTTCACACCATTGTCATCCGGAAGTATAACGGACCAACACACAAACTATGTGAAACCATGAACTGTTATAGATAGAATGCGCTTGGCCAAGGAGTTCACACCATTGTCATCCGGAAGTATAACGGACCAACACACAAACTATGTGAAACCATGAACTGTTATAGATAGAATGCGCTTGGCCAAGGAGTTCACACCATTGTCATCCGGAAGTATAACGGACCAACACACAAACTATGTGAAACCATGAACTGTTATAGATAGAATGCGCTTGGCCAAGGAGTTCACACCATTGTCATCCGGAAGTATAAGGGAC
>NC_088373.1:7816067-7846067 GCF_034508935.2 Berghia stephanieae
CCCTTGTAAAGAGATTTGAGCACGTTTAGTGGATATTGCCCTATATAAAAGCTCATTTTTTAGTTGGGTTCACTCTGAAACACTCTCACACACCCATCTAGCACCACACCTATACATGCGGGAACACATATAAAAACATAATAATATACGTATATTTATATTTATATATATTTATATAATATATTATATTTACTGCTCCTTTAACATTAAAGTCGTTCATATTTATTTCGTGGTTTTTTTATTATATATATATATATATATATATATATATATATATATATATATATATATACATATATATATATACATATAAATATATATATATATATATATATATATATATATATATATATTATATATATATATATATATAGCGGTATTTAGTCGGGATGGATCAGATGCTAAAAAGTCAAATTATAGTTAATGTGGTCGAAAATTTGTAACATTGTTATTTAGCACAGTAAAATATGATATTCCTTCTCCTCTATAAAGCATTTCAACTCAAATTAAGTCTGATATTTCTGGCTATAAATTCCATTTTCAGCATCTTAATCATCCCGACTTAATACCGTTTTGAGACGAGGGGTTACATTTATATATATATATTATAATATATATATATATATATATATAATATATATATATATTTAGAGAGAGAGAGAGAGAGAGAGAAGAGAGAGAGAAGAGAGAGATAGATAGATAGATAGAGAGAGAGAGAGAGCGAGAAAGAAAGAACGAGAGAGAGAGAGAGAGAGAGAGAAAGAGAGAGTGAGAGAGAGAGAGAGAGAGGGGGGGGGGGAAGAGAGAACGGATAAAAAAAGAAAGAAATTACGATAATTGTGTTTCTGTTTATTCTAAGTTTAATTATTTTTGTTTTGTTTTGTAATTTGGTTTTTAAGTGATCACGATTTGTCATATCTAAACGATTTATACGGAAAACGAAAGCAATTTAAAACTCTAGACATAAAATCCATTTAAGTGGGTTCCTGCCATTTCGCCCATCCCATGTATTGCATTCAATTGATAAAACGCACAGAGTTCTGGTAATCAAAACGTTGTTTCTATTGATTCTATTCTATAAATAATGTGACCTAACCTGTGAATCGGTTATTATATGTGACCCTTCGCCTCAAAATGGTATTAAGTCGGGATAGTTAAGATGTTGAACATTGAATTTATAGCCAGAGATATCAGACTTGTGTTGAGTTTGTATGTTTTATTGAGGAGAATGGATACCATGTTTTAGGGAGTTAATGCCAACAATATATATTTTTGACCAGTTTAATATTTAATTCGACTTTTAAGTATTCAGTTCGTTCCGTCATAATACCGTTTTGAGACGATGGGCCACAAATAATGTGACCCGACCTGTGAATCGGGTATTATGTCGGATTGCACTCTAGATGAAGAATACGGCATTTGTTATAGATAGTAATGCACAAGGCTAAGAAACTCACAACATTGCCATACGGAAGTATAACGGACCAACACACAAAACTAATGAGTGGGCCATTCCATTCATTGTGTTAAAAGCTGAACAACAAGAAACCCAACACTAGCTGCTTTAGGAATAATCATATATATAATATACTATCTAGCGTCAAATACAATTCACTTTATACAATCCGAACTTTGTGTTCAAGATCAAACTCAAGAGAAGTTTGAAATATCACAGGCGTCTGCCGCAGCGCAATGCAGTGCCGGAAATTGAGCAAGGAAGGGCGACATTGGAGACGTGTGTGTTGTATCTGGTACCTTCTGGTAGAGACACAGTGGATATATATATATATTATATATAATATATATATATATATATATATATTTTCTACCGACATAATTTTGCAGACTGACGACGTTGATGGAGACCACAGAAACATGTGTTTCGGCCATAAATAAGTGAGTGACTCCATTTTTTATATATATATATAATAATTATATATATATATATATATATATATATATATATATATATATATATGTGTGTGTGTGTGTGTGTGTGTGTGTTGTGTCGATATATGGGTCAAACTAGCAGACCAACGATACGATAATATAATATAATTGGTCGGACAGGTCTCAAGGGAGACAACTGCTGTTATTTTTCAGTCGATTCTCGCCCTTGTTTTGTCTACTTTGACCCAGACCCAGTTGAGAAAATAATGTCGTTTCCGTTTCCTTCTGCCTTTCCAATGATAGTTTTAATAAGTAACCAGACATTTCTCTGGAAAGAAACGTTTTAAAAAATTTGGCCAGAAAATTCGTCCTTTAATTATCGATCGATTTAAATGACCCTCATCCTGGCAGAAACGCTCAAACCTGGGAATCGCAAAGTATTTCCTAAATCCTAAGTTTGAGAGTTTTTGGCAAGATGAGGGTCATTTTAATCGATCGATATTTGAAGGACGAGTTTTCTGGCCAAATTTTAAAACAACTGCCAGAGTGCGACATGAGAGTTTACTGGTTAATAAGAATGTTATACTTTAACAATATTTTTACAAAATAGAAATTACTAATTTAAAATCTAAAACATGGTTGTTCGAATTTTTCGACCCTTCGCCTCAAAGCGATTTTAAGTCGGGATGGTTAAGATGTTGAAAATTGATTTTATAGCCAGAAATATCGGACTTGTGTTGAATTTAGATGTTTTATTGAGGAGAATTGATACTATATTTTATGGTGCTAATGCCAACAATTTATATTTTTGACCAGTTTAACATTTAATTCGGCTTTTAAGCATTTGGTTCGTTCCGACATAATACCGTTTTGAGACGATGGGTCACGTTTTATCTTTGATTATTTCATTGTTCATTGGCAGGAAAATGTAAATGGTGCTGCTCGAAGCTCGAAGAAATAAATAACAATGTGAAATTGAATGTAAGCTTCAATTTAATGTACGAAAACAGATAAAACGGACGTTTCTGGTTTCCCCTTTATCAACAAAACAGGATAAATGAAACACTGTCCCTTTATCAACAATACAGGATAAATGAAACACTACAGTGTTTCATTTATCCTGTTTTGTTGATAAAGGGGAAACCCGAAGTGTTCATTTGATCTGTTTTCGTATATTAAAGTGTGACTTACATTCAATTTCACATTTCATGAGCGGCGCATAGTTGAGTCCTTGGAAAAGGCTCTTTACTTACATTTTCTCACGATACTCAGGGTTAAAATGAGTACCAGCGTTGTCGATGTCGGATAAAAATTGCAATATCGCCTAACAGGCTTATCTTTCAGCTTATCCCGCGTTTTGCAGGGTTGTCATAATGAATGCCACATCTCCATACATCTCGGTTCAAAGCCCAGTTCTTTCATATCATCCTTTACCTTTTCCCACCATCTAGTCTTTGGGCGGCCCTTTTTCCTATTTCCCGCTATTTATTTGTAAGTCCAATACTTTCCCTCCCACGTACTCTCTCTCTCTCTCTCTCTCTCTCTCTCTCTCTCTCTCTCTCTCTCTCGTCGTCTCCTTACATGTCCGAAGAACCATTTCAATAATAAATCTCCTCTCTTCTTTATTGATACATTCTTCTCTTCAGTCAACTTTCGCCTTTGTTCATTTCCCATTTTATCTTTTCTTATCGAAGCAATGTTATCACCCACGCATTATTATTATAATAATATTCCATAACTTTCACTTCTTAATTAACATAACAAAAACTGTCTCTGGATGTCCTTCAGCATTTACTTATCGGCTGGATTTCTGTCCAATCTTGATATGTATCCCATTATCCAATAACAACCCAAGTCGCATCGCTATAATAATATTAATAAAATTATACGTTCTAAATATGATATCCATGCATTCAATGCCCTTTTTGTCTATATATTAAAGTGAACCTGTAGTTTTTATAATAATAAAATATACTTTTATCTATTTGTCTTATTTTGGTAATTTCAATGCAGATTTGTTTGATTTGATTGTTATCTTTATTTTCCGGTGCCATTTTGATGCATCCAGGCTCATCGTAATGAAATTATGCCCCAGGATTGATATAAGGGGCCAAATTGGGTTATTGAATGAGATTGGCTACAAATGTGTTTATCTTTAGCTACAATAGGCTGGGGCGAAATTAGATTAAGGCAGAAAGATGGATAGATGGATGGATGGATGAATAGATTGGTGGACGGATGGATGGATGGACAGATAGATGAATTAATTGGTGGATGGATGAATGGATGGATGGACAGATAGATGAATAGAATGGTGGATGGATGGATGGATGGACAGATAGATGAATAGATAGATGGATGGGTGAATGGATGGATGGAAGGACAGATAGATGAATAGAATGGTGGATGGATGGATGGATGGACAGATAGATAGATGGATGGATGGACAGATAGATGGATAGATGAATGGATGGATGGACAGATAAATGGATAGATGAACGGATGAATGGACAGATAGATGGATGAATGGATGGACATATAGATGAATAGATTGGTGGATGGATGGATGGATGGATGCATGGATGAATGGATGGATGGATGGACAAATAGAAGAATAGTTTGGTGGATGGATGGATGGATGGACAGATAGATGGATGGATGGATGGATGGACAGATAGATGATTGATATGTGGATGGAAAAATGAAACGTTCCAGTCCTACGTGCACATATTTTCAGATCTGATAACCGAACGAAATAATGGGCCTAGTCTAAAAAAATTGTTGTTATGAGCAATATTTTGCATTAGTTTCAGAGTCATTCTAACAATGGGGCCAAAATAATATAAGTTATCAGACCTGCAAGTAAGTATACGTCATTCGATTCCATTGGTGAGCTCACGTAAAGTATTATATATTTCATCTCATATGAACAAAACAGAGTCATCATCATCATTGCCTTTTTCACCCTGGGTCAGGGTATAGGCCACAGACAGTTTCCATCCTTCTCTATCTTGAGCCAACTTTTTTTAAAATCTCATTCCAGGTCTTACCACTTCTCTGTATATCAGCTTCTTTAATTCTTCTCCATGTTCCTCGTGGCCTTCCCCTTGATCTTCTGCCCTGAGGGTTCCAGTCCAATACTTTCTTTGTTATAGTTGAGTCATTCTTTCTAAGCGTGTGTCCAATCCACCTCCATCGTCTTCTTCCTATTTCATCGGGTCAGCAGAGTCCTTTCGGCTTTGTCTGTTGTCCTTCATAAATTCTGTAATTCCAGAAACACTTCGGTCGCCCAAGCTAAAAAAAAAGGATTTGGTTTGTCTGTCTGCGTTTCTGTAACGGTTTGAGTTTAACGGAAAGGGGTGTTAACCCTTTGCCAACCCCCAACCCCCAGAGTGTCTAAGACATATTATGATTCTCCATTGTACGTCGTTTTTTTAGAAATCAGTTGAAAATTTGTCTCTCGGAGACGTTTAACAAACACCCTTCTTTCAAACTATAGGAAAATCGTCATGTTTTAAGAAAAATGCTGAAAATGGCGGCTGGTACGGAGAGAGTGAAACAATGCCATTTCAATACAGCAATGTGTACAATTTCATATATTTAAAATGGATTACGGATCAAATCTCTGAAGTCCCGATTTTCACGTTCAACGGATCAAAACTGTGAAGTCTATATGTGACCCCTCGTCTCAAAACGGTATTAGGTCGGGATGATTAAGATATTGAAAATGGAATTTGTAGCCAGAAATATCAGACTTAAGTTGAGTTTAAATACTTTATAGAGGAGAAGCAATATCACATTTTACTGTGCTAAATATCAACGTTTCATATTTTTGAAGATTTTAACTATAATTTGCCTTGTTAGCATCTGATCCATCCCGACTTAATACCGTTTTGAGACGACAGGTCACATATACGAGCTTTGCGCACCACGCTTTTTTTTGTTTGTTTTCTTTTGGGTCAGGAGGGGGGGGGTGATCAGACTTTTGATGATGTGATCAGAGGTCGGACCCGCCCAAAATAAAATATAACATGGTGCGAAACCTTCGTATGTATCTCGACTTCACAGAGTTTTGATCCGCTGAACGTGAAATTCAATACCATCGATTTGAGAAAAGTGACCCATTGTCTCACGGTATCGTGTCGGAACGAACCACATGTTTAAAAGCCGAATTAAATTATGTTAAACTGGTCAAAAATATAAATTGTTGTCATTAGCACCCTAAAATATGGTATCCATTCTCCTCAATAAAACATACAAACTCAACACAAGTCTGATATTTCTGGCTATAAATTAAATTTTCAACATCTTAACTATCCCGATTTAATACCGTTTTGAGGCGAAGGGTTACAAATGTGGTAGTGAGTGAGAGAGAGAGAGAGAGAGAGAGAGAGAGAGAGAGAGAGAGAGAGAGAGAGAGAGAGGGAGACTTCAGATGGAATCTTCTAGAGAATCTACCAATGCTATTCATGCACGAAGTAACACCAGCTCTCATTCCCAAACCAAATAAAAAAACCCATTTCCGTTCGTCCTTCCCCAACCACTTCTTCTAGTACCTTCGGCGATACAGCCCGAGTTTCCATGCGTCAGCGGAAGTCTTAACGATGTCACAGGAAGTGACGAAATTTAATATTATTATGATCGTTTACTGAAATTTGGATCGCTCGTTAAAGATTTTCATATAATAAAGAGAGAGAGAGAGAGAGAGAGAGAGAGAGAGAGAGAGAGAGAGAGAGAGAGAGAGAGAGAGAGAGAGAGAGAAAGAGAGATAGAGATAGATAGATAGATAGATAGATAGATAGATAGAGAGAGAGAGAGAGAGAGAGAGAGAGAGAGAGAGAGAATAGGACTATGAATTGTATGATACCATCAAATTGCTGTACTTCCTACTTGTTTTATTTATAGTTTTTTTTTCTCCTTTACCTTTCTTTTTATTCCCTATTAACCCTTTCAATACCAGCCATTTTCAGGATTTTCCCCAAAACATCACACCCAACTAACTTAAAATAGATTTTTATCACTCAGACATAATAGCAGTCAGTTCTTGCCATATATAATTTCTTTAGCAAATGATGCTCAACAACACACTGTTCATTTTCTTTAATCTTTAAATCTTTATGATGTACAAAATAAATTCGAATAAGAAAAATTGTGGTTGTATCGTAACGAATGTGACAATTCTCCTATAGATAGAACGAATTTGACGTCACTCGGGTCTTTGTTATTGATTTTTGCCATCCACGTTTATGAGTAATTCTCACTAAACTGTATTAACCAGACTATAAAAGTTCAAGGTTACACATAGTTTTGTGTGTTGGTCCGTTATACTTCCGGATGGCAATGTTATGAGCTTCTTAGCCAAATGCATACTATTTATAGTTGGTAAGGAGAGGATTAAATGGGCTCTAAAACCACTGAGTGAATGGGTACCAAACTTTTCAAGACAAATTCTGGATGTGGAGGAGTGTATTTAGAACCAATCATATTCAAATTTAGTCTATTTTTAATTTTAAAAAAACAGCTATGATCTAAAAACACATTTTATCGTCTCTTTATATAGTTAACAACATAATTGTGACCCCTCGTCTCAAAACGGTATTAATTCGGGGGATCAGATGCAAGGCAATTAGTTAATCTTCAAATCTGAACGTGTATTTAGCACAGTAAAAATGGATATTCTTCTTTAAGTTTATAGTCTGATATTGGCTCAATTCATTTTCATATATCATCCAATAATACGTTGAACGAGGGTACTTCGTCAGTTTTACGCAACATATATATAATATTTAATAATATATATCTATATAACTATAACTAAGATTAATATATACAACAACAACTAAGTACTGAGCATGACGGGAAATTTACACACAAAACTGGGTCGTCTACAGTCTGTTCAATTATCTTAAATGGATTTCAACAGAACTAGACTAACAAAATTACATACATTCGACACTAATAAAACCGTTTTGATGCTTTTACACAGGTCACATGTACAATACGCATTACACAATATACAACTATATATAAATGAAGATAATATCAATCAAACTAATATAGTTTTGATTTTAGATTAATGATTAGCGATAAAATATATACCAGAACGTTCGATGGATGAATTTATTTATTATATATTATATTATTATAATATAATTATATTATAATATATATATATATATTATATATATATACAGATTGACACATTTGACCCGACTACAACTTGAATTCGAGCAAATGCCCGCGCACAAACAAATGTATATCTATATATGATATTGTTGGGTTCCGTCATTAACGGGTATTATATTATTTATTCCTCAATCTATTCATCATTGCATACTCTTTCAAACCTCATGGACGCAGGAGATTATTCCTACATAAATAAAATACACTCCATTCTCTTGTGCATGAATAAAACTGTGTTAAACTGGCCTTCGCATCTAATAATATAAATTAGGTAGATAAATGATTCGAATTAAGACCTGGTAAAAATAGCTTGAAAATATATCAAGATAAACAAATTTGTTGGGGGAATTGCGGAGGGGGGGCGGGTGGGAGGGAGATATGTGACCCTTCACCTCAAAACGGTATTACGTCGGGATGGTTAAGATGTTGAAAATTGAATTTATAGCCAGAAATATCAGACTTGTGTTGAGTTTGTATGTTTTATTGGGGAGAATGGATATCAAATATTTTAGGGTGCTAATGCCAACACTTTATATTTTGACCAGTTTAACATTGAATTCGGCTTTTTTTTTCATTTGGTTCGTTCCGACATAATACCGTTTTGAGACGATAGGTCACAAATGAAATAACCATGTAAACAGTTGTAAATAGGTGAGTTACGTTTAGTAACATAATTTTTATTCGGAGACAATACACTATTGTTGATTATATGTATTTTAAAACAAATGGCGGATATTTGGGGGGGTTTGAGCAAATGTCCAGTGTGAAGTAGGATAAAGTTGGCGGATTTTGGCGGATTTTTGGGATAAAGTTGGCGGAATTTTTACAAAAGTACCTGGCAACACTGCTGGAGAAAGACCAAGAGCTGGATAAAGGTCAATATCCACCAGTTGTTATAATGATAATAAAATAATGCTGAAAAAACATATATAGAAACACCCGACTCTAAGCACTTAAATTACAAATTACTGTCGCTGACACATACTCATTCACACACACACACATACACACACATACAACACACAACACAAATCAGACCTATCTTGTTTCTCATACCATCTACTAAAGACGAAACAGATATGATTTAAGTGAACGTTTAAAAATCGGCAAAGATTCTTTTTTACGAATGCTCTGTGGTAAGGCGTTCCAAACAGAGGGTCCGAAATGAGAAAAGGATCTCATTCCAGAATTTTTTTTATATTCGAGGGACAACTAGTTTGGTGGAATCACTTGCCGAACGTAAGGAGCGGGATTTTGAATATCTTTCAATTAGTTCTGAAATGCAGGAAGAGGCAGTACCTTAAAAACAAAGATACACTAAAACACAAACTTTGAATTATATCCTTTTCTCAACAGGCAGCCAATGCAGGTCTAGAAGCAGAGGTCTGACAGAATCGCACCTACGCTTCATGAATACTAGTCTGGCAGCGGTGTTTTGGACAATCTGAAGACGTCTCAGATTATATTGCGAAACGCCAAACAACAGAGCATTACAATAATCCAATTTCTATAGTACGAGGGACACAACCAGGTGCTTGGTCACATCCTCAGATATGATGTGTTTCTCCTCTGGATATACTTTTATGCTCGTCGGAGAAATATATTTCATAAGGGCGTCCGCCATTGTTCCGATAGTTTAGAGCCAGTTACTAAGTTACCATGCGTATTACGAGGGAAGTGACGTCATGACTGTTGAAGCGTATAAACATGGTGACCTTGGTTTAAGTCAAGATTCATAGACAAACAAAGTTTCAACACACTGTATAATCTCTTATCTTATATCTATATTTTTTTTATCGTCATTATTATCATTGTAATGCTTGTCCTTATCTTTCCTGGCGAAGAGTATCTTATAAAGATAATGGCGGATTGATATCTAGTGCGGGCCGAACACTAATATCTAAAAAGGTATTACGACAAGCTAAAAAGGTATCCGAGGTAAAATTCCATCAGGGACAAATTGAGTTTTGTCTGGGGTGCATTATCTGTTAGATTCCTTGCCATCTATCTCAAAAAACTAATCCCTACATAATACACTCCTAGAAATAATGGGATGAATTCCTACGCCGACTTATACTGATTCTCTGGGACTCCATTAACCAAAAAAAGTAGTTCACGGCCACCATCGTCACTGACTATGTGTGTGTGTGTGTGTGTGTGTGTGTGTGTGTGTGTGTGTGTACATGAGACATTATAACAACAACAATGGTAGAAGCATTTGTCTAGATTACGCCCCTTTGTTAGATAGGTTTTCATCAATGGCCGTGCAGGATTGTGGTGAAAATGGAAATTGTCTCAATCCAATATGGGGCGTGGCTACTACTTGTTCGTTCGCCTATCTAGGCTGTGTCATTAAATTGTTTCAAATTACATTTGTTTCTATTTTTGAAACAACTCTTATTATATTCTTAACCCACTCAATCCTAGATATTATTTTGCTACTTTTCAAAAATGGAAAAAAAGTATTATAAAATAGATAAATAAATAAAAGTGAGCTTTATATTGCCTAGCGCAATATCCACTAAATGTGCTCAAAGCGCTTTACAAGGGGTCCCTGGTCAACAGAAACATTTAACATGTAGGACGGGACATGACGCCTGTTAGGCGATATTACAATTTTTCGGACAAAGACAATGCTGTTTAACGGTCAGGTACTCATTTTACACCTGAGAATGGTGAGAGAATGTGAGTAAAGAGCTTTCTCCAAGGACTCAACTATGCGCCGAACGCGAGGCTCGAACCCACGACCTTCCGATCCGAAAGCGAGTGTCATACCACTAGACCACATAGCCGCACGGGTTAACGGGTTAAAGACAGATCGATTTTAAGTACGACCAAATAACGCAAAATGTGTTAACGATTCAAATCATTAAAACCAAATAATTTTTAAAAAAAATCAAAATATTTGATTAAATGAAAAAAAAAATAAGAAGAAAGAAAAAGGGAAGATGAAGAAATCGTTTTCAAACCATTCCCCCCCCCCTCCCCCCCCCCCGGCTTTTAAGTATTTGGTTTGTTCTGACATAATATAATACTGTTTTGAGACGATGGGTCACATATAAGCAATTTTCTGTATTGCTCAATTCTCGTGAGGATATATTTTTTTAAACAAAGAAAAGGAAGAAAGATTTACAAATTTATTTGATGAAACCACATACAAGCCTGTTATTCAAATACAAACAAACAGACACATTCAAAGGCCTTTTATTCTGTCTAGTATTTCTGTCTTATTCCAATACTAATATTCAACACTCATTTGATCTAATTTACTTACATCATCATTGCTGTAGGACTTTAACAAAAAGGTTTTATCTCTATTTTGACATGGAAAAAAAACTTTTACTTAAAAAATTAGAATATTTAACTAACCACAAACTTATCAAAAAACATTTGTCATGAGATTCTAATAAAAAAAAAGTGTTAAATTAAAAATTATTTTTGATATGCTCGTTTTGGTTCTATCTATCTAGGTTTATTTTTTAAATTAAATTTGAAATAATTTCTTTTTTGGCCAAAATTTAATTTGATTTAAGTTTTGTTAGTATAGAAAATAAATTGAATATCTTGGGTTGTAATTTACTTAGACTCAATGAATGTAATCCTCACGGTCTATATTTGTGTTTACTTTTCATTTCACGTTTTCATTCATAGAAATTGCTTAGAATGAAGAGAAAATAAGGGAGGGAGGGAGGGAGGGAGGGAGGGAGGGAGGGAGATGTTGGTTTTATCACGGTGTTGTCATAGAACGAACGGCACAGAGGACTTGGGGCTTGAGGCTTGAGGCTTGAGGCATCTCTATAATACTGGTATTCTATGAAAAAAATAAACCAACTATTGAATATTTTGGCCAAAGCACTCGTCATTCAAATATCTGTCGAGGGAAATGGCCTTCGTCTTCGCGATGCATCTAAAAAAAAACCTGGGAATTAACAAATTCCAGTTTTGAGCATATTTGTGACCCTTCGCCTCGAAACGGTATAACGGATAGTTAAGATGTTGAAAATTGAATTTATAGCCAGAAATATCAGACTTGTGTTGAGTTTGTATGTTTTGAAACGATGTTCACATATCTGTCAAGGGAAATGGCTTACATCTTGGCGATACATCTAAAAAAAACCTGGGAATTAACAATTTCCAGATTTGAGAAATTTTCGCGATATCCTAGGTTTAAGTATTTTTCATGTTTTCTTTCTTTTTTTTTCTCCCAAGATGAGGGTAATTTTAATCGACAGATTATCTATTTGGAGGAAGAGTTTTCGGACCAAAATTTCAAATGTGTAATTTTTCAGTATAAATTATGATCATTTTAAAGGAAAATTGGTTGCTGTTGTTGCAAAATCTTATTTTCACATGTAACAAATCTTTCATATCTGTATTCTGTGTAAAATCCGACGTGTCAAGTTTAATCTATTTAAAAGAATAAGTAGTAGTAATGGTGGTAGTAGTAGTATTAGTAGTATTAGTAGTAGTGGTAGTAGTAGTTGTAATAGTAGTAGTGATAGTAGTAGTAGTAGTAGTAATAGTAGTAGTAGTAGTAGTAGTAGTAGTAGTAGTAGTAGTAGTAGTATTAGTAGTAGTGGTAGTAGTAGTAGTAGTAGTAGTAGTAGTAGTAGTAGTAGTAGTAGTAGTAGTAGTAGTATGTAGTAGTATTAGTAGTAGTAGTAGTAGTTAGTAGTATAGTAGTAGTAGTAGTAGTAGTTTGTAGTAGTAGATAGTAAGTATAGTATAGTAAGTAGAAGAAGAAGAAGAAGAAGAAGAAGAAGAAGAAGAAGAAGAAGAAGAAGAAGAAGAAGAAGAAGAAGAACAACAACAACAACAACAAAAACAACAAGAACATGAAGAAATACAGAACCAACAACAACAACAAAAACCCCAACAAAAATCCAAAACAAAACCAAAACAAAACAAACAAACAAGATCACGCGAAAAAGAATGAAAAAAAAAAACAAGACAAAAATTCGATTAAGGAAAACAAGATGGCGTCCTTGACCTAAAGAGAGAGAGAAAGAGAGAAAGAGAGAAAGAGAGAGAGAAATCATTGCCTGTTTTCACTGTAGGTACCAGCATAAATCTGAACCAACGAAACACCTAAAACTATAGAATATTTATTATTCAACGCTCGGTTCCTTGTTTGTCTACATAAAACGTTTCACAAAGAACATCCGGTTTGTGTATTCGGACTTGTATGGACACCTATGGACATTAAATATGATTTACATCCCTCCTGAAAGACGGAATGTTCTCGATATTTCCGTAGGACGTGTGCTTTTTGGACGCTGTTCAAAACGGTGTCTAGACCGGACACAAATATTATGACTTTTGATACGATCATTATTATTATCACCATTGCTGTCGTCTGATGGGATACGCTATTTTCACTGGGTCCAAAATAATAATAATGAAGATAATGATGATGATAATAATAACAATAATAATAATAATAATAATAATAATAATAATAATAATAATAATAATAATAATAATAATAATAATGTAATAATAATAATAATAATAATAATAATAATAATAATAATAATAATAATAATAATAATAATAATAATGATAATAATAATAATAATATAATAATAATAATAATAATAATATAATAATATATAATAATAATAATAATAATAATAATAATAATAATAATAATAATAATAATAATAATAGAGAGAGAGAGAAGAGAGACAGAGAGAGAGAGAGAGAGAGAGAGAGAGAGAGAGAGAGAGAGAGAGAGAGAGAGAGAGAGAGAGAGAGAGAGAGAGATCGTCTTTTTTTTTTCTCCAACTAAAAATATCTAAAATTTCCTCGTCCGATCAATTTGACTTTCCACTCATTGTTGTCCACATCACGTGTATACCAACGTATCACCGTTTTATGAGGATAGGTGACATGCTATAATATTAACAAAGCTAAGAAAGGTATGCCAGCGTTGCCTTCGGGCCGGATGGTCTAGGGTTCTAGTCCTGGACTCACTGATCGGAGCAAAGTTGAATAATTGGACAAGGATTTTTACATACATTTTCTAAACTACTCAGGAGTAAAATGAGTATATGGTCGCTTATAGCGTTAGAAAATATTTGTAATCTCACCACCAGACTTCATGCCTCGTCCTATAGATAGTTCGTAGTTGACGTCACTCAGGTCTTTGTTATTGTTTTTTTTGCCATCCGCGTTTATGAGTAATTCTCACTAAACTGTATTAACCAGACTATAAACGATCATGGTTACACATAGTTGTGTGTGTTAGTTATACTTCCGGATGGCAATGTTGTGAACTCCTTAGCCAAGCGCATACTATCTATATATAATTAGGTGTTGCTGTTACCTTGTGGCTTAATTTAGCAAATATATAGATAGAATGCGCTTGGCCAAGGAGTTCACAACATTGCCATCCGGAAGTATAACGGACCAACACACAAACTCTGTGTAACCATGAACTTTTATAGTCTGGTTGATACAGTTTAGTGAGAACAACTCACAAACGCGGATGACAAAATCAATAACAAAGGCCTGAGTGACGTCATCTGCATACTATCTATATAAAAATGTATAATTCAATTTTATAAAATTTAATGTTTTTATTGATATAAAATCTGATGTATTTTTGTAAAGCTCAACTTATTAAATCTACGAAAAGCAAGTTAGAACTGAGATAACATTGTATAGATAGTATGCGGTTGACGTCACTCAGGTCTTTGTTATTGTTTTTTGCCCTCCGCGTTTATGAGTAATGCTCACTGAACTGTATTAACCCGACTATAAACGTTCATGGATACACACAGTTTAGTGTGTTGGTCCGTTATACTTCCGGATGGCAATGTTATGTGCTTCTTAGCCAAGCGCATACTATCTATAGAGAATATCAAACGGCCTTGAATAGATACCTAAAGATTAGATCAATGTTAAATAAGACCCGATCAAGCGATGGAAATTACATACAATTTCTCCCACCCCGCCGTCAATATCTGTTATTAGCCATTTTGTGGGTTCCTCCCCAAATTTCTTACATTTCATGGAATATTATACTTGTCGGTATGGTAAATAATGTTGAGTTTTTTTCCCCAAAAAGGCAGTAGAGAAAGTTATGTTGAAACAAAACCCCCCAAAAAGATAACTTTGAGCATTTACATGTGTCTAAAAACGGTATTATGTCGGAATGCACCATTTGCTTAAAAGCCGAATTAAATATTAAACTAGTCAAAAATATAAATTGTTGGCATTAGCTTCCTAAAATATGGTGTCCGTTCTCCTCAATAAAACATACAAACTCAACACAATTCTGATATTTCTGGCTATAAATTCAATTTTCAAAATCTTAACTTTCCCGACTTTATACCATTTTGAGGCGAAGGGTCACATATCTCATTCGTAATTAGTGTTTCATTCATCGTGTTTTGTTGATAAAGGGAAAACCCGACGCTACACAAACCTTAAAAATGACGTCAAACTGCCAGCCCGAGAGAGTTCTAGTGTCATGCCAAAGATAGTTCGAAGATGACGTCACTCAGGTCTTTATTATTGTTTTTTACCATCCGCGTTTATGAGTAATTTTCACTAAACGATATTAAACAAACTATAAACGTTCAGGTTGCATTGCACACAGTTTTGTGTGTTGGTCCGTTATACTGCGGATGACAATGTTGTGAACTCATTGGCCAAGCGCATACTATCTATAGATAGTATGCGCTTGGCTAAGAAGCTCATAACATTGCCATCTGGAAGTATAACGGACCAACACACAAACTGTGTGTATCCATGAACGTTTATAGTCTGGTTAATACAGTTTAGTGAGAATCACTCATAAACACGGATGGTAAAAAACAACAATAAAGACCTGAGTGACGTCATCTTCCAACTCTCTTTAAGTTAACGATGGCTACAGCTTTGTCTCTCGCTTCATTTTATCTTTTATCTTTACTTCTCTTTATTTATTTTTTCGTATGCTTTAGCAAAAAATAACATACAAAAAAAAAAAAAGAAAAAATCACGACATCCCGTCTCCCAAAAAACAAACAACAAAACCAAAAAGCCCCCCCAAAAAACAACCAAAACAAAACAACAAAAAACCCCCTAAAAATGACCAAAAAAAAAAAAAGATCAGTTTAGATACAGCTTGACAGAATCTTCTAGAAAGATGGAAAAACGCCACCATTTTCTCCATTTCAACAGAACATGATATATAAGGCCGACTATCGAATGTTCCCTAGAAAGCGAGTAGATTGTCAATTATACGGTAACAGAATCTGTGCAAGATTATGTCTCCCTGTTTCTTTTACTCTTGTAATCGCTGGATACAACATCATGTAGACTCGCCTTGTTTGCCAAATAAGTTCTTTCTCGAATAATTGAATGAGATCCTTTTCTCATTCGGACCCTCTGTTTGGAACGCCTTACCACAGAGCATTCGTGAAAAAGAATCTTTGTCTATTTTTAAACGTTCGCTTAAAGCATATTATCTGTTTCGTCTTTTGTAGATGGTATGAGAGGCAAGATAGGTCTGTCTGGTTTCATTTGTGTGTGTGTGTGTGTGTTGTGTGTCTGTTTGTGTGTTTGTGTGTGTGAATGAGTATGTGTCAGCCAAAGTAATTTGTAATTTAAGCGCTTAGAGTCTGGTGTATCGGAGTTATAGCGCTATATAAGTTTTCAGTATTATTATTATTATTATTATTATTATTATTATTATTATTATTATTATTATTATTATTATTATTATTCAATAAAACACGACGTTCTGGCGGCCACAACAGATAGTATGCGCTTGGCTAAGAAGCTCATAACATTGCCATCCAGAAGTATAACGGACCAACACACAAAACGGTGTGTATCTATGAACGTTTATAGTCTGGTTAATACAATTCAGTGAGCATTACTCCTAAACGCGGATGGCAAAAAAAAAAACAATAACAAAGACCTTGTGACGTCATCTTCGAACTATCTATAGATCTCGAATCCCTTAACTGCCGCACTCCAGAAAAAAAACCCCAAAAACATGGCTAAAAATTTTTGCTAGAAAACTCCATCTTCAAATACAATAATCGATGAATTTAAATTATGACCCTCATCTTGGCCACCAAAACTCTTGAACCTGGGCGGACTTCGCGAAGTGGGTGATGATAGCTCAGTTGATAGAGCACCCGCTTCACATGCAAAGGGACCGTGATTAATCCCTGGTGCAGTCGATATTTTTTTTTTTGATTTCTCCTGTCCACCCAGTAGTGATTGGGTTGCTGGGTCTGTTAGATTTAGCGGAAAGTACTTTGCGATAGACTAACGTCTAATCCAAAGGATAGCAAGCAATTGCTATTGTCCGTTTCACGCTACAGATATACCCTATTCTAAAGACTGTTTGTTTTATTTTTTAAAATATCCGACATGATAATTTCTGACAATCTAGAAGTCCTCTGACTCTAGCCACATGACACTCGCCTTCGGATCGAAAGATCCAAGGTTCGAGTCCCGCTCTGAGCGGCGCATAGTTGAGCCCTAGGAAAAGACTCGCATTTTCTCACCGTACTCAGGTGTCGTTAACAGCGTTTTCTCTGTCGAAAAAAAGAATGATGTAAAATTATTGCTTAACAGGCAAACTGTTTCGTCTTACATGTTAAGTGTTGCTGTTGGCTTGGGACCCTTGCAAAACGCTTGGGCACGTTTAGTGGGTTTTGCTCTCTATAGATAGAACGAAGATGACGTCATCTAAGCCTTTGTTATTGTTTTTTTTTTGCCATCCGCGTTTATGAGTGATTCTCACTAAACTGTATTAATCAGACTATAACAGTTCATGGATACACATGGTCTTGTATGTTGGACCGTTACACTTCCGGATGGCAATGTTGTGAGATTTTTAGCCAAGCGCATACTATCTATATAAATAATCAAGTTTTAATATTTGTGGCCATAAGTAAAAAAAACAAAAAAAAAAACAGTGTTTTTTTTTTTTTTTATCTGCCCAGCACAACAGACAAGCTATAATAATGATGTTAATTTGGTGAGAGAACACACACAGACGATAGATACGAAACCAAATTATGGTGCGCATGTTTATCATGATTGGCCAAAATCTGCCAAACTTTGACAAGATTGTCATAAACTGTTACGTTTGATTTGATAGACAAATTTTGTTATCATGTTTCACCGTTTCTAGATAGATAATAAGACAGAGCGTTATGTTAGATTTCTACATACAATAGTGATTGCCGATCTTATGCCCAAATAAATAAATAAATAAATAAATAAATAAATAAATAAATAAATAAATAAATAAATAAATAAATAAATAAATGAAGTAATGAATAATGAATAAATAAATAAGTAAATAAATAAATAAATGAACAAAAATATAAATTCATAAATAATAAATGAATTAATAAATAAATGTAAATAAATACATAAATAAATAAATAAACGAATAAATAAATACATAAATAAATAAATAAATAAATAAACAAATGAATAAATAAATAAATAAATTAATAAATAAATAAATTAAATAAATAGGCATATATTTGAATAAATGGATGAAAACAAATGATGTTTAACATTTCTATTAGGCTTACATGTTATAGATATCCTAAATTTTCATCTTGTAGCACAGTGGGCGGTAATTAAATTACAAATTGATGAATGCTATTCCAATATTATGATAGCTTTTATGCTTAAATTATCGACTTATTGTTGTGTTTTATTTGAATTGTAAAGCGCCTCTGAGCACATTGTGGATCTAGGCGCTATATAAATGCATTGATTATTATTCATCATTATTAAATGAAAGTTAATGTTAATACCGTGCATTCTTATTTTTAAAATTATGAGCTATATTAAGCCACATTTTGTCCAAATAATATCATTCTGAATATGAGGTGAATGCGGTTAGCACAGATTGGTCGCTTGGTTGTTGTCTCCAACCGTAGCCATCGTAAAGTAATAGATAGTATGCGCTTGGCTAAGAAGCTCATAACATTGCCATCCGGAAGTAAAACGGACCAACACACAAACCTGAGTGTATCCATGAACGTTTATAGTCGGGTTAATATAGTTCAGTGAGCATTACTCTTAAACGCGGATGGCAAACAACAATAACAAAGACCTGAGTGACGTCATCTTCGAACTATCTATAGCCTGACACTGACCAAAAAATGACGTCATAATGCCTGTCTTTTGCCACTAAAGAAAACAAATCGTGAGTTGTATTCAATAGTTCAACCAATGAAATGCTATGTCTACCAATCACTGCCATTGTTTACATTATGACAATTGTCCGAGAGGAGTGGCTATCTATGTGTCTATTATTATTTATCCACAAATCAAGGGACGTAACCCCACTAGACCTCATTGCCGGAAATTTATAGATAGAACGAAGATGACGTCATTCGGGTCTTTGTTATTGGTTTTTTTGCCATCCGCGTTTATGAGTAATTCTAACTATACTGAATTAACCAGACTATTAACGTTCAAGGTTACACATTGCTTTGTGTGTTGGTCCGTTAAACTTTTGGGTGGCAATGTTGTGAGCTTCTTGGCCAAGCGCATACTATCTATAGCATTTGGTGGAGATAATCAGTTACATATGTAGCTTTCGGATCGGAAGGTCCTAAGTTCAAGCCTCACTCGGCGCATAGTTGAGTCCTTGGAGAAGGCTCTTTACTCACATTCTCTCACCGTACTCAGGTGTAAAATGAGTACCTGGTCGTTAATGGCGTTGTCCCTGTCCAAAAAAAAATTTGTAACATCGCCTAACAGTCGTCATGTCGTGTGCCGTGCTAAATTTTAAATGTTGCTGTTGGCCAGGGATCTCTTGTAATTATAAAGCGCTATGAGCACATTTAGTGGATATTGCCCTATATAAAAGCGCAATGTATACGATTCCCTTTCTTTAAAAAAAAAAATCCTTTTATTCATCCCACATGGGGTATTTGTGACCCATCGTCTCAAAACGGTATTATGTCGGAACGAACCAAATGCTTAAAAGCCGAATCAAATGTTAAACTGGTCTAAAATATAAATTATTGACATTAGCATCTCCTAAAATATGGTATCCATTCTCATCAATAAAACATACAAACTCAACACAAGTCTGATATTTCTGGCTATAAATTCAATGTTCAACATCTTAACCAACCCGACTTAATGCCGTTTGGAGGCGAAGGGTCACATTTGTCTCTAGGTTATAGATAGTATGCAGATTACGTCACTTAGGCCTTTGTTATTGTTTTTGCCATCCGCTTTTGTGAGTTGTTCTCACTAAACTGTATTAACCAGACTATAAACGTTCATGGTTACACAGAGTTTGTGTGTTGGTCCGTTATACTTCCGGATGGCAATGTTGTGAACTCCTTGGCAAAGCGCATTCTATCTATATTCCAATGGAAGACTGGAATAACCCAGGCGTCCGCGACGCAGATTGAGCTAAAGCGAGGTGACTTGCTCAAGGCCACACAGCGGCGGGTGAGCTTGAGCTTGAGCTATTTTTTTATATAGCGCAATATCTACTAAATGTGATCAAAGCGCTTTACAAAGGGTCCCTGGTCAACAGCAACATTTAACAACTCGGACGAGACATGACGCCTGTCAGGCGATATTAACAAGATATGAAGTGAGTAGAAAAGTGCCAGAAGACAATAGAGAATAAAAATTTTTTGCAGCGGATGTGGGGTTTCACTGCGACCTAATTGGTACGACAAGCCGCCTGGCAGTGGAGCGTGTCTCACCGTGGAGCTATCCACGAACACAAAATATTCGTTCAACCCAAAGTCATTCTAGATCCCTCTCTCACCCATTTGAGATCGCCGAATCGTTCACCCCATCGCGCAAGTAATTTGACAGCATTAAGCTTAATAGCCAAAATTCTACACACAAACATATAACATAGAAACGATTGAACATGAGTATTGCTCCGTGTATGGGTTGAAAATTTTAATTCTGAAAACAGTGAGCAGGCACTTATGTTGATAACAACAAAATACAGTGAGTAGAAAGTGCCAGAAGACAATAGAGAATAAAAATTTTTTTCGCGGCTTGGGTTTGAACCTGCGACCTTATTGTGGACATACTCCGCTGGCAGTGAAGACGTGCTCTAAACGTGTAGCTATCCACGGACACAAAAATATTCGTTTCAAACCCAAGTCATTTCTGATCCCTCTCTCACCACTTCTTGAGATCGCCGTTCGTTCACCACCATCGCGAAGTAATTTTGACCAGCTAACTTATATAGCCAATATTCTCATCACAAATATACAAGCTAAACGATTGAGACATTGGTAGCTCCGGTGTACGGGTAATTTTTATCAGAAAAGTGAGTGGAGCAGGCACTTATTTGGTAACAACAAGATATGAAGTGATGAAATAGTGCAAAAAAATGAGAATAAAATTTTTTTTCTCAAGAAGTGGGTAGAGAGGATCAGAACTGACTTTGGTTTTGAACGAATATTTTTGTGTTCCGTGGATAGTCACACGAGTAAGCCACGTCTCACCTGCCAGGCGGAGTTGTCGTCACAATAAGGTCGCAGTTCAAACATACCTATCCGCCGCGGAAAAAAAATTTTATTTTCTATTGCTTTCTGGCACTTTTAACTCACTTCATATCTTGTTGTTACCAACATAAGTGCCTGCTCCACTCTTTTCGAGAAAAATTCACCCCATACATGCCGATATTAAATGTCTAATCGTTCTATGTATTTGTGATGAAATATTGGCTTTAAGACTAACTGTGGTCAAAATTACTTCGCGATGTGGTTAACGAATCGGCGAGTTCTAAGAAGTGGGTGAAGAGGATCTAGAAATGACTTGGTTTTGAACGAATATTTTTGTGTTCGTGAATAGCTCACACGGTAGAGCCACGCTCACACCTCCAACAGGCGGAGTTGTGTTCGTACCAATAATCTAAGGTTCAAAACCCCACCACCGCGGAAAAAAAATTTTTATTCTCTATTGTCTTCTGGCACTTTTCTACTCACTTCATATCTTGTTGTTACCAACATAAGTGCCTGCTCCACTCACTTTTCAGGCGATATTACAATTTTTATCCGGACAGAGACAACGCTGTTAACGGCCAGGTACTCATTTTACACATGAGCACGGTGAGAGAATGTGAGTAAAAAGCTTTTTCCAAGGACTCAACTATGCGCCGAGCGAGGCTCGAACTAAGGACCTTCCGATCCGAAAGCGAGTGTCATACCACTAGACCACATAGCCGCACTAGCCGTGATCGAACTCGATACCTTTCGGGTAGGAAGCAAGGACACTACCGCTGAGCCACGCTGCCCCTTACAATTCAGGATAACATCCTAGACATGAACACTGAAACTGAAATGATTGTACGATTTACCGAGTTTGGTTACCCGAAGATGATTTGGCTACTTTGTATTTGGTTACAAATCAAGAGTAATTTGTGTCAAAACCACTCCGATAGCTGAGAATTGATGTTAGAAAAAAACAAACAAACCATAAAGGGTTAATTCGAAACGAGATTTAGATGTAGGGTCTAAGATTTGGTAAAACAAAACTTCTTTAATTTTCAGACATGTTTTTTTTGGAGCTTTTTTATATAACGCAATATCCACTAAACGTGCTCAAAGCGCTTTACAAGGGGTCCCTGGTCAACAGCAACATTTAACATGTAGGACGGGACATAACGCCTGTTAGGCCATATTACAATTTTTCGGACAAAGACAACGCTGTTAACGGCCAGGTACTCATTTTACACCTGAGTACGGTGAGAGAATGTCAGCATAGAGCCTTTTCCAAGGACTCAACTATAGGCCGAGAGCGAGGTTCGAACCCAGGACCTTCCGATCCGAAAGCGAGTGTCATACCACTAGACCACATAGCCGCACATTTAACACAAAAACAAAGAAATCTCGTGTTTATGTTATTAAAAAAAACCCATGGGCGATGGCTGATACGCATATCGTATTTCCCTATAGATAGAATGAAGATGACGTCACTCAGGTCTTTGTTATTGCTTTTTGCCATCCACGTTTATGAGTAATTGGATTCAATAGTCTGATGTCACGCGCCCGGCAACGGCGGCCATCTTGGTTCTAAACAAAGAAAATCATTACTTTTTATTCTTCTTGCTGGCTAGAACTTTTCATTCCCTTTTCATATGCCTTTTGATCAGAATGTGTAAAAGTCAATACGCGTTTAAGCTCGCCGGAGAAATATTTCATACGGCGTCCGCCATTGTTCCGATAGTTTAGAGCCAGTGTTACTAAGTTACCATACGTCATTAGGAAGGAAGTGACAGTACGACTGTTGAAGACTATTATCACTTAACTTTATTAACCAGACTATAAAAGTTCATGGTTACATAAAGTTTTGTGTGTTGGTCCGTTATACTTCCGGATGACAATGTTGTGAGCTTCTTAGCCAAGCGCATACTATCTTTGCTAAAAAGCTCACAACATTGTCATCAGATTTGTAACGGATCAACACACAAAACTATGTGTAAACATGAACGTTTTTAGTCTGATTAGAACAATTTAGTGAGAATTACTCATAAAATTGGATGGCAAAAAAAAAAACAATAACAAAGACACGAGTGACGTGATCTTCGTTCTATCTATATTGAAACGAGAGAGAGAGAGAGAGAGAGAGAGAGAGAGAGAGAGAGTGAGAGAGAGAATGAGCGAGAGAGTGAGAGAGATAGAAAGAATAAGAATGAGAGAGAGTGAGAGAGAGAATGAGAGAAAGAGTGAGAGAGTGAGAGAGAGAGTGAGTGAAAGAGAAGGAGTGTGTGTGTGTCTGTGTGTCTGTGTGTGTAAGAGAGAATGAGAGAGAGAGAGAGTGAGAGAGAGAAAAGAAGAAAATGAAAGAGAGAGAGAGAGAGAGAGAGAGAGAGAACGTGTGAGAGAGAAAAGATAGATAGATAGATAGAGATGAAGAGAGAGAGAGAGAGAGAGGGGGGGGGGGTTGAGGAAAGCAGAAGTAAGAGAGATTGTTTAGAAATTCACTCAACAGACTTTGTAAAATAGTAATAAACAAAAATTAATATAAACAGCTTAAAAACCAAAAAAAAAAAAAAAAAAAAACCCAAAAAAAACAAAAATAGAACAAAATACCAAAAACGTAACGTCCCCCCCGCCCCCCCCCCCCCCCCAAACAAAAAAATAAAAACCGCATAAAAATCTACCCTCCAATCAAACTCCCCCCTCCACCCCCGTTCCACCCCCCCCCACCCCACCACACATATACACATACACACAGAGAAACAAAAACAACTAATAAAGACCCCCAAAACAAAACAAAAAAAAACAAAAATAAATAAAAAAGAATGAAGGAACAAAACAAAAAACAAACAAAAAACAAAAACATTGAAATTGGAATAGACGTCCATCTAGTTTGTTTTGTTGTAATTTTTCATTAAATCTAAGATACAACAATAGATAGAATGCGCTTGGCCAAGGAGTTCACAACATTGCCATCCGGAAGTGTAACGGACCAACACGCAAACTCTGTGTAACCATGAACTTTTATAGTCTGGTTAATACAGTTTAGTGAGAACAACTCACAAACGCGGATGGCAAAAACAATAACAAAGGCCTGAGTGACGTCATCTGCATACAATCTATATGACCGACCAAACAGGTTGTCAGTCGAAAAAGGAAAGTACGATTTTGTAACGATTTTTTTCTGCACTCAAGAATAATGCTGGTTCGATCGATATTTGTCTCCCACATCGTATTGATTATCGATATTGTTGATGTACGAGTAGTAGTTGTTGTTGTTGTTTAAAGGTGTTGTTCCGTTACTGTTATTGTAGTTGTTATCTAAAGGTGTTATCTAAAGGAGTTGTTGTCTAAAGGAGTTGTTGTCTAAAGGTGTTGTTGTCTAAAGGTGTTGTTGTCTAAAGGTGTTGTTGTCCAAAGGTGTTGTTGTCTAAAGGTGTTGTTGTCCAAAGGTGTTGTTGTCTAAAGGAATTGTTGTCTAAAGGTGTTGTTGTCTAAATGTGTTGTTGTCTAAAGGTGTTGTTGTCTAAAGGTGTTGTTGTCCAAAGGTGTTGTTATCCAAAGGTGTTGTTGTCTAAAGGTGTTGTTGTCCAAAGGTGTTGTTCCGTTATTGTTGATGTAGTTGTTGTTGCCTAAAAGTGTCGTTCCGTTATTGATGATGAATTTGTTGTCTAAAGGTGTTGTTGTCTAAATGTGTTGTGGTGTAAATGTGTTGTTGTCTAAATGTGTTGGTGTCTAAATGTGTTGTCTAAATGTGTTGTTGTCTAAAGGCGTTGTTGTCTAAAGGTGTTGTTGTCTAAATGTGTTGTTGTCTAAAGGTGTTGTTGTCTAAATTTCTTGTCTAAAGTTGTTGTTGTCTAAAGGTGTTGTTGTCTAAAGGTGTTGTTGTCTAAATCTGTTGTCTAAAGTTGTTGTCTAAAGGTGTTACTCCGATATTGTTGATGTAGTTGTTGTTCTCTAAAATGTTGTTTTGATATTGTCGAATGTTTTTAGATAATTTAACATTCCATGAAGTGGCCGAGTGGTTAAGGCATAGCACTATGACCCGGAAGGTCCCAGGTTCAAGCCCCGCTACAGGCACTTTCGTTTTATTCCTTGGGCAAGATTATTAATCCCCCAATTTGCTCACTTGGAAAACATGGGTGATTCCTGTTGACATCAGACATCTTGTTTGATGAGTTATCTATATTCCTTCGTGGAATGCATAGGCGACGATATCTTATGATGTCATGGCGGGTGGGCATAATTAAATAATAAACAAAATCCACACACTTTGTTCACTTCTCAGTTTTATTCTCTTGACGCATAGCTGGGTATTGGAGAAGGCTCTTTACTCACATTGTCTCACCGTACTCACGTGTAAAATTAGGACCTGGCCGGTCGTTAACTGCGTTGACTATGACATAAAAAATGTATTATCGCCTAACAGGTGTCATGTTCTACATTCTTCATGTAACGTGTTGCTGTTTGTCAGGGTCCATTTGTAAAGCACTTTGAACACATTTAGTGGATATTGCGCTATATACAATAGCTCAAGCTCAAATTAGCTACAACATATCTAGATAAAAATTAAAACAAAAATTCCCTTTATTCATCCTCATGGGGAATTTTTTTTCTTTTGGGTCTATTCCAAGGGAAGACTGGAATAACACAGGCGTTAACCGCAGTGCAGCGCCGCAAAGTGAGCTAGGGCAAGGTGACTTGATCAAGGCCACACAGCGCAGCGGCGGGTGATCGAACATCGAACTCGGTACCCTTCCAGGTACGAAGCAAAGAGCCTTACTACTGAGCCACGCTATCCTATATGATCTCATACAGAATTGTGACCCATCGGCTCAAAACGGTATTATGTCGGTACGAACCAAATGCTTAAAAAACGAATTAAATGTTAAACTGGTCAAAAATATAAATTGTTGACATTAGCACCCTAAAATATGGTATCCACTTTCCTCAATAAAACATAAAAACTCAACACAAGTCTGATATTTCTGACTGTAAATTCAATTTTCAACATCTTAACCATCCCCGATTTAATACCGTTTTGAGGCGAAGGGTTACAATTATGTCACTCCGTGTCATGCATATTCTCGTCAAATTTGCCAAATCGCTCATGACAGCTGATAATCACTTGTGACGTGACGGACCAAAATGGCCGCTTCACGCCGAATTTGTGTTTACTTATATGGACATGGAATGAATGGATGTGGCTGAGGCTGGGATTCTATGCATATAAAACCATAATTACCAATCTCTAGAGGGAGAGAGAGAGAGAGAGAGAGAGGATGGAGAGAGATGAGAGAAGAGAGAAGAGAGAAGAGAGAGAGAATAGAGAAGAAAAGAATAGAGAGAGAAGAGAAAGAGAGAGAGAGACATAGAGTAGAGAGACATAGAAAGAGAGAGATACATAGAGCGAGAGACAGAGAGACAGAGAGAGACGAGAGAAGGAGAAGAGAGAAGAGAGAAGAGGAGAACAGGGAGAGATAGAGAGAGAGAGCAGGAGAAGAGACGAAGAGACAGAGAAAACGCAGAGAGAGAGAAGGGAAAGAGAATAAGTAAGATATAATAAAGATATATAGAGAGAAGAGAGAAAAGAGGAGAAGAGAGAGAGAATGGAGAAAAGAGAAAGTAGAGAAAGAGAAGAGAGATGAGAGAGGAAGAAGATAGAGAAGAGATAGAGAGAGATAGAGAGAGAAAGAGAGAGAGAGAGAGAGAGAGAGAGAGAGAGAGAGGGACAGAGAGAAAGAGAGACTCTGAAAAAACCCTCTTTGATCAAAAAACGTTTCCTTCAAATATCGAATGATTAAAATAAAACTCACCCTGGCAAAAAAACTCTCAAACCTTGGACTTTAACGATTTTATTTCTACAAGTTTGAGAGTTTTGCCACGATAAAGTCTTTTAGATCAAGTTGTCGGGGGGGGGGAAATGTAAATTCGCCTAACAGGCGTCGTGCCTCGCCTTACATTTTAAGCGTTGCTGTTGTCTTGAAACCCCTTGTAAAGCGATGTGAGCACGTTTAGTGGATATTTAGCTATATACATGCTATAGATCTTTATATATTACTATCACTATGACTTAACATCTTTCCATAATAAATGTGTGGCTGGCCGAGAAAACAAGGGAAGATGCGCAAATTTCTGAGTTATCTATGTGCGCAGTGGTGTATAGACCACATCTTTCTGATCATTTACCACTTTAAATTTTATTCCTATGTCTATTATAACCCAAGTTATGAATTTTTTTCTGAATAAAATGTGTTGATATGTGAAATACTTTATCTTAGATTTTGGCTCATAGACTCGAACCAAAGCTTGCCGCATCTTCCCGGGTTTTCTTAATAAATACTAAGTAAAATTTTTCATCCCAATACTCTTCAACAGTCGTGACGTCACTTCCCCCGTAATCACGCAGAGTAACTTAGTATCTGGCTCTAAACTATCGTAACAATGGCGGACGCCCTTATGAATAAATACTTCTCCGACGAGTATAAAAGCGTATCCAGAGGAAAACAAAAATTATAAATTATGATCATGTTTTGACTTTTATACATTCTGATCACATGACATTTGAAAAAGTTCTAGCCAGCATGAAGAATAAGAAGTACCGATTTTCTTTGTTTAGAACCACGATGGCCGCCGTTGCTGAGCGACGTGACATCAGACAATTGAATCCTATTAAAAATAGAGATCTTCCGTCCAATCTCCATGTTCAGTACATAAAACTAGGATGATCATCTGTAACTCACCCAACCCTAACACAGACTATATTTGTGGTTTACCCGGGGTTACTTTTACCCCATGCCTATTTATTACATTTTTCTGAGACAAATTATAGGCGTAGAATCAAAGGCAATGTTTTTAGTTTTTACAGGTTACTAATGGTAGTTAAATAAAACTATCTATACACATGCTCATTTTAAAGACATTTTTTTCCAATTTTGAAAAGTAGCAAAAATCTCAGTATTTTCCCAAAATCGTAGGCTTACCCAGCAGAAAAATTGATTTTAAAAACTCAAACAAGCTCTCTACAAAACAATTTTATGTTCTTATTAATTACATAAAGATCATTGTTCGAAGTTTGTGATGTACAAAATAAATCTGAATAAGAAAAATGCACATTGTATCGTAACGAATGTGACGACGATTTTCCTGCAGGTGGTAAGGAGAGGGTTAAAATGGCGTTCATGCTATAATATCACGTGATGGAAAAGTCAAATCAAACATCCCCAGGGTTACGCACGGGAATTCGATTCAATAGTCTGATGTCACGTCGCCCAGCAACGGCGGCCATCGTGGTTCTAAACAAAGAAAATCGGTACACCTTTCTGAGATAAAGTATAGGCGAGGAATCAAAGCTAATATTTTTAGTTTTTTACAGGTTACTGGTAGTAGAATAAAACTACCTATGTACATGCTCATTTTTAACACATGTTTTCCCAATTTTGAAAAGTTGCAAAAATCTCTAGGATTGAGTGAGTTAACCCTCTCCTTACTAGCTATTTTAAAAATTTTCCCAAAAACTTCACACCCAACTAACACAAAAATAGACTTTTTATCACTATGACAAAATAGCAGTAAAATTCTTGCCATACATAATTTATTTCTTTAGCAAAACATGCTCTACAACACACTGTTCATTTTCTTTAAATTTTATGATGTACAAAAGAAATTTGAATAAGAAAAATGTTGGTTGTATCGTAACGAATGTGACGATTTTCCTATAGTTGGTAAGGAGAGGGTTAACATGTCGTTCATGCTATAATATCTCGTGATGGAAAAGTCAAATCAAATATCCCCAGGGTTACGGGAATTTGAAATGATGGCATCATCATGCCTGCTCGCTATAACACTGTACTCTAAAAAATATTTTGAAAATAAATAAATGAGACCCATCGTCTCAAAACGGTATTTTGTCGGATTGAACCAAATGTTTAAAAGCCGAATTAAATGTTAAACTGGTCAAAAATATAAATTGTTGGCATTAACACCTTAAATATGGTATCCATTCTCCTCAATAAAACATACAAACTCAACACAAGTCTGATATTTCTGGCTATAAATTCAATTTCCAACATCTTAACTTATCCCGACTTAATACCGTTTTGAGGCGAAGACTCACAAATTAAAAAAAAATCCCACACACATGATTTTTATCATTAAATTTTGGCAAGAAAATCTCATCATTCATATTATTTCAATCGATTAAAATGACCCCCCCCCCCCCCCCCTCCCCCCCCCCCAACATCCATCCTGTGTGTCACCAACTCTCAAAAGCCTGGGACGTCGTCAGAGCCACATCCCTTAAAGTCCCAGGTTTGAACGATTTTAACACAAGGGTCATTTAAATCATCGATATTTGTGACCCTTCGCCTCAAAACGGTATTAAGTCGGGATGGTTAAGATGCTTAAAATTGAATTTATAGCCAGAAATATCAGACTTGTGTTGAGTTTGTATGTTTTATTGATGAGAATGGATACCATATTT
>NC_088373.1:7851067-7863567 GCF_034508935.2 Berghia stephanieae
TTTTTTTATAGTTTTTTTTTAATTAATCAAAACGTGTATTTAGTAATTTATCATAATGTCGTATGTGTCATGTGTCTTGACAATCGGAATCCCCCCCCCCCCAGTTTTAATGTGTCAGTGAGTGACGATTTAGTCCAGGAATAACCCTTTCAACGCTGGATTGGTTTCCACTTTAACCAGTTAACTGTCGTACTCTGGGGAAACAGATATGTGACCCCTCGTCTCAAAACGGTATTATGTCGGAATGATTAAGATGCTGAAAATGGAGTTGGTGGTCGGAAATATCAGCCTTGCAATGAGTTTATATATTTTATTGAAGAGAATGGATGTCGTATCTTAGAATGGTAAATAGCAATAGTTCAAATTTTGACCAGTTTTAAGATTTAATTCGGCATTTTAATATCTGGTTCATCCCAACATAATACCGTTTTGAGAAGAGGGGTCACATATTTGAGTATTTGGCCAGAAAACTCGTCCTTCCACTATCGGTCGATTGAAATGATTCTCATCTTGGGGACAAAAACTCTCAAACCTGGGACTTTGCCGAGTATTTCCTAAATCCCAGGTTTGAGATATTTTGCCAATATTTTTTTCTGAATTAATTTTCACCCCAAATAACGGAGCTTACTCAATGCCTCAATCGTTTTAATGTTACATGTTTGTATTGAATTCCTTGGAAAAGTCTCTTTACTCACATTCTCTCACCGTACTCAGGTGTAACATGAGTACCTGGCCGTCAACAGCGTTGTCTCTGTCGGAAAAAAAATATTGTAATATCGCCTAACAGGCGTTATGTCTCGTTCTAAATGTTACGTGTTGCTGTTGGTCAGGGACCCCTTGTAAAAGCGCTTTGAGCAGGTTTAGGGGATATTACCCATAAAAGCCCAACTCTTTAATCGTCTTTTTCGTTGTTGTTGTTGGCTGAAGAAGGGTTTGGAGCCCGAAACATTACGTGTCTGTTCTTTTTTTTTTTTTGTGAAGCTGTTATATTCAATTTTGTTTTTATTCTTTTTTTCCATTCTCTTTAAATAGAAATTTGCTATTGATATTTTGTGAAGGCTGAAGATATTGTGTGGGTGACTTCGGTTATAACGACGAGTGAGTGGATAATATTATATAATATATAATAATATTGTGTCTGGCGACTCTTAAGTCTACGTCAGATATAACGTCGATTATTTTAATGGGAAAAGAGGCGGAAGAAACACAATGATTTTATAACGATTTAATTTATTATATAACAATTAGTGGATTGGATGGTAAGTGGAAATATGACGACATATCTATCAACAAGGAAGTTATTACTAGCTAGACGTCTATCTCTTTTGTTTGTAATCAAAATTTGTTGTTTTTTTGTTGTTTATTTTGTATTTTGTATTTTTTTTTTTTGGTTTATTTTGAAATGTTTGTCTCATTCTTTTAATTTGGTTGCATGTCCGAATCTGAACGATTCAGGATAATTTAATGTAATAACTAAATGGAAGGTACAGGGGTGGGGGGGGGGGGGGGGGGGGTCCCCGATAGCTCCGTTGGTAGAGCACACGCTTCACAATACGCAAAGAGGCCAAGGTCGTTCGGGGAAGAGATTTCGTTCTGACCCCTTGCCCTTGTCGACCCAATTGTAATTGGGTAGCTGGGTCTGTTAGATGTGATGGAAAGCAGTTTGCGATAGACTAGCGTCCTACACAAAGGGTAGCTAGAAATTGGTATTGTCCGTTTCACGCAGTTGAAACTGTGGATAAACTCCGGCTCCATGGGTTTCATGATTCTGAAGGACTATTCAGGAGCCTACTTATTTGTGACCCTTCGCCTCAAAACGGTATTAAGTCGGGATAGTTAAGATGTTGAAAATTTGATTTATAGCCAGAAATATCAGACTTGTGTTGAGTTTGTATGTTTTATTGAGGAGAATGGATACCATATTTTAGGGTGCTAATGCCAACAATTTATATTTTTGACCAGTTTAACATTTAATTCGGCTTTTAAGCATATGGTTCGTTCAAACATAATACCGTTTTGAGACGTTGGGTCACATTTTATAATTCATTCATTCATTCATTCATTCATCCCATGATCTGATGATCGTCGGGGGGGGGGGGGGGGGGGAGACACGGGATGTAGCTCTCACGACTTTCCACCATTCTTCTCTTTGGTGGCCTTCTCCAAGAGTTCTTCCATCTTCATTCCTGTCCATTCCTTGATATTGTCCGTCCAAATTTTCGGTTATAATACATCACTGATTGGTGGAAGGCATCAAATGAGATGCTCTGAGCATGCGCACAAGTCAGTTCTGAACATCGTTTTCAAGTCAACTGGCCGTTGTTTATTTCTATTCGAAAGTTTCTATTCTGTTATAAAGGTAAGGAGGTGTTACATATGGATAATAACAGACGATTAAATATTTAATAAGCTCTTCTTTGTAATGGTAACATTGGTTATCCTGTTTTTTCTCTCATTTATTAGACTGGCAGAACCAATCACACTGCTGGTGTCATCGACACGCATTGTTTTGATTTATTTAATTCATTGTCACCATTTGTGCTGTTACACTTGTCCCTTGGTTGGATTTTAACAGTGCAACTTGTTTGTAGCATGAGTGTCCTTAGTTTGGCACTAATCTTTGATTGTCTTACTCTTCTTCTTCCTCCTGATAAGCTAGACTGATAGCTTGAATTTTTAACTTAAACTCGAGCTAGTATATAACGATATTAAACATTTTGTCGGACAGAGACAACGCTGATAACAGCCAGGTAGCCAATTTACACATGAAGTACAGTGAGTAAAGAGCCTTTTCCAAGTACTCAACTATGCGCCAGTCGGGACTCGAACCTAGGACTTCTGCCTTTTTAAATTATAAATCCAGAATCCTCACTGTATGATGTCAATGAAGAAAAAAAAATATCGCTATTTGATTCAAAAACCGTTTGGTGATAATTTGTTGTTTAGAGGCCTTTGGTCAGGGTTTTCAGAATCCGTGCAGAGACAATAGGTTTGAACTTAAGGTTATCCATCCTCCTATAAAAAATGAGCTTTATATAGCGCAATATCCATAAAATGTGCTCAAAGCGCTTTACAAAGGGTCCCTGGTCAACAGCAACATTTAACATGTCGGACGGGACATGCCGCCTGTTAGGCGATATTACAATTTTTCGGAAACAGACAACGCTGTTAAGGGCCAGGTGCTCATTTTACACCTGAGTACGGTGAGAGAAAGTGAGTAAAGAGCCTTTTCCAAAGACTCAACTATGCTCCGTCAACTATGGACTCTACAAACCCCACATGTTAAACACCAGACATTTCTTTTCATTCCAAGCGAGTAACTCTTAACTATTAAATCTTAGTTGTTTCTTCACTCGTGATTGTCTTCTTCTAGAGATTTCTGTGTTCTACTTCTATAACTTACTCCCAGAAGGTCAAGGCCGAATTGTATTGGATCAGTAGAAATCCCGTCAAACCGTCATCGTAGATTCCGTCATTTCCGGGATTTATGTCAACTTACCCCCGTCAGTGACGTAATAATAACCCGGTGTTATGTCAAAAACAAAGGGAAATTACCGAGTATAATTCGCGGTAATAAGGGTAGTTGTGAGAGTGGTTATCTCCCATTAATCGGTCGCCTTCAAGGGGAGATAAGCAGTATCTATAGAGATAATAAGTACGTCCCATCCCATACAGGGATAATATATCATTATACTGGAGGCTGGCTGGAGTGGACCAATTTTGGAGTATTTATCGTACGATATTGATTTGGCCTTTTTTTCTTCTCATGTTATCTTATCTTATCTTATCGTCATTTTTTTGTGGAATTTATTTCTTGGTAGTAATTATTTTTGTTTGGGTTTATTTTTATTTTTATTTATTTAACCGATTCCTTAGATCTATACCTACTTGTTTTGTTTTTGGTCTTTGGTTCTGATGAAGGGGTGGGGAGTGGGGGGGGGGGGGGAGGGAGTAAGTTGGCACAAACTCAAAAAATCTGGGATTTAGGTCATTCTTCGTGAAGTCCCAGGTTTGAGAGTTTTTGCCAAGATAATGTCCATTAGGGTTTTGAAGGCCGATGTATGGTCAGTATTATTATATGGCTGTGAAAGCTGGACAATTACAAAAGTTTTGAGACGATGGCTCACATTTATTATTATATTATATTAGATATTCCTGCAAAAAGACGATCTTTTACCATGTCTTTTTGTATAAATCTATGACTATGAAAAATACAATGTTGTTTTTAAAAAAATATGTTTGTTGTTTTTTTCTTTTTCTTTTTAAAAATCATTTCCAGTTTCAGTCTCACGTGAGATAATTCAATTTTTTTTTATTTCGAGATACGCAACTTCAATAAGAAAGAATAAGTTTTACAGAGATGTCTCTATCCGCAAAAATGTGTAATGTCGCCTAACAGGCGTCATGTCTCGTCCTAAATGTTGATTGTTGTTGTTAGCCAGTAACCCTTTGTAAAGCGTTTTGAGCACGTTTAGTGGATCTTGCGCTATACAAAAGCTAAAAATAAGTAAATACCGAAGCACAACACACACACACACACACACACACACACACACACACACAAACACTGAGAATACACCCACTCACGAAAAAAACAAAACACCACACTTAAAAAACAACAAACATATTCACACAGGACGCACACACACACACACACACACACACACACACACACACACACACACACACACACAAACACTGAGAATACACCCACTCACGAAAAAAAACAACAACAAACATACTCACACAGGCACGCACACACCCACACACAAACACACACACACACACCAACACACACAAGCACACACACACACACACACAAGTGCCTGGGTTGGTGACTATCCGTCATCTCCCTTTGTTGTCACTCTACATCACACACTTATTATGTCTTGTGTGATGAAGCAGAAAAAACCCGGGGGTAATATACCGGCCTTCTCGGTATGAAGGAATCGTAGTGTAGTGGTGCGTGTGTGTGTGTGTGTGTGTGTGTGTCTGTGTGTGTGCGTGTGTGTGTGTGTGTGTGTCTGCGCGTGGAACCGTCTTGTTTGGTCTGTTTTTGTGGTGAAGGAGATAATGGTGGTGATGGTTTTTGTGGTGAAGGAAAATATGATGGTTTTTGTGGTGAAGAGAATGGTGGTTATTGTTTTTGTGGTGAAGAGAATGGTGGTGATTGTTTTTGTGGTGAAGAGATAATGGTGGTGATGGTTTTTTGTGGTTAAGAGATAATGGTGGTGATGGTTTTTGTGGAGAATAAGATAATGGTGGTGGTGGTTTTTGTGGTGAAGAGATAATGGTGGTGATTGTTTTTGTGGTGAAGAGATAATGGTGGTGATGGTTTTTGTGGTGAAGAGATAATGGTGGTGATGGTTTTTGTGGTGAAGAGATAATGGTGGTGATGGTTTTTGTGGTGAAGAGATAATGGTGGTGGTGGTTTTTGTGGTGAAGGGATTCAGATAATGGTGGTGGTGGTTTTTGTGGTGAAGGGATTCAGATAATGGTGGTGGTAGTTTTTGTGGTGAAGAGATAATAGTGGTGGTGGTTTTTGTGGTGAAGAGATAATGGTGGTGGTAGTTTTTGTGGTGTTTTCGGAGGTCGTAGTGGTTGTAGTGAGGTTGGTTTGTTGTGGGATTGATGGGGCGGTGTTTGGAGATGGTGAGGTTGATGGTATAGTGGTTGGTGGTGATGATATTGATGGTATAGTGGTTGGTGGTGATGATATTGATGGTACAGTGATTGATGGTGGTGGAAATTGATGGTACAGTGTTTGGTGGTGATGATATTGATGGTACAGTGATTGATGGTGGTGAGATTGATGGTATAGTGGTTGGTGGTGATGATATTGATGGTACAGTGATTGATGGTGGTGAGATTGATGGTATAGTGGTTGGTGGTGATGATATTGATGGTACAGTGATTGATGGTGGTGAGATTGATGGCACAGTGATTGATGGTGGTGAGATTGATGGTGTGGTGATTGATGGTGGTGGAAATTGATGGTACAGTGGTTGGTGGTGATGATATTGATGGTGTGGTGATTGATGGTGGTGGAAATTGATGGTACAGTGGTTGGCGGTGATGATATTGATGGTACAGCGATTGAAGGTGGTGAGATTGATGGTATAGTGGTTGGTGGTGATGATATTGATGGTACAGTGATTGATGGTGGTGAGATTGATGGCACAGTGATTGATGGTGGTGAGATTGATGGTGTGGTGATTGATGGTGGTGAGATTGATTGTGTATAGTGTTTGGTGGTGATGATATTGATGCTGTAGTGACTGGAGGTTGTGAGATTGGTGGTATAGTGATTGGTTACTATCGTCCCTCTGATATTATTTTTGTCTTGTGTAATTGATGCCATGGGTTTAGGTAAAATACTCATTACATCTGCCAGTGAAATTTAATGGGATACAATGAATTAATTTTGTGCGTTGGTTACGTTATATAGATAGTTCGAAATTGACGTCACTCTGGTCTTTGTTATTGTTTTTTGTCATCCGCGTTTATGAGTAATTCTCACCAAACTGTATTAACCAGACTATAAATAGTATGCGCTTGGCTAAGATGCTCACAACATTGCCATCCGAAGGTACAACGGACCAACACACAAAACTGTGTGTATCCATGAACGTTTATAGTCGGGTTAATACAGTTCAGTGAGCATTACTCGTAAACGCGGATGGCAAAAAAACAATAACAAAGACGTGAGTGACGTCATCTTCGAACTATCTATAGATAGAATGCGCTTGGCCAAGGAGTTCACAACATTGCCATCCGGAAGTATAACGGACCAACACACAAACTCGGTGTAACCATGAACTTTTATAGTCTAGTTAATACAGTTTAGTGAGAACAACTCACAGACGCGGATGGCAAAAACAATAACAAAGGCCTGAGTGACGTCATCTGCATACTATTTATAGTGAAGGAGGTAATGGCGGTGGTGATGGGTATTATATTATTTATTGTCGTGGCTTTGGAGGTCCACGTGATTGGTTCGTGGTGAGATTGGTGGAGTTACGACAGAATGATTGTGCGGCTATGTAGTCTTGTGGTATGACACTCGCTTTCGGATCGGAAGGTCCTGGGTTCGAGCCTCGTGCTCGGCGCATAGCTGAGTCCTTGGAAAAG
Source organism: Berghia stephanieae (assembly GCF_034508935.2). Classification (NCBI taxonomy): domain Eukaryota; kingdom Metazoa; phylum Mollusca; class Gastropoda; order Nudibranchia; family Aeolidiidae; genus Berghia; species Berghia stephanieae. The sequence goes on from NC_088373.1 coordinate 7,858,199, forward strand.
GCTCTTTATTCACATTCTGGCCTTTAACAGCATTGTCTCTGTCCGAAAAATTGTAATATCGCCAAACAGGCGTCATGTCCCGTCCTACATCTTAAATGTTGCTGTTGACCAGGACCCCTTGTAAAGCGCTTTGAGCACATTTAGTGGATATTGCGCTATATAAAAAAGCTCAAAAGCTCAAGCTGAATGATTGGCTTTTATTGGCCCGTTCGAAACTTGTCGATCGTCCTATGTGGTAAGACGGCCAAATATGACCCCTCGTCTCAAAACAGTATTATCTCGGGATGGTTAAGATGTCGGAAATTGATTTATAGCCAGAAATATCAGACTTGTGTTGAGTTTGTATGTTTTATTGAGGAGAATGGATACCATATTTTTGGGTGCTAATGCCAACAATTTATATTTTTGACCAGTTTAACATTTAATTCGGGTTTTAAGCATACGTTTCGTTCCGACATAATACCGTTTTGAGACGATAGGTCACAAATGTGACCCCTCGTCTCAACACGGTAATATGTCGGGATGAACCAGATACAAAAAAGCCGAATTAAATCTAAACTGGTCTAAAATTTGAACTATTGCTATTTACCATTCTAAGATACGACATCCATTCTCTTCAATAAAATATACAAACTCTTTGTAAGGCTGATATTTCCGACCATAAACTCCATTTTCAACATCTTAACCATCCCGACTTAATAACCGTTTTGAGGCGAAGGGTCACAAATTCTTTTTTTGTCACCGATAGTTTTGGTGCTAATTAACGTTGATGGTTCAGTGCGATAAATTGATTCTTACGACGAAAAATCGCGTTCAATATCTGAATTAACCACCTAGCCGTCGTACTTTGGCAAAACTCTTTTTTTCGTTGTAAATTTGGCCAGAAAATTTGTCCTTCGAATATCGATCGATTTAAATGACCTTCATCTTGGCAAACACTCTCAAACCTGGGACTCTATTAAAAGTACCTCGCGAAGTCCCGGGTTTGAGAGTTTTTTTGTTTTTTTTTGGCAAGATAAGTGCCGTTTAAATCGGTCGATATCTATTTGAAGGACGATTTTTTCTGGCCAAATTTTTAAATACGTGTTTTTTTTTTTTCAGAGTACGGCAAAATTTATTGAGTTGTCTGTTTACAAAATCAAAGGAGATCAGCAAACCAGAACACGGTTCCGTTCATCATCTTTATTGACTGAATCAATGATTCTGTTTGAGTAGAATAACAAACACACATCAAACATGTCCTCCGACATCACAATGAATGAATGACACAATTTTATGATACGAAAACAAACGAAATATCCTTAACTCTCTCCGCAACGACCATTTTCAGGAATTGCCCCCAAAACGTCACATCCGGCAAACACAAAAATATCTCTTTTTTTATCATTCAAACACAAACACACTGATTTCTTCTTGAGACACATTCGAATTTCTTTATCAAAACAATGGGCATGATCTATAGATAGTTCGAAGATGGCGTCACTCAGGTCTTTGTTATTGTTTTTTGCCATCCGCGTTTATGCGTAATGCTCACTGAACTGTATTAACCCGACTATAAACGTTCATGGATACACACAGTTTTGTGTGTTGGTCCGTTATACTTCCGGGTGGCAATGTTATGAGCTTCTTAGCCAAGCGCATACTATCTATATTAACTTTTCATGTGCTCGAGGTCATTGGTCACATTGAAATATGTGCTCAAAGTGACCCACATAATGAAAATAATCACAGATTTTGAAATATCTAACATCACGATTGGTCATTTTGTTCAGTTTGACACATGTGTATGTTTATAACTTTTGTAAACAAAGCAGCGTGTTTACATTTGTTAAGAAATGTCCAATCGTTGTACAGCAACAAATCATGTGATTGATGATGACTTGGTTGGACGAAAACATGAATATAGATCGCCCCCATTCTACACACAGTGTTCGTTTTCGTTGCGTTAAATGTGGCGATGCGCAAATGACATCCGAATCAGAACAAAGCTGAGTGTATCAAACGTATGTAGAGACTTTCCAATGCTGATTGAGTGTATATAGCGCAATATCCACTAAACGTGGTCAAAGCGCTTTATTTACAAGGGGGTCCCTGGCCAACAGCAACATTTAACATGTAGGATGAGGTACATGACGCTTGATAGGCCATATTACAATATTTTTCATAACAAAGACAACGCTGTTAACGGCCTCAACGGTATTCATTTTACACCTGAGTACGGTGAGAGAATGTAAGTAAAGAAAGAGCATTTTCCAAGAAGGACCCAACTATGCGCCGAGCGAGCGAGGTTCGAACCCAGGACCTTCCCTATCCGAAGGCGAGTGTCATACCACGAGACCACATAGCCGCACGAAGATATAATATTTTGATTACTCTTTACAAACATCTAATATGTGACCCTTCGCCCCAAAACGGTATGAAGTCGGGATGGTTAAGATGTTGTAAATTGAATATATAGCCAGAAATATCAGACTTGTGTTGAGTTTGTATGTTTTATTGAGGAGAATTGATATCATATTTTAGGAGATGCTAATGTCAATAATTTATATCTTTGACCAGTTTAACATTTAATTCGGCTTTTAAGCATGTGGTTCGTTCCGACATAATACCCGTTTAAGACGATGGGTCACACATTTGTCAGCGAAGAACGGGCGGGTTGTTATTATTGCGATCTCCAAATATGTCAGTTTTACTAGAGAAATCAATACAGGAATTCTTTTTATGAGAATCGTCTACAGACAATATTTAAAATGTGACCCTTCGCCTCAAAACGGGATGATTAAGATGCTGAAAATGGAATTTGTAGCCAGAAATATCAGACTTAAGTTGAGTTGAAATGCTTTCAACAAGATATGAAGTGAGTAGAAAAGTGCCAGAAGACAATAGAGAATAACATTTTTTCGCGGCGGTGGTGGGGTTTGAACCTGCGACCTTTTTATTCTCTATTGTCTTCTGGCACTTTTCTACTCACTTCATATCTTGTTGTTACCAACATAAGTGCCTGCTCCACTCACTTTTCTGAATTATAAATTCACCCATACACCGGAGCATACTCAATGTCTCAATCGTTTCTGTGTTATATGTTTGTGTTGAGAATATTGGCTATTAAGCTTAACTGCTGGTCAAAATTACTTCGCGATGGTGGCGAACGAATCGGCGGTCTCAAGAAGTGGGTGAGAGAGGGATCTAGAAATGACTTGGGTTTGAAACGAATATTTTTGTGTTCGTGGATAGCTCACACGGTAGAGCCACGCTCTCACCTGCCAGGCGGAGTTGTCGTACCAATAAGGTCGCAGGTTCAAACCCCACCACCGCCGCGAAAAAAATTTATTCTCTATTGTCTTCTGGCACTTTTCTACTCACTTCATATCTTGTTGTTACCAACATAAGTGCCTGCTCCACTCACTTTTCTGAATTATAAATTCACACCCAAGAAAATGATTATGTGACCCATCGTCTCAAAACGGTGTTATGTCCGAACGAACCATATTCTTAAAAGCCGAATTAAATGTTAAACTGGTCAAAAATATAAATTGTTGGCATTAGCACCCTAAAATATGGTATCCATTCTCCTCAATAAAACATATACACTCAACAGACGTCTGATATTTCTGGCTATAAATTCAATTTTCAACATCTTAACTATCCCGACTTAGTACCGTTTTGAGGCGAAGGGTCACGTATTTAAAATGATCTAGTTAGACAAAAAGATGCTTTTAACCTTAAAGCTTTTTAAATTTTTCTTTTGGGTTACCGATTTTTAACAGATTGATTCTATAGAAGGAAGATTGTCTGTTTGTAAAGAAAAGAAAATGGATATGGGATTAATGTGACTTTGTGTTCTAGTGGTATGACACGACAAATGAAATATTCTAGCCAGCATGAAGAATAAAAAGTACAGATTTTCTTTGTTTAGAACCTCGATGGCCGCCGTTGCTGGGCGACGTGACATCAGACTATGGAATCCAATTCTCAAAGACACAAAACAATGTGTAGCCTTTAACGTTTATCGTCTGATTGATAGAATCTTATAGGGAAAACTAATTATTATTAAAAAGGCTGCCTTAAAACAGTAACAAAGAGCAGCAGCCTCTTATGGTTCTCACACTACTATGTTATGACGATCGACCCAATCAGCATAGTCTGGTCCGCATTCGTGCACCGTCGCAAACCCGTCGGGTAACATCGTCACAACACACCGTTCGACTAGATGCTCTGCCGTCTCAGGTTCTTGCCCACAACGGGTACATATTGGACAGGTAGAAAGACTCCACCGATGAAGCGCACTTGCATGGAACTCAGCTCTTTGTTGAACTATGTTCCGAACTATGTTCAACAAAGAGCTGAGTTCCATTTAGAGCCTATAGATAGTATGCGCTTGGCCAAGGTGTTCACAACATTGCCATCCGGAAGTATAACGGACCAACACACAAACTCTGTGTAACCATGAACTTTTATAGTCTGGTTAATACAGTTTAGTGAGAACAACTCACAAACGCGGATGGCAAAAACATAACAAAGGCCTGAGTGACGTCATCTGCATACTATCTATAACAGGTGGGGAACAAGCAATAATAGGAATCAATAGATAGTATGCAGATGACGTCACTCAGGCCTTTGTTATTGTTTTTGCCATCCGCGTTTGTGAGTTGTTCTCACTAAACTGTATCAACCAGACTATAAAAGTTCATGGTTACACAGAGTTTGTGTGTTGGTCCGTTATACTTCCGGAAGGCAATGTTGTGAACTCCTTGGCCAAGCGCATTCTATCTATAGTCTGATGTCACGTCTGACGAGGCCAGCAACGAGCAGTAGCTTGGTTCTAAACAAAGAAAATCGGTACTTTTTATTCTTCATGCTGGCTAGAACTTTTTTCCTATACAATGTGATCAGAATGTATAAAAGTCAAAACATGATCAGATTTATAATGTTTGTTCTCCTCTGAATACACGTTTATGCTCGCCGGAGAAATATTAATTTCATAAGGGCGTCCGCCATTGTTCTGATAGTTTAGAACCAGTTACTAAGTTATTATGTGTTATTACAAGGGAAGTGGCGTCACGACTGTTGAAGCGTATTGCAGGGAAATAAAGACTATCACTAACATGCACTCATCTGTTTTAAGTATCATATTACTGTATTGTGGAAATTGACATAGATCGAGACGAATTTTTTGAGCCACCAGCTATCAAAATAATAATTATAAAGTCTGTAGGTCAGGTGCACGCAAATGAATCTGGCAACATGACAGCGAGATGGCAGTTTTTCCGGTGTCAAAAACTGTCATTATGGGTGTCATCATTATGCTCTAACAGCTTTTAAAATAATCATTTATCACGGGTGATTAAATTACCCCTAATTAAAAAAAA
>NC_088373.1:7868567-7872998 GCF_034508935.2 Berghia stephanieae
CCTCAATAAAACATACAAACTCAACAAAAGTCTGATATTTCTGGCTATAAATTCAATTTTCAACATCTTGATCATCCCGATTTAATACCGTTTTGAGGCGAAAGGTCACATATGGTGATAAATTGCCTTTTAATACCTTCACCAGAAAGCTGAAAACATTGATAATAATATATCGATCGTTTAAAATGACTTAATCATTGGGGAGGGGGGGGGGGGGGGGATTAGTAAGTTTTAGAACGTTTAACAAGTTGGTGATCATTTTAATTGATGGTTCGGTCGGGCGTTCCTAATTAGAATATTCCCTGCCATTTATCCTGTACTAATAGCTGGCCAGACCTAGCACCACGACGTCACTTGGCCGTTAGCAGGTCATATCGAATAATCGAGAAATGCAATGAAATTTGTGTCAGTGAAATGACTTAATCAGTCGGAAAGTGAAAATTTTGGATTTGCTTTTTAAAAAATTCATTTTCTGAAAGAATATGCTCACCAGAGTATTTTAATCTTTATTTGAAGTAAATCGGGTGATTTTTCATGAAGTTATGGTCAGATGTATTGGAAAGGTATCCATCAACTTTTATCAAATTTCATACTTTTTCAACTTGACTAGAGCTCTAAAAATATCTAGAAGTGAAATTAAGCTTTGATATTTCCCTAAGATGTACAAAAAGGGTAGATTTAATCATTTATGACAAGAACTCATTTTTTTTAAAATTGACCTTCTAACTAAACTTGGCAATATCTCAGCTCAAACCTTTTCACCATCCGACTGAAAAAGGGTTTTGAGGCCGAAACGTTCCATGTTTGGTATTGTGTTGTTTTTTTTTTGGAAGCTGTTATATTCCTTCATGTTTATTACTTTTTGTAGTTCACGCCTTCAAACAGCTTTATACATCACTGTCATGATTTTATTATGATGTGCACTTCTGAAAATTGGATTGAGATTCAGAAAAAAACAAAACAATACATCTCAAAATGCAAATATTCATCTTGTTTTGGTGTTGGCTTTTGTGTCGTGTCCATGAGACACAATACAAATCTAGTTAGGGCCTCTACTCATATATTCGGCGTTTCTGATGTCTGCCTTGGATTGGCGGGCTGTTCGTGTAATGTCATCAGATGATGACCTCGGAAGTAATGGGCACATCGACAAGGGAGGAGGATAGACAGCAGATGATGTGGGGAGGGAAAAATATAGATGGCGTTATACACACGATGTAATGGAATAATGTTGGGGTATAGGAAACATGATTGGTTGGTGTAGGTGTTTGTTGTTTTTGTTGATGATGTAAGGAGGAGGATGATGAGGAGGAGGAGGAGGAGGGAGGAGGGAGGAGGAGGAGGAGGAGGAGGAGGGAAGAGAAGAGAGAAAGAAGAAGAGAAGAAGAAAGAAAGAGAGGAAGAAGAAGAAAGAGAGAGAAGAAGAAGAAGAAGAAGAAGAAGAAGAAGAAAGAAGAAGAAGAAGAAGAAGAAGAAGAAAGAAGAAGAAGAAGAAGAAGAAGAAGAAGAAGAAAGAAGAAGAAGAAGAAGAAGAAGAAGAAGAAGAAGAAGAAGAAGAAGAAGAAGAAAGAAGAAGAAGAAGAAGAAGAAGAAGAAAAGAAGAAGAAGAAGAAGAAGAAGAGAAGAAGAAGAAGAAGAAGAAGAAGAAAGAAGAAGAAGAAGAAGAAGAAGAAGAAGAAGAAGAAGAAGAAGAAGAAGAAGAAGAAGAAGAAGAAGAAGAAGAGAAGAAAAGAAGAAGAAGAGAAGAAGAAGAAGAAGAAGAAGAAGAAGAAGAAGAAGAGAAGAAGAAGAAGAAGAAGAGAAGAAGAAGAAGAAGAAGAAGAAGAAGAAGAAGAAGAAGAAGAAGAAGAAGAAGAAGAAGAAGAGAAGAAGAAGAAGAAGAAGAAGAAGAAGAAGAAGAAGAAAGAAGAAGAAGAAGAAGAAGAAGAAGAAGAAGAAGAAGAAGAAGAAGAAGAGAAGAAGAAGAAGAGAAGAAGAAGAAGAAGAAGAAGAAGAAGAAGAAGAAGAAGAAGAAGAAGAAGAAGAAGAAGAAGAAGAAGAAGAAGTAGAGAGAGGTAATTAATGGAAGTATTCTCTAAGCGACTCAAACAATCCTTTACAATAATATTAAATCTTCTTCTTTCAGCTTATCCCGCATTTTGCAGGGTTACCATAATGAATCCCACATCTCCATGCATCTCGGTTCAAAGCATCATCTTCCACCAGGCCCAATTCTTTCATATCATCCTTTACCTTTTCCCACCGTCTAGTCTTTGGGCGTCCCTTTTTTCCTCTTCCCCGCTATAATATGTAAGTTCAATACTTTCCTTCCCACGTACAATAATAATATCAAATCAAGCCCATAATAATTGCGTTCGGATGTCAGACCTGCAAATATGTGCACGTCTTATGTGACCAAACACGTCAATCTAGTATTTTGTCGGAATGGAATGCAAACAATGAACTTAAATTTTTAACCAGTCAATTGTCGTACTCTGGAAAGACGTATTTAATCGCCTCCTCCTCCTCCTCCTCCTCCTCCGAGAGAGAGAAAGAGAGAGTGAGAGAGAGAGAGAGAGAGAGAGAGAGAGAGAGGGGGGGGGGGAGAGTTAAACATTTGGTCAGAAAACTAGTCCTTCGAATAATTTAAATGACCCTCATCTTGGCAAAAACTCTCAAACCTGGGACTTCGCGAAGTAAATTTTTAGCATTGACAAAAATATTGACTTCACTATGACCCAGGTCTGACAAATCCCCCCCCCCCCACCCATCCCTGTTTAGTGATGGTGGATGAAAAAAATTGCACTATGCAAGGAAAGTATCGAAGATGTACAAAAAGGGTTGATTTCATCATTTATGACAAGAATTCATTTTGGATAAAATTTGACCTTCTAACTGAACTTGGCAATATCTCAGTTCAAACCTTTTCACCATCCGACTGATTGTGTCATTCACTGTAACATATTATACTTTCTGGCCAAAAGATGATATCATGCATTTTCTCAGTGTACCAAAAAGTTAGAAGTAAGAGTGATATGAATAGAAAGAAAAATTCTTACCTCCATATAGACGGCGAAGGGCATCACGACTACAGCCACCATAATATCCGCAACAGCAAGAGAGCAGATGAAATAATTAGTAACCGTCTTGAGAGACTTTTCCTTGAAGACGCTCAAAACGACTAGAATATTTCCAAAAACAGTAAAAAGCGGGAAGATGACGAGAAGAATGGCCCAGTATCTTTGGGCCACGACAAGAGCCGCCTGTGTCGCTGTCTCGTCGGAGCTCCCTGAAGGAGTTTCTGCAGTTGTGAGGTTGTCGTTTGGGTCGAAGATATTCCAGCATTCCATAATGGTCGCAGCCGATGCTGAGGAATTGTAACATATTTCTGAAATATTCCACGAATTCGGAGAGGATTCGACTCCGGTGGGGCTTAGAAGATTGAGCGCTTGGTTTGAACTTGTAGCCAGGGCTGAGTTCGAATCGAGCCCTAGGTTAAAGATGTTGTTGAAGTTGGAGGATGTTGGAGCTAGAGATGTGGAGGAAAAGTCGGATGAAGAAGGTATATTTCGTCCACTTCTTTTGAAGGATTCGAAGTGGGATGAAAGAAAGGATGAAGGAGACGTCATATTTTTGGGGTTAAGGTGGTCGTTTTGTAGAAGTGTGCCCTGAGGGTTGAGCTCGTTGGAGGATTGGTACGGGTTTTCATTATGGTCCGGTTTGAATGCTGAGCTGTAGTAAGGTTGAGGTTTGAGACCTGTTTCAGACTGGGTCAGGTGATCGTTGGTATATCTAGCGATGTTGTTATATACATCGACGTTATCATCGTTGTTTTTAGATACTTTGTTTGATGACAATGAAGATGATATTGATGATGTGGAGGATGAAGAGGAAGGTGAAGATGAGGAGTCCGCGTTGTACGTTTGATATTTGAATGGCAGATTGTTAAATTTGTTATAAGAGTTTCGATTGTCGAGGCTGTTATTATCATTAAATAAAGAAGATGATGAAGATGAAGATGACGACGATGATGATGATGAAAGGGATGATAAAACCGGTGATGACGATTGTCTATTAGTTGAAGATAACGAGGAAGATGAGTGTGACGGCAACGGTAATGATGAAGAGGATAACGACGATGAAGATGAAGACAATAAAGACGATGAGGAGGATGAGGATGAAGAGGATGATATAGATGCTGAGTGGTGATGGGGTGATGTTAACGACGACGACGACGATGACGACCGAGACGATAAGGATGGCGTTAACGACGACGACGACGACGAGCGTATAGATGATGACGTCAATGACTGTGCAGAACCAGAGACATTCTGTTCGTTTGGATGTTGAGAATGCTGTTGAAGCAATCGATGTTTTAGCGGGTGAAGGTTTCGATGCAGTCCTCTCACGGTCCCCCTGAGCTCGGTGTGGCCGTAGTCGTCGGCAGCCTCG
>NC_088373.1:7873098-7886050 GCF_034508935.2 Berghia stephanieae
GAACTTGTAGCCAGGGCTGAGTTCGAATCGAGTCCTAGGTTGAAGATGTTGTTGAAGTTGGAGGATGTTGGAGCTAGAGATGTGGAGGAAAAGTCAGATGAAGAAGGAAGATTTCGTCCACTTCTTTTGAAGGATTCGAAGTGGGATGAAAGAAAGGATGAAGGAGACGTCATATTTTTGGGGTTAAGGTGGTCGTTTTGTAGAAGTGTGCCCTGAGGGTTGAGCTCGTTGGAGGATTGGTACGGGTTTTCATTATGGTCCGGTTTGAATGCTGAGCTGTAGTAAGATTGAGGTTTGAGACCTGTTTCAGACTGGGTTAGGTGATCGTTGGTATATCTAGCGATGTTGTTTATATACATCGACGTTATCATCGTTGTTTTTAGATACTTTGTTTGATGACAATGAAGATGATATTGATGATGTGGAGGATGAAGAGGAAGGTGAAGATGAGGAGTCCGCGTTGTATGTTTGATATTTGAATGGCAGATTGTTAAATTTGTTATAAGAGTTTCGATTGTCGAGGCTGTTATTATCATTAAATAAAGAAGATGATGAAGATGAAGATGACGACGATGATGATGATGAAAGGGATGATAAAACCGGTGATGACGATTGTCTATTAGTTGAAGATAACGAGGAAGATGAGTGTGACGGCAACGGTAATGATGAAGAGGATAACGACGATGAAGATGAAGACAATAAAGACGATGAGGAGGATGAGGATGAAGAGGATGATATAGATGCTGAGTGGTGATGGGGTGATGTTAACGACGACGACGACGATGACGACCGAGACGATAAGGATGGCGTTAACGACGACGACGACGACGAGCGTATAGATGATGACGTCAATGACTGTGCAGAACCAGAGACATTCTGTTCGTTTGGATGTTGAGAATGCTGTTGAAGCAATCGATGTTTTAGCGGGTTAAGGTTTCGATGCAGTCCTCTCACGGTCCCCCCTGGGCTCGGTGTGGCCGTAGTCGTCGGCAGCCTCGTCGCTGATATAGAAGATGGACGCAACGTCGCTGCTGCTTCAGCCAGGTCAGGATGGATTCTGGTATCGTAAGAAATCTGATCTTCCACACCACCACCACTACCACCCTTACCCTCTCCACCAACATCACTACCACCGCCAAGACCACCATAACGGTGGTGGTGGTAATTTTTGCTACCTCCACCACTACCACTACCACTACCCCCTTCCAATGAAGAAGAAGACAGCAAACCCTCCTCCTTCCCATTATCAAAATATTTCAAAAAGCTTCTTCCGAAATTTCGATGAGAATTTGAGCGAAAGTTTTTAATCAGCCCCATAGTTGCTCAGACCACACGGGCCCTGAGATGGCTGTTATCAATAATTTTTTTTGTATTCGAATCAAATATATTGAGAGTTACTCAATAATCTTATACATTTTACAACAGGGGATTTCATTTCGATCCGTACACCATCCATCTTTCTGAATGGTTGATTCTTAAATAAAGAGAACTAATAACCTGACAGAATACGTTTTGAGCAATTAGTGACAGTAACTAAATCCGAGGAGAACCAATTCAGTCAATATTAAAGTCAAACACAGTAGCTAAATGAGCCTCGCTGTCAAAAACTGTGAATCTATCCATAGATCATTGGCTGTATGATAATTTATTCATCATGACGAAACGATAAGAATGACTCAAAGTTCAATTCCCACGACTTATGATGATGCAGATAAGTAAAAAAGGTTAAAACGTAATTGGAGCTGAACGAGCCTTTATGTTAAAAACTGTGAATCTTTACATCGATCACTGGTAAAATAATAATTAATTTATGTATAATAAAACGGTCCAAAGATCAATAATTTCCATATGTTGATGACGTAGGTAAGCACAAAATGTAATATGGTTATTTTATAGCCAATTCGAATGAATTTATGGTTCCAATTTCGTTGATGGGTGCCGGTGGTATTTTAATCCAGTCTCAAATGCAAATTAAAAAAAGACTCTTGTCGGATGAAGCTGTGCAGATGGTTTATCGGGGGATTAAATTTTGTAATTTTATTTTGGCGGTTATCCCCCTTGATTTATGCCGTCCACGTAGTGGCTTGACACGATCCTGCTTCTCCCGTCTTCAGAAGAGGAAGATGGAATGTTCTGGAAAGAAAAGAAAAGAAAAGAAAAAAGATAAACAAAGGTTAACTCTCTCCTTACCACCTATTTGAAAATCGTCACATTTGTTACGATACAACCGTCACTTTTCTCACCTAGATTTCATTTCTTTTTGATATAGCTATTTAAAAAAAATGACATTCTGTAATAGAGCTCATATTATCGAACAATAATATTATGGATATAATGTGCTTGTTGCTTTTCTGTTTGAGTAAGATGTGACTGTTTTGTGTTGGGTTGGTGTGAAGTTTTGGGGAAAATTCTGAAAATGAGGAGAGGGTTAAACTGCGGCTATGTGGTCCTAGGGTATGGCACGCACTCTCTTTCGGTGGATAGGAAGGTCCTGGGTTCAAGCTTCAAGCCTCGCTCGGTGTATAGTTGAGTCCTTTAACAAAAAAGGGCTCTTTAATACTCACATTCTCTCATCGTACTCAGGTGTAAAATGAGTACCTGGCCGATAACAGCGTTGTCTTTGTCCGAAAAAAAAACTTGTAATATCGCCTAACAGGTTGCTGTTGGTGGTCAGGGACCCTTTGTAAAGCGCTTTGAGCACGTTTAGCGTATATTGTGCTATATAAAAGCTCACGTTTTTAAAGATGTTTTTTAAAACTCATTTTAAAATAGTAATTCGTTTTTATTGTCTTGTTGCTGTTGGTCAGAGACCGTTTGTAAAGCGTTTTGAGCACATTTATTTAGTGGAAAATGCTCTATATAAAAGCTCTATTTTTTGGTGTTTTCTGTTTTGTTTTTTTTTTTTTTTTCAAAAAAGCGTTCCGTGGTAGATAGAACTATTGTATTTCTCCACGGTATTAGACGCAATTTTCCATGTACCAGGACGGGAAATGACTCCACTAAAATGTCCTAATGGTCAAGACAGACAACTTGAGAGTTGACCCCGAAGGTCCTTCAGACTTGATTGAATGACCCCACCCCGACTGGTCATCTCGTGTCGCTCTTGACTTTCTTGTACCGCCAGATCAGATGTCGTCTCATTTCCCTGAAGGTCAAGGACGCCTTGGTCAGTGGGTGAAAACAAAAACAACGACAAAGACGACAACAACAACAACAAAATGTGATTGTTTGCCTCAAAGCGGTATCAAATCGGGATGGTTAAGATGTTGAAAATTGAATTTTTGACCAGAAATATCAGACTTATGTTCAGTTTGTATGTTTTATTGAGGAGAATGGATACCATATTTTAGGTCGTTAATGCCAACAATTTATATTTTTGACCAGTTTAACATTTCATTCGGCTTTTAAGCATTTGGTTCGTTCCGGACAACGACACCGCTGTTAACCGCCAGGTACTCATTTGACACCTGAGTTAACGGCGAGAGAATGTGAGTAAAGAGCCTTTTCCAAGGACTAAACTATGCGCCGAGCGCGAGGCTCGAACCCAGGACCTTCCGATCCGAAAGCGAGTGTCATACCACTAGACCACATAGCCGCACATCAGAATGGTATTATGAAGACACGACAATAAAGAAACTTTAATTAATCTGGATGGGATTGAAAGAACTTGAAAGCTTTTATATCGAGCTATATCCATTCAACGTGCTCAAAACGCTTTAGAAGAAGTGCCTAACTCACAGCAACACTTAACATGTAGGAAGAGACATGATGCCTGTTAAGCGATATTATTACACTCTTTCCGGACAGAAACAACGCTGTTAACGGAGGGGTACTTATTATGCATCTGGATACGGTGAGAAAATGTAAGTAAAGAGCCTTTTTCAAGGACTCAACTATATATGTGACCCTTCGCCTCAAAACGGTTTTATGTTGGAACGAACGAAATGCTTAAAAGCCGAATTATATGTTAAACTGGTCAAAGATATGAATTGTTGGCATTAGCACCCTAAAATATGGTATCCATTCTCCTCAATAAAACATACAAACTCAACACAAGTCTGATATTTCTGGCTATAAATTCAATTTTCAACATCTTAACCATCCCGACTTAATACGGTTTTGAGGCGAAGGGTCACATATCCGCTCAGATTGGGATTGGAACCAAGGACCTACAACAAGATCACACCATCATAGCCGCACGGAAGAAGCACATCCTCCACTATTTTGAGTTGGACTATATCGGACATCATAGAAAAGATTTAAAAAAAACCAAAAACAAACAAAACAACAACAACAATACCGTTACGGGGGTCAAGGTCACAGTTGTCAATTTAAAAGATTTAAAAAATTACCCTTTGTCCATATATTTTCAACTCTTTTTATAGATTCTATTTTTTCTTAGACAAATAAATAGATAAATACAATGAATTTTAAAAATTTCATTCGTGTGTAAATTGTGTTCCTATTCTTCCGCTGAAAAATGTTGTCTTTTAATTTTTAATTTTCTTTTATTAGTTTTCGGAAAAAATTGATGAAAATTTTTTTTCCACGTTTTTTTTAAAAATTTCCAGTAACTTATTTTTTTTTTTTTTTGTAGTGCTGTTGAGACCCACACTCAGTACAACATAAATAATACTTTCCAAACCCGTAAAAATGAATGAAAGCACTCTCCGGGGAGATAAATGGCGCTTTCCCCCTTTTCCGGGTTTGAAATCAAAAAAACTTTATTGAATCGTAACGAGATGCAAAATTTGAATTTTACATGAAAATATTTTTTTTTGTATCATTTTTTATGCGTGGGTGTCTCGTTTTTTTTTTTTATTTTTTTTTGTAGGATGATTTTTTAGTTTTAAGATGTATGTTTTGTATGTATGTATGTATGTATTTTGGGTTTAAAGGTGGGGAATGTATGTTTGTATGTTTTTTGTATTTGATGTAGTTGTATGTATGTAGTATTTTTGATGTATTTTTATGTATTTTGGGGATGTTGTAGGTATTATGTAGTTTATGTATGTAGGGATGTAGTATGTATGTTGATGTTTTTATGTATATGTTTATGTATGTAGTATGTTTGTATTACATCAACAAACTACTAATACATTTTCATACATAATAATTTAATTTAAAACCAAACAAAATAAAAAAATACATAAAACAAAATAATACAAAATTTTTAATTTCATAATATTTTAAATAAAATTTTAACCCCAACAAACACCCCTCAAAAACACATACTCTTACAACAACATCATACTCTACTTAAATAAAATAAAAACCCCAAAAAACTTTCATCATACATACAACATCAAAAAAAAAAAAAAAAAAAAAAACGAGAAAACCCAGCTAAATCATAAAAAAAAACAAACTATTTTTCTATTAAAAATTTTAAATTTTTTGCATTCGTTACGTTCAGATAAGTTTTTTTTGATTTCCCCGGAAGTGCAGAAAGCCCCATTTATCTCCGTGAGGTGTCTTCAGTTATTTTTACGGCGTTTGTAAGTATTATTGATGTTGTACTGAGATGTCGTGTCTGCCAGCGACAAAAATTATATCAAAATAAGTTTAAAAATTTAAAAAAAAAATTGGAAAACAATTTTTATCAATTTTCCTGAAAACTAAAAAAGAAAATTAAAAAATTAAAAGACAAATTTTTCGCGGAAGAATGGGGAAACAAATTTTCACCAATGAAAAATTTTAAATTCATTTATTTATTATTTTTTATCTAAGAAAAATAGAATCTATAAAAAGGTTAAAATTATGGAAAAGGGTTTTTTTAAAAACTTTTAAATTGAAACTGTGCCTTGACCCCCGTAACTTTGGGTTTTTTTGTTTTTGTTTGTTTTTGGTTTTTTTTTTTTTCTATGAGTCCATATAGCCCAACTCAAAATATGGGGGATTGTTTTTCCCCTGCGGGTTGTGGTGTGTTTTGTGTAGATCCTTGGTTCAATCCCAATTGGGGGTTTGTGCCCCCTTTCCCCCAAAAAACCCTTTAAGTCGGGGGGGGTTAAGAGTTTAAAATTAATTTATAGCCAAAATTTCAGACTTGGGGTTGAGTTTGTTGTTTTATTGAGGAGAAGGTCCATTTTTGGGGGGCTAATGCCAAAAATTTATATTTTGACCAGTTTAACAATAATTTGGGTTTTAAGCTTCTTTTTGTTCCCCAAAAAAACCCTTTTGAGCCCCTGGGTCACATATATAGTTGGCCCCCAAAAAAAAGGCTTTTCCTTACATTTCTCACCGTCTCAGATGCTAAAAAAGTCCCCCCCCGTTAACAGCGTTGTTTCTGCCGGAAAAAGAGTGTAATAATTGCTTAACAGGGATATTCTCTTTCCTACATTTTTAAATGTTGCTGTCAGTTGGGGGCCCCCCTTTTAAAGCTTTTGAGCACGTTGATGGATTAATCGTTTAAAAAACTTTCAAGTTCTTTAAAAACCCTCCAGTTAAAAATTTAATTTCTTTATTGTCGTGTCTTATTTAAACCATTTTGGTGTGCGGCTAGGGCTAGGGTAGCACTCGCTTTGGTCGGGAAAGGGCCGGGTTCGACCCCCCCCCGGCTCGGCGCATGTTGAGTCCCCCTTTGAAAAGGCCTTTATTCAATTCTCTCACCGACTAGGTAAAATGGTTTTCCTGGCGGTTAACGGGTGTCGTTGTCCGGAACAAAACCAAAAACTTAAAACCCCAATTAAATTTTAAAAGGTCAAAATATAAATTTTACATTAACGACCCAAAATATGGTATCCATTTTCTCAAAAAACATAAAAAACACAACTTTATATTTTTGGCTATAAATTCAATTTTAAAAATCTTAACCTCCGGTGATCCGTTTGAGGCAAACAACACATTTTTTTGTTGTTGTGTCGTCTTTGTGTTTTTTTTGTTTTTACCTCTGACCAAGGCGCCCCTTTCCTTAGGGAAATGAGACGACTCTGATCTGGCGGACAAAAAAGTCAAGAAGACCGAGATGCCGTCGGGGGGGGGGTTTCAATCAAGTTGAAGGCCCCCCCGGGGTCAACTCTCAAGTTGTCTGTCTTGACCATTAGGACTTTTTTTGTGGGTTTTCCCCCCTCCGGTACATGGAAGATTCGTCTAATACCGTGGGAAATAAAATAGTTCTATCTACAGGGAAAAAACCCCCTTTTATGAAAAAAAAAAAATACAAAAAAAAAGAAAAAACAAGAAAAAAAAGAGATTTTATATATAGAGGCATTACCACTAAATAAATGTGCCCAAAAGCTTTCAAACGGTTCTGCCAAAACGCAACAAGACAATAAAAACGAATTATTTTAAAAAATGATTTTAAAAAAACAACTTTTAAAACCGTGAGCTTTTATATAGAGCACATACTTTTTAAACGGCCAAAAGCGCTTTACAAAGGGTCCCTGCCCCCAACAGAACCTTTTGGCATTTTAAAAATTTTTTTTTTTTCGGACAAAGACAACGCAGTATCGGCCAGGTACTCATTTTACACCTGAGTACGATGAGAATTGTGAGTTTAAAGACCCTTTTTTTCAAGGACTAAACTATAACCAGCGAGGCTTGAAGCTTAACCCAGGACCTTTCCCTACCCCCAAAAAGAGGGGGCGTGCCATGCCTGGGGCCTATAGCCGCAGTTTAACCCCTCCCTTTTCAAAATTTTCCCCAAAACTTCAACCAACCCCCAAAAAAAACAGTCACATCTTACTCAAAAAAAAGCAACAAGCACTTTTTATCCATTTTTTTGTTCGTTTTAATAGAGCTTTTTAAAGAATGTATTTTTTTAAATAGCTTATAAAAAAAGAAAGAAATCTGGTGAAAAAAAGTGACGGTTTTCGTCAAATGTGACGATTTCAAATAGGGGGGTAAGGGAGAGTTAACCTTTGTTTATCTTTTTTTCTTCTCTTTTTTTTTTTTCCGAACTTTCCCTTTTTCCCCTTTGAAGACGGGAGAAACAGGTCGTGTCAAGCCAATACGTGGACGGCATAATCAAGGGGGAACCCCAAAAAAAAATTCAAAATTTAACCCCCCGATAAACCATCTGCACGCTTCACCGACAAGAGTTTTTTTTTAATTTGATTTCGAGGGATTAAATACCCCGGCACCCATAAACAAAATTTGGAAACCTAAATTCTTTCGAATTGGCTAAAAAATAAAAAATTACTTTTGTGCTTCCTCGTCATCTCATATGGGAATTGATCTTTGGACCGTTTTTTATACATAAATTATTTATTTTTTTTTCTGATGATGTAAAAAATTACAGTTTTTAAAAGAAAGGGCTGTTCAGCTCATTCTTTTAACCTTTTTACTTTTTACTCATCATAAGCGTGGGAATTTAATTTTAATCATTCTAATCTTTTGTTGTGAATAAATTTCATACAGTCAATGATCGATGGATGATTTTTCAGTTTTGACAGCGAGGCTCGTTTAGACTGGGGTTTGACTTTAATTTGACTGATTGGTTCTTCCCGGTTTTGTTCTGTCATTAATTTTCAAAACGTATTCTGTCAGGTTTTAGTTCTCTTTATTTAAGAATCAACCCTTTAGAAAGATGGAGGGTTCCGGGCGAAATAAACCCTGTTGTAAAATGTTAAGATATTGAGTAAAACCCAATTATTTGATTTGAATACAAAAAAAATATTTAACCCATCTCAGGGCCCCCCGTGGTCTGAGAAAATGGGGTGATTAAAAAACCCTTTGCTCAAATTCTCATCGAAATTTGGAAAAAAGCTTTTTGAAAAATTTTGTAAGGGGGGGGGGGGGGTTTTCTGTCTTTTCTTATTGGAAGGGGGATTTTGGTTTTTTTTGTGTGGTGGAGGTAGTAAAAAAATTACCCCCCACGTTATGGTGGTCTTTGGCCCCGGGGAGTGATGTTGGGGGGGGGGTAAGGGGGTAGTTGGGGGGGTTGGGGGGAAAATCGTTTCTTCGATACCAGAATCCCCGACCTGCTGAAGCAGCGCGACGTTTTGTCCTCTTTATACGGGGGAGGGCTCCCCCGTACGGCCCCCCCAGTCAGGGGGGCCGTGGAAGGGGTCGAAACCTTTACCCCCTCATCGATTTCTTCAACAGCATTTTCAAATAAACGAACAAAGTCTTGGTTTGCCTCATGAGCACATTTTTTTTGCCGTCGTGTCGCGCGTTAAGCCTCCCTTTTTCGCCCCCGGGTTCCGTCGGGCGCTGTTAAATCACCCCATACCCTCCAATTTTTATAAAACCCCTTATTATTCCCCATGTTTTATTGTTTTTTCATGGTTATCCCCCTTAATTTGTTGCCCTAATATTTGTTATTTTATAAAGCAATGTCCCCGGGTTTTATCATCCCTTCCATCATCATCGTCGTCATCTTCATCTTTTCATCTTTTTATTTAAAGATAATAAAACCCCCCAATGAAACCCCTTATAAAAATTTTTAAAAAATCGCCATTAAATTAAAATAAAGGTTATTTTTTTTTCATCCCCCCACCCTCTCAATTCTTTCAGTATCAAAAAAAGATTAAAAAAAGATATAACGCGATGTATTAACAAATGCTAGAAACCCAAAGATCAAAACCAACCCATCCCCAAACGGCTCAAACCTCAATCTTCTACGCCCGATTCAACCGGACCAAAGAAAAACCCACCAACCTCCAACACCCAACCCTCGGGGCCCCCTTTTACAAAACAAAAACCCCCTTTTAAACCCCCAAAAATATGACTTTTTCCTTCATCCTTTTTTTCACCCCCTTCAAACCCTTTTAAAAAAAAGGGGGACGAAATTTTCCCCTTTTTCTCTGATTTTTTTCCCCCACTCTCTACCCAACATCCTCCAACTTCAAAAAACTTTTTAACCCTGGCTCGATTCGAATCCCCTGGCACAAGTTAAAACCCAAAACGCTAAAATTTTCCTAACCCCACCGGGCAAAAACCTCCCCGAATTCAGGGAAATTTTTTTTGAAAAATTTTTAAAATTTTCCCCGCATCGGGCGATTTTTTTGGGGAAAAGCGGGGAATATCTTGCCCCAAAAAAGAAAAAACCCCAAAAAAAAAAAAAATGCAAAAAAAAACCCTTAAAGGGATTTCCCGACGAGACAGCAACAAAAGGCGGCTCTTGTCGGGGCCCCAAAGAAAACGGGGGGCCTTTCTTTGTCATTTTCCCCCCTTTTTACTGTTTTTGGAAATTTCTAGTCTTTTTGAGGTCTTAAGAAAAGCCCTCTCAAGACGGTTACTAATTATTTCATTGTTCTTTTTTCTGTTGCGGTTTTTAAAGGTGGTGTAGTCGTGACCCCTTGCCGTCTATTGGAGGTAAAAATTTTTCTTTCTTTTATATAATCTTCTTCTAATTTTTTTGGGACATGAGAAAATGCTGATATTTTTTGGCCAAAAGTATAAAAATGTTACAGTGAATAACCCCAATTTTTGGGGGTAAAAAGGGTTTTTTAAATGAGTATTGCCGAGTTTATTTTGAAGGTAAAAATTTTTTCCCAAAAGAAATTTTTGTATAAATTTTTTAAAACCCCCCTTTTTTTACACTTCGGTATTTCCCCCTTTCTAGTGCAATTTTTTTCACCCCCCTCAAAAAAGGGAGGGGGGGGGGGGGGGG
The DNA here is from genome assembly GCF_034508935.2 of Berghia stephanieae. NCBI lineage: Eukaryota > Metazoa > Mollusca > Gastropoda > Nudibranchia > Aeolidiidae > Berghia > Berghia stephanieae. Next base: position 7,883,651 of record NC_088373.1, read on the forward strand.
GGGGGATATGTCGATGGTTTCTTGTAAAATAAATTTTTTTTTTTAAAGGGCAAAAAAAATTAAACTTCCCCAAAAGCCCCAAAAAGGTTTTTTAGATTTTTTTCCAAGATGAGGGTCATTTTAATTTTTAAAGGGGCAGTGTTCTGACCAAAGTTTAACCCCCCCCCCCCCCCTCTCTCTCTCCCCTTCTCTCTTCTCTCTCTCCTTCCCTTTCCTCCTCGGAGGGGAGGAGGGGGGAGGAGGGGGGCCCGTTTAAAATTTTTTTCCCCAGAGAAAGAAATTGAGGGTTAAAAAAAATTTAAAATTCATTGTTTGGGAATTCCCCTTTCCGACAAAAAACGATTGACGTTTTTTGGCCACTCGCGTGCAAATTTGCGGGTTGCTTGGAACGAAAATTTTTAGGGGGTTTGTTTTTAATTATTTTTTTTGGGAAAGGAAAAAGTATTGACTTAAAAAATTTGGGGGAAATGGAAAAAAGGGCCCCCCAAAGATAGCGGGGGGAAAAAAATTAAAAAGAATGAAAAAAACGGGGCCCGGTGAAAAATGATGCTTTAAAAAGGGGGGGGCGGGGGGGGGATTTTATGGAAACCCCTGAAAAAGGGGAAAAAGGGTGAAAGAAAAAAGAAATAAGAAAGGAGGGAGCCCCAAGGAATACTTCCAAACCCCCCCTTTTTTTCCCCCCCCCTTCCCCCTTCCCCCCCTTCCCCCCCCCTTTTCCCCCTTTTTCCCTTTTCCCTTTTTTCCCCCCCCCTTTTTCCCCCCCTTTTTTTCCCTTCCCTTTTCCCTTTTTCTTCTTTTTCTTTTTTTCCTTCCCTTCTTCTTTTTTCTTCTTTTCTTTTCTTTTCCCCTTCTTTTTTTTCTTTTCTTCTTTTTTCTTTTTCCCTTTCCCCCTTTTTCTTCTTTCTTTCTTCTTTTTTCTTCTTTTTCTCCTTCCCTTTCTTCTTTTTTTCCTTTTTTTTCCTTTTCCCCCCCCTTTTCCCCCTTTTTTTTTCTTCTTCTTTTTTCTTCTTCTTTTCCCTTTTTCTTCTTTTCCCTTTTTCCTTCCTTCTTTTCTTCTTTTCCCCTTCTTTTTTCCCTTTTCTTCTTCTTCTTCTTCTTTTCTTTCTTTTCTTTTTTTTCTTCTTCTTTTTTTCTTTTTCCCTTTTTTCTTCTTTTTTTTTTCTTCTTCTTTTTTTCTTTTTTTCTTCTTCTTTTTTTTTTTCTTTTTTTTTTTTTCCCCCTCTTTTCCCTTCTTTTTTTCCCCTTTTTTTGGTTTTTTTTTTTTCCCCCCCCCCCTTTTCCCCCCTCCTCCCCCCCCCCCCCCCCCCCCCCTCCTCCCCCTCCTCCTCACCCCTCCTCCTTACTCTTTAAAAAAAAAACAAAAACACCTCCCCCAAACCCCAATCATTTTTCCTTACCCCAAATTTTTTTTTAAAATCTTTGTGATAACGCCATCTATTTTTTTCCCCCCCCCCACTTTAATCTGCTGTTTTTCCTCCTCCCTTTCGAGTCCCCTTTTATTCCGAGGTCATCATCTAGGGAAAATTACCGGAACGGCCCCCAATTCAGGGAGCATCAAAAAAAGCCAAAAATAGAGAGGGCCCAACTAGTTTTTTTTGTGTCTCATGGACACGCCCAAAAACCCCCCCAAAAACCCCAAAAACCCAAGATGAATTTTGCTTTTTTGATGATTTTTTTTGTTTTTTTTTTTAAAACCCCAATCCAATTTTCAAGTGCCCCATCTAAAAAAATCTGACGTATGTATAAAGTTTTTAAAAGGCGTAAACCCCAAAAAAGAAATAAAAAAGATGGAATAAAAACAGATCAAAAAAAAAAAACCCAATACCAAAAGGGAAAAGTTTGGCCCTAAAAAAACCCTTTTTTTGCGGATGGTAAAAAATTTTTTGAAAATGGGGTATTCCCCTTTATTTAAAGGGTCAATTTAAAAAAATTTTAAAAAAATTTTTCTTGTCTAAATGTTTAAAATCTCCCTTTTTTTTGTGCATCTTGGGGAAAAAAAAAGTTTAAATTTTTATTTTTGATTTTTTTTAAGCTAAAGTCAATTTTAAAAAAGTATAAAAATTTTTGGAAAAGTTGCTGGTCCTTTCCCCAAAAAATCTGACCAAAAATTCATGAAAAATCCCCCCATTTTTCAAAAAAAAATTTAAAAATCTCGGGTTGGCATTTTCCCTTTAGAAAAAAATTTTTTTAAAAAAGCAAACCCCAAAAATTTTTACCTTCCGACTGATTATGTTTTTTTACGGGACAAAAATTTTTCATTGCATTTCTCGATGATTCGTTTTGACCGCTAACATGAGTGACCTCGGGGCTATTTTGGCCCCGCTACTAGTAGGGGTAAGGGGAGGGAATTTTCTAATTGGGAAAAAACCCCGACCAAACCAAAATTTAAAAAAGATCACC
>NC_088373.1:7886149-7888649 GCF_034508935.2 Berghia stephanieae
TTTTCTTAGACAAATAAATAGATAAATACAATGAATTAAAAAAAAAAAAAATTCATTCGTGTGTAAATTGTGTTCCTATTCTTCCGCTGAAAAATGTTGTCTTTTAATTTTTAATTTTCTTTTATTAGTTTTCAGGAAAATTGATGAAAATTGTTTTCCACAGTTTCTTTTCAAATTTCCAGTAACTTAATTTTGATATAATTTTGTAGTCGCATGTTGCAGACACGACATCTCAGTACAACATCAATAATACTTTCACAAACGCCGTAAAAATGAACTGAAGAGCACTCTACACGGGAGATAAATGGCGCTTTCTGCACTTCCGGTTGAAATCAAATAAACGTTATCTGAATCGTAACGAGATGCAAAATATTGAATATTTCACATAGAAAATAGTTTGTTTTGTATCATGATTTATGCGTGGGTGTCTCGTTTTTTTTTGTATGTGTATGTATGTATGTATGCATGTATGTATCTCGTTTTTTTTTGTATGTGTATGTATGTATGTATGTATGTATGTATGTATGTATGTATGTATGTATGTATGTATGTATGTATGTATGTATGTATGTATGTATGTATGTATGAGATGGATGGATGGATAGATGGATGGATGGATGGATGGATGGATGGATGGATGAAGTATGTATGTATGTATGTATGTATGTATGTATGTATGTATGTATGTATGTATGTTGTATGTATGTATGTATGTATGTATGTATGTATGTATGTATGTATGTATGTATGTATGTATGTATGTATGTATGTATGTATGTATGTATGTATGTATGTATGTATGTATGTATGTATGTATGTATGTATGTATGTATGTATGTATGTATGCGTGTATGCCTGTATGTATGTATGTATGTATTATGTATGTATGTATGTATGTGTGTATGTATGTATGTATGTGTGTATGTATGTATGTATGTATGTATGTATGTATGTATGTATGTATGTATGTATGTATGTATGTATGTGTGTGTGTGTGTGAATCTGTGTATATAATATGTGTATGTGTGTGTATGTGTTGTTGTTGATACACATCAACTGCCGCTTGCTTTACAGTCTTTACACATTGAATGTATATAGTCATAGTTTAGACGTCTATTAGGTTCTATCTTTCTAAATTGGATTCACTAGTCTGATGTCACGTCGCTCAGCAACGGCGGTCATCGTGGTTCTATACAAAGAAAATCTGTACTTTTTATTCTTCATGCTGGCTAGAACTGTTCATATGTCTTGTGATCAGAATGTGTAAAAGTCAAAACATGATCAAATTTATAATGTTATTTTCCCCTCTGGATACGCTTTTATGCTCGTCGGAGAAATATTTCATAAGGGCGTCCGCCATTGTTCAGATAGTTTATAGCCAGTTGCTAAGTTACCATGCGTCATTACGAGGGAAGTGACGTCACGACTATTGAAGCGTATTGTCAGGGAATCTTTATAGTTACATCAAGTGGCCATAGAGTATACCGAATGTGTAACAAAACATAACATAACATAACATAACATAACATAACATAACATAACATAACATAACATAACATAACATAACATAACATAACATAACATAACATAACATAACATAACATAACATAACATAACATAACATAACATAACATAACATGGTTTGCTGATTTTAAAGAGAGTTTTAACTAATCAAAATTATATAATAAAATACATGGAGCTTTTCAGTAGTGATTAAGGGACAATAATTATTGCTTGATACCCTTCTGATAGGACGCTAATCTAACACAAGATTAATTGTGACCCTCCGTCTCAAAACGGTATTATGTCGGGATGATTCAGATCCCAGAAAGTGAAATTAGAGATAGAATGATGAGAAATTGGACTTTAGAAGATTTTGCAAAGCAAGAAATGGTCTTTATACTCCAGCATGACGTAGAGAAATCAAACCCAAGTTGGATATTTGTGGCTATGAATTCAATTTATCTAACCGAGTGGATCCCGAAATAATACCGCTTTGAGACGGCGGGTCACAATTGGCTTCAGATCTTTAAAAAAAAAAAAAATTTGGAAACTTCCTAACGACTGGTGAGTGGACGGACAGGAGGGTCAGACGAAATCTGGGCTGCATCCTCGACTGATATCAGTTCGCTTGGTTGCTAAGCAACAACAAATTGAGGCATTGGGGCACTTGGACCAAATAAAAAAAAAAAGAGCTTTTATATAGCACAATATCCACTAAAATGTGCTCAAAGCGCTTTACAAGGGGTCCCTGGTCAACAGAAACATTTAACATTTAGGACGGTACATGACGCCTGTTAGGCGATATTACAATTTTTCGGACAAAGACAACGCTGTTACCGGCCAGGTACTCATTTTACACCTGAGTACGCTGAGAGAATTTGAGTAAAGAGCCTTTTCCAAGGACTCAACTATGCGCCGAACGCGAGGCTCGAACCCGGGACCTTCCGATCCGAAAGCGAGTGTCATACCACTAGACCACATAGCCGTACTCGACTGA
>NC_088373.1:7893649-7896149 GCF_034508935.2 Berghia stephanieae
AGGCTATAACATAACGATGGCTACGGTTAAACCCAACGCCCGCCTGAAATGGTGTAACAGGAGTTCTAGATCTTACAGAAATCTTTAATGATTGAAGTGGAAAAGGATTGGATGAGTTAATATTGATCTATCTAGTTATTTGATTGTACAACCCACGTATAATCAGTACTTATTGTGTGGGCCATTCAAGCTGGTCCTTCTGTTCTCACACACGCAGCCATCGTTAACTTATAGATAGAATGCGCTTGGCCAAGGAGTTCACAACATTGCCATCCGGAAGTATAACGGACCAACACACAAACTCTGTGTAACCATGAACTTTTATAGTCTGGTTGATACAGTTAAGTGAGAACAACTCACAAACGCGGATGGCAAAAACAATAACAAAGGCCTGAGTGACGTCATCTTCGAACTATCTATAGATAGTATGCAGATGACGTCACTCAGGCCTTTGTTATGGTTTTTGCCATCCGCGTTTGTGAGTTGTTCTCACTAAACTGTATTAACCAGACTATAAAAGTTCATGGTTACATAGAGTTTGTGTGTTGGTCCGTTATACTTCCGGATGGCAATGTTGTGAACTCCTTGGCCAAGCGCATTCTATCTATAGATAGTTCGAAGTTGACATCACTCAAGGCTTTGTTTTTGTTTTTTGCCATCCGCATTTATGATTAGTTCTCACTAAACTGTATTAACCAGACTATAGATAGTATGCGCTTGGCAAAGCAGCTCAAAACATTACCATCCGGAAGTATAACGGACCAGCACACAAAACTATGTGTAACCATGAACGTTTATAGTCTGGTTAATACAGTTTAGTGAGAATTACTCATAAAATGGATGGCAAAAAGCAATAACAAAGACCCGAGTGACGTCAACGGCATTCTATCTATAGATATTTCGAAGTTGACCTCACTCAAGTCTTTGATTTTGTTTTTTGCCATCCACGTTTGTGAGTGATTCCCACTAAACTGTATTAACCAGACTATAAAAGTTCACGGTTACACATAGTTTTGCGTGTTGGTCTTTTATACTTCCGGATGGCAATGTTGTGAGTTTCTTAGCCAAGCGCATACTATCTATAAGGGGTTAGAAGATATAACAAGTGACCTCCTGCCCGCCATTAGAGGTCAACGGACTCCGCCAATCCAGTATTTGGCCTTGAACAGTGTTGTCTCTGTCAAAAAATGTAACAGCGCCAAACAGACGCCATGCTTCGTAACACATGCTAATTGTAATACACTGTTGGCTTGGTTCCTGCTCTAAAGCGCTTCGAACATATTTTACTAGCGATTGCATTAACCCTCTCCTCACCAACTACAGGAAAATCGTCACATTCGTTACGGTGCCACCGACAACTTTCTCATCTGATCATTCTTGTTTCACATAAACTTTAAAATTAAAATTTTTAAAAATTGAGCTTTATATAGCACAATATCCACCAAATGTGCTCAAAGCGCTTTACAAGGGATCCCTGGTCAACAGCAACATTTAACACGTAGGACGGGACATGACGCCTGTTAGGCGATATTACAACGCTGTTAACGGCCAGGTACTCATTTTACACATGAGTACGGTGAGAGAATGTGAGTAAAGAACCTTTTCCAAGGACTCAACTATGCGCCGAGCGCAAGGCTCGAACCCAGGACCTTCCGATCCGAAAGCGAGTGTCATACCACTAGACCACATAGCCGCACTTTGAAGAAAATGTGTCTATCATAGCCATAGAAAATGGAAACTGTATTGTAGAACTCATTTTGCTGAACAGTATGATGTATAGAATGTACTTGGTAATCTTCTGTTTGAGTAAGAAAGAATCTATGTGTTTGTGAGTGGATGTGAAGTTTTGGGGAAAATTCTGAAACTGGCCGGTAAGGAGAGAGAGTTAAATAATAAAAACACAAAAGCAACTAACTCCGGTACTAAAATCAGCTTTTATATAGCACAATATCCACTAAACGTGCTCAAAGCGCTTTACAAGGGGTCCCTGGCCAACAGCAACACTTAACACGTAGGACGAGACACGACGCCTGTTAGGCGATATTACAATTTTTCGGACAGAGACAACGCTGTTAACGGTCAGGTACTCATTTTACACCTGAGTACGGTGAGAGAATGTGAGTAAAGAGTCTTTTCCAAGGACTCAACTATGCGCCGAGCGAGGCTCGAACCCAGGTCCTTCCGTTCCGATAGCGAGTGTCATACCACTAGTTCACATAGCCACACAATAGTTATCGTTCGCTGAAAAAAATGAGAAAAAATAACTGAAAAGAGTATCTAGACCTAGTACAGCAAGACATAATATATCGATACGGGTAAACGATTATTGTCAACTCGTGAGGATTAGCCGATCTTTAAATGATTAATCAGGCGATACCGGGTAGCATCGAGTAGATGTTTTGTTTTTTATCCGGTACTTAAATTCTAAAGAGACCCAACAATAAAAACAATAACCACACCATTATAATAAAGCCATTTTTGGTACACAATTCAGAATCGA
>NC_088373.1:7901149-7906754 GCF_034508935.2 Berghia stephanieae
AAGTAGTGACTTGCTCAAGGCCACACAACGAGGCGGGTAGTCGAACTCGGTACCATTTGGATACGAAGCAAAGACCGTAGCGCTGATCCACGTTGTCCCCAAACCGTTGTTGCTATTCAGTCTTCTATTCTTCTCCTTATTTTTATAGGATGAACGAAATCTATATATCTCCTCTTTTTTATTATATTCTCACTCTTTATATCCTCCCTCTTTCGATTTCTCTCTCTCTTTCTCTCTCTCTCTCTCTCTCTCTTTCTCTCTCTCTCTCTCTCTCCATCTATATATCTATCTATTCTATCTAACTATCTATCTATATCTATCTATCATCTATCTATCTATCTATCTATCTATCTACCTATCTATCTATCTATCTATCTATCTATCTATCTATCTATCTATCTATCTATCTTCTATCTTCTATCTATCTATCTATCTATCTATCTATTTACTTCTATCTAATCTATCTATCTACTCTATCTATCTATCTATCTATCTATCTATCTATCTATCTATCTATCTATCTATCTATCTATCTATCTATATCTATCTATCTATATCTATCCATGCATCTATCTATCTATCTATCTATCGATCTATCTATCTATCTATCTATCTATCTATCTATCTATCTATCTATCTATCTATCTATCTATCTATCTATCTATCTATCTATCTATCTATCTATCTATCTATCTATCTATCTATCTATCTATCTATCTATCTATCTATCTATCTATCTATCTATCTCTCTCTTCTCTCTCTCTCTCTCTCTATATATATATATATATATATATATATATATATATATATATATATATATATACTCCCCCCCCAAACCCCTCCCCCTCCAATTTCTCCCCGTCTGTCCGTCTTTACAAAATGTTACGTAGCAACAGGCGACAAAGTATCAGGTAAACAGACAACACACACATACCAGAATTCAATGGATCAATTCAGGCCCCTCTCAATACAAAAAACTATAACAACGATAACGATAAAAATTGGGACCACAAACAAAACGCATTGTATTTTTCTTTACAAATCAACTAACTGTTCTCATAATATTTGCATTATGATGCTACTCCATTTTTTTTATCTCCTAATATGTTTTCACACTTTGTAAGTTTTCCGTTTGGCGCTGAATGGTGACCGGTTGGAATGCTCAAATATGTGACCCCTCGTCTCAAAACGGTATTACGTCGGGATGGACCGGATGTTAAAAAGTCAAAATTATAGTTAAACTGGTCTAAAATATAAAACTTTGGTATTTAGCACAGTGAAATATGATATTCCTGCTCCTCTATAAAGCATATAAACCCAACTTAAGTCTGTTATTTCTGGCTATAAATTCCATTTTTAGTATCTTAATCTTCCCGACTTAATACCGTTTTGAGATGAGGGGTCACATATATCATGTCTGAAAATTGCCGACTCTATAGATAGAACGAAGGTGCTGGCGTCTTGTTTTTTTTTTTTTCGTTTTTTAAAATTTTTTTACATGATGTCGGGTTTTTTTGGGTTTTTTTTTGGTCTCATATTTTTATTTCTTGATTTGCCTGCTCCTATTCCCGCCGTACTTCATGTGATCTTTGCCTTCACCTTCATATTATTAAGAGTTGGTGATTATTTATCGATATATTTCATTTAGGTGATTACTTACACAACCGAATAGCCTCCAGCCTGTTCTTTTTATAATTGTACTCAGGCGATAGACGCTATTTGGTCACACCTACGCTGAGAAGACAACATCCCAGCCCAAACTGCAATGACATAATATTTCCTTCATGGCAACAAATATGTAGGGAGACCACCAACATCAATAGTAACTAACCTGAACCAGGATCTCTCTCTACATACCAGAAATTTCTGGATTCAGATGAGGCCGAATTAAACCCTGAAGAACTAAGAAATACTGCAGTGCCCTCCGTACTAAAGTCACAACAAGATCTTGGCAGCCTCAAAACTCTGGCCCAGGACCGTGACCAATGGAAACAATTAACAACATGGATGGAGAGAGCAGCTATACTCATCGACCATGACTGAATCACACAATTCTCAGCAAGCGTCATTCAGACTGCGAAGCTTAATACTACTTACACAACCAAAACAAAACACAACCCTCTCTGGTAAAAAACAAGACAACAACAACAACAACAACAACAACAACAACAACAACAACAACAACAACAACAACAACTAAATAAAACTTCTTTTAAGTGCAATATCCACTAAAAATGTGATCAAAGAGCTGCTTTACAAAGGGTCCCTGACCAAGAGCAACAGCACGTAACATGTAGAACGGGACACGACGCCTGTTTAGGCGATGTTACAAACTTTCCGACAGAGACACCGTTGTTGACGGCCAGGTACTTACTCTTTTTACACATGAGTACGATGAGAAAATGTGATTAAAAAGTCTTTTCCAAGGACTCAACTATGCGCCGAGCGAGGCTTGAACTCGAACCCAGGACCTTCTGATCCGAGTGTCAAACCACTAGACCAGCCGCACGGAACTTCTACACAAACAACCAATGACCTCTACATACATTTCTTCTCACCTCCACACTTCAATTAACGTTTTGTTTTCACCAAAGAATGCATACAAAAAAATAATTCACTTAAGAAAAAACAAAACAAAGGAAGCAATCATTCACAATTACGTCTATACAATAAGATCAACGAAATTAATAATAATATTTTAAAATTGATCAACAAAAAAAAAAAAAAAAAAAAAAAAAATCTACAGAAGAAAAATAAAGTTGTAAGCATCTAGAAGGCTCTAGAATAAATGTTAGCCCAAGCGTGTGAATGGGTTGAAAACGAATTCAAACGATTCAAATTGAACTCATTGTGAATGAATTTGAAACACAATAGGGACAATGTTGTTGTAATTTTCTGTCTCGTGAATTTCCGATGGTTGTATTTAATTTGTAAACAAACACAGTCAGACAGTAGAGCTGTTACCGCGGTCTGGTAAAACGTCTCATATATAGGGAATGAGATTAGCGGAAGAGTAGCGTCCCTTGATTGGACGTCACCCATAGTCTGTGACGTCACCGGCGGAAATATTATTAGAGAGAGAACGTCATGTTGGTTGTGCGCATGCGTCTTTCGTCCTCGATCCCGCGCAACCAACATGACGTTCTCTCTAAAATAACTTTTCCGCCGGTGACGTCACAGACTATGGGTGACGTCCAATCAAGGGACGCTATTCTTCCACTAATCTCATTCCCTATTGATCAATAAACTTTTACTTTATATAGTATTATATAAACAATAATAGTCCTTTGACCTCTTGTTGCTAGGCATTTTGTTGCTACATCTTGTCTTAAAGTAGAAGTTCCGGGTTATTCGTGCAGAGCAAACACTTTTGTAAACCACGTCACTTGTTCGCCTCAAAACGGTATTAAGTCGGGATAGTTAAGATGTTGAAAATTGAATTTATAGCCAGAAATATCAGACGTGTGTTGAGTTTGTATGTTTTATTGAGGAGAATGGATACCATATTTTAGGGTGCTAATTAATGCCAACAATTTATATTTTTGACCAGTTTAACATTTAATTCGGCTTTTCAGCAATTGGGTCGTTCCGACATAATGCCGTTTTGAGACGATGGGTCACATATTATTTATGCGGCTAGATGTGGTCTTGTGGTATGACACTCGCTTTCGGATCGGAAGGTCCTGGGTTCGAGTTCGAGCCTCGCTAGCTCGGCGCATAGTTGAATCCTTGGAAAAAGGTTCTTATATACTCACATTCTCTCACCGTACTCAGGTGTAAAATGAGTACCTACCTGGCCGTTAACAGTGTTGTCTTTGCCGGAAATAAATTGTAATATCGCCTAACAGGCGTCCTGTCTCGTTCTACATTTTACGTGTTGCTGTTGGCCAGAAATTGCTTTGAGCACGTTTAGTGGATATTGCGCTAGATAAATTAAAATGCTCAATTTTCAAAACTCGTCGAATTAACATTTCCGTAGTTATATTTTTGACTTAACTTTTTTTTTAGTTTCAGTTTTTGCCCGTTATCGACGTGGTCCTCTTATCGTTTGTTAAAATACGATGACTTCCGTCATGCGCAGAGGCATTTCCGTTTTAATGGAGTACTGTGTCCAAATCTCAAGTGTTTTCCTTATCATTAGATACCTCTTAATTCTCTATAAAATACTCTCTTTGCGATTGTTGCAATCATAAGAGTTGCTATGATATAAATCTGTGTCTCAATGATAATGGTTGACTTTAGGCTTATAAAATATTCACACTACTTTTCCCTTATAGATAGTTCGAAGATGACGTCACTCGGGCCTTTGTTATTGTTTTTGCCATCAGCGTTTGTGAGTTGTTCTCACTAAACTGTATTAACCAGACTATAAAAGTTCATGGTTACAGAGAGTTTGTGTGTTGGTCCGTTATACTTCCGGATGGCAATTTTGTGAACTCCTTGGCCAAGCGCATTCTATCTATAAACACGAAATTGATTTAAAACTAGATTCTACAATGCCTGTGGAAAGATGGACACGCCCCTTTTTATTGCAGACTATAATTAAGCAAGTCAATAAGTTTAAATATCATCCACCCTCGCTCCTTTCTTCCGGTAATTCTAAGAATGGCCCGTCTACTACGAGTCTCATCATTTTGTTATATAATGCCAATGAGATTATTATCAATGAGGAGTTTTATGACCCGTGCGATGACCCGTAATCAGAGGCAGCGAATACGTAGATAGCAATGATTATTATCTATATTCCCCTATCTTAGAGTGTACAGGGTTATTAAGTAATATAAAATCAAGTCTTTTTCTGTTTCATTTTCAAACATATGTTTATTTATTTATTTATTTATCTATTTATTTACTGATTTATTTATATAATTCTTTCTTTTTTTCTTTTCTTGACTTTTTAATTTATGGTGTTTTTGTTGTTTTTTTTTTGTTTTTTTCTTCTTTTTTTTTTATTAAGGTCAATATACCTATACCTGTTTATTCTCGTATTTAAAAGACGGAGATAATTCTAAATTGGCAAAGCAACGAAAAACATTGGGTGTCTCCCATGACTGAGGTAAAAAAAAATTAAATTAAGGAAAAGAATCGCCCGTACCGTGCTACGAAAATAATAAATATGCCACTATATAAGCCAATAATATGTATAAGCTGAAGGGGGAAATATATTCAACAGTTGTAAGACCAGCAATGTTATATGGACTTGAGACAGCAGCTACAAGAAAGAAACAAGATAAAGAAGTTGAGGTGGCAGAAATGAGGATGTTGAGATGGTCACTTGGCTGGACAAGGAAAGATAAAGTGAGAAATGAACGAATTCGAAGGTTGACTGAAGTGAAGAATGTATCAATAAAGATGAGAGAAGTTAGATTGAAATGGTTCGGATATGTAAAGAGACTAGAGAGGGAGTACGTGGAAAGGAAAGTATTGGACTTACAAATAGCAGGAAAGAGGAAAAGAAGGGACCCCCAAAGACTAGACGGTGGGATAAGGTAAAAGATAATATGAAAGAACGGGGCCTGGAAGAAGATGATGCGCTGAACAGAGATACATGGAGATGTGGCATTCATTATGGCAACCCTGCAAAATGCGGGATAAGCTGAAAGAA
>NC_088373.1:7906854-7909354 GCF_034508935.2 Berghia stephanieae
TTCAGATCCCAGAAAGTGAAATTAGAGATAGAATGATGAGAAATTGGACTTTAGAAGATTTTGCAAAGCAAGAAATGGTCTTTATACTCCAGCATGACGTAGAGAAATCAAACCCAAGTTGGATATTTGTGGCTATGAATTCAATTTATCTAACCGAGTGGATCCCGAAATAATACCGCTTTGAGACGGCGGGTCACAATTGGCTTCAGATCTTTAAAAATAAAATAAAATTTGGAAACTTCCTAACGACTGGTGAGTGGACGGACAGGAGGGTCAGACGAAATCTGGGCTGCACCCTCGACTGATATCAGTTCGCTTGGTTGCTAAGCAACAACAAATTGAGGCATTGGGGCACTTGGACCACATAAAAAAAGAGCTTTTATATAGCGCAATATCCACTAAAATGTGCTCAAAGCGCTTTACAAGGGGTCCCTGGTCAACAGACACATTTAACATTTAGGACGGGACATGACGCCTGTTAGGCTATATTACAATTTTTCGGACAAAGACAACGCTGTTACCGGCCAGGTACTCATTTTGCACCTGAGTACGGTGAGAAAATGTGAGTTAAGAGCCTTTTCCAAAGACTCAACTATGCGCCGAGCGCGAGGCTCGAACCCAGGACCTTCCGATCCGAAAGCGAGTGTCATACCACTAGACCACATAGCGGTACTCGACTGATATCAGTTCGCTTGGTTGCTAAGCAACAACAAACTGAGTCACTGGGGCACTTGGCCCTGAAAACACCATTAATTCCATTCTCACATCGTTATAGCCTAGGCTAGGTGCACACATTGGGAGAGGTCTGATAACCAAATGCAAATGATAGGGCCCTTTTTAACATTACATAGATAAATAAATAAATAATTAAATAGATAAATAAATAAATAATTAAATAGATAAATAAATAAATAATTAAATAGATAAATATATAAATAATTAAATAGATAAATAAATAAATAATTAAATAGATAAATAAATAAATAATTAAATAGATAAATAAATAAATAATTAAATAGATAAATAAATAAACACATAATTAGATAAATAGATAAATAATTAAATAAATAAATAAATAAAAAATAAATGAATGAATAATTAAATAGATAAATAAATAAATAAAGAAATAGATGAATAAATAAATATTTAAATCGATAAATAAATACATAAATGAAAAGCAATCCTAATAGAAACAACGACAACGATTTATTTATCCAAACTTATCGCAGGGCATCTGGTGTATTTATCTATCTAGTTCATGTTTCGACTCCATCAGTATCAACAACGTTAACAGTTCGATCTCAAAAAATATAATTCAGTGCAGATAAATAAAATGTTATCTAATGAGGCGTAATGATACAGATAGAACGACGGTTGTGGTGCTATGGATTTAGCATCGTACACGATTTAGACGAAGCGCACTATACTTATCTGCCGGTCTGATAACCCAATTCCTTATGGGGCTCATTGTTGTAATGGAAATCTCAAATAATAATAATAATAATAATAATAATAATAATAATAATAATAATAATAATAATAATAATAATAATAATAATAATAATAATAATAATAATAATAATAATGATAAAAATTCGATGATGTATAAACTTGTTACCATTACACAACAATGTAAAACTAGGTCTATACGTGCGTTCGGATGTCAGACCTGCATACTATATGTAAACGAAATGATGCATGATACTGTCACCATTACAACTAGGTCTATCTATAAGTCGGTTCGGATGTCAGACCTGCATATGTGACTCATCGTCTCAAAACGGTATTATGTCGGAACGTACCAAATGCTTAAAAGCCGAATTATATGTTAAACTGGTCAAAAATATAAATTGTTGGCATTAGCACCCCAGAATATGGTGTCCATTCTCCTCAATAAAACATACAAACTCAACACAAGTCTGATATTTCTGGCTATAAATTCAATTTTCAACATCTTAACGATCCCGACTTAATACCGTTTTGAGGCGAAGGGTCACACATATGTAAACGAAATGATGCATAATAATGTCACAATTATACAACAATGTCAAACTCTAGGTGTATAAGTCGGTTCGGATGTCAGACCTGTATATATGTAAACGTTGGGCACGGAGAAAGATGAAAACGGAGAAGAAAAAATGTATCGTGGTGTCATAGTCAAACTTGGTTCCCAATTATTGTCACGGCACCCTCCGCCTATCTGTGTGTATGTGTGTGTGTGTGTGTGTGTGTATGTGTGTGTGAAAGAGAGGGGGAGAGAGGAGGAGAGAGGGGGAGAGAGAGATAGAGAAGGAGATAGAGAGAAAGAAAGAGAGAGAGAGAGCGAGAGAGAGCGAGAGAGAGCGAGAGAGAGAGGGAGAGGGAGAGAGAGAGAGAGAGAGAGAGAGAGAGAGAGAGAGAGAGAGAGACGATATCTCTCTGTCGTCTACCTGGAATTTAGTGATGTATTTATGTCTTTATTGTTGTTTTGGTGTTGGCTGACGAAGGGTTTTGAGCCCGA
>NC_088373.1:7919354-7941854 GCF_034508935.2 Berghia stephanieae
CTATCTATCTATCTATAAATTATAAAGAACAAAAGCCATGAAATAATAGTGCTCAACCTTTTGATAAAAGGAGCTATTTATAAAATATTTCAAGTATAATAATTATCAACTTCTATAATATTGTTTTGAGCATTCGCTCTCATCAGTGAATGCCAGAAACAATATTGTAGAAGTAGATAATATTATACTTGAAATATCTATCTATCTATCTATCTATCTATCTATCTATCTATCTATCTATCTATCTATCTATCTATCTATCTATCTATCTATCTATCTATCTATCTATCTATCTATCTATCTATCTATCTATCTATCTATCTATCTATCTATCTATCTATCTATCTATCTATCTATCTATCTATCTATCTATCTATCTATCTATCTATCTATCTATCTATCTATCTATCTATCTATCTATTATATATATATATATATATATATATATATATATCCTTCTATATATCTATCTATCCATCTATCTATCTATCTATCTATCTATCTATCTATCTATCTATCTATCTATCTATCTATCTATCTATCTATCTATCTATCTATATATATATATATATATATATATATATATATATATATATATACTCCCCCCACACCCCTCCCCCTCCAATTTCTCCCCGTCTGTCCGTCTTTACAAAATGTTACGTAGCAACAGGCGACAAATTACCAGGTAAACAGACAACACACACACCAGAATTCAATGGATCAATTCAGGCCCCTCTCAATACAAATACTATAACAACGATAACGATAAAAATTGGGACCACAAACAAAACGCATTGTGTTTTTCTTTACAAATCAACTAACTGTTCTCAAACTTGCATTATGATGCTACTCCATTTTTTCTATCTCCTAATATGTTTTCACACTTTGTAAGTTTTCCGTTTGGCACTGAATGGTGACCGGTTGGAATGCTCAAATATGTGACCCCTCGTCTCAAAACGGTATTACGTCGGGATGGACCGGATGTTAAAAAGTCAAAATTATAGTTAAACTGGTCAAAAACATAAAACATTGGAATTTAGCACAGTAAAATATGATATTCCATCTCCTCTATAAAGCATATAACCCCAACTTAAGTCTGTTATTTCTGGCTATATTTTCCATTTTTAACATCTTAATCATCTCGACTTAATACCGTTTTGAGACGAGGGGTCACATATATCATGTCTGAAAATTGCTGACTCTATAGTTAGAACGAAGGTGCTGGCGTCTTGTTTTGTTTTTTTTTTTCCATTTTTAAATTTTTTTTACATGGAATCGGGTTTTTTTTTGTCTCATATTTTTATTTCTTGATTTCCCTGGTCCTGTTGCCGCCATACTTCACGTGGAATTAAACCCTGAAGAACTAAGAAATACTCCAGTGCCCTCCGTACTAAAGTCACAACAAGATCTTGGCAGCCTCAAAACTCTGGCCCAGGACGGTGACCAATGGAAACAATTAACAACATGGATGGAGAGAGCAGCTATACTCATCGACCATGACTGAATCACACAATTCTCAGCAAGCGTCATTCAGACTGCGAAGCTTAATACTACTTACACAACCAAAACAAACACAACCCTCTCTGGGTAAAAAACAAGACAACAACAACAACAACAACAACAACTAAATAAAGCTTCTTTTAAGTGCAATATCCACTAAAAATGTGATCAAAGAGCTGCTTTACAAAGGGTCCCTGACCAACAGCAACAGCACGTAACATGTAGGACGGGACACGACGCCTGTTTAGGCGATGTTACAAACTTTCCGACAGAGACAACGCCGTTGACGGCCAGGTACTTACTCTTTTTACACATGAGTACGATGAGAAAATGTGATTAAAAAGTCTTTTCCAAGGACTCAACTATGCGCCCGAGCGAGGCTCGAACTCGAACCCAGGACCTTCTGATCATTCCGAAAGCGAGTTGTCATACCGCAAGACCACTCGCATAGCCGCACGGAACTTCTAGTCAAGCAACCAATGCCGTCTACATACATTTCTAGTCACCTCCACACTTCAATTAACGTTTTGTTTTCACCAAAGAATGCTTACAAAAAAATAATTCACTAAATAAAAAACAAAGAAAGAAGCAATCATTCACAATAATTAAGTCTATACAATAAGATCAACGAAATTAATAATAATATTTGAAAATTGATCAATAACAACAACAACAAAAAAGAAAAAATTATACAGAAGAAAAATAAAGTTGTAAGCATCTAGAAGGCTCTAGAATAAATGTTAGCCCAAGCGTGTGAATGGGTTGAAAACGAATTCAAACGATTCAAGTTGATCTCATTGTTAATGAAATTGAAACACAATAGGACAATGTTGTTGTAATTTTCTGTCTCGTGAATTTCCGATGGTTGTATTTAATTTGTAAATAAACACAGTCAGACAGTAGCGCTGTTACCGCGGTCTGGTAAAACGTCTCATATATAGGGAATGAGATTAGCGGAAGAGTAACGTCCCTTGATTGGACGTCACTCATAGTCTGTGACGTCACCGGCGGAAAAGTTATTAGAGAGAGAACGTCATGTTGGTTGTGCGCATGCGTCTCTCGTCCTCGATCCCGCGCAACCAACATGACGTTCTCTCTCTAATAACTTTTCCGCCGGTGACGTCCAATCAAGGGACGCTATTCTTCCACTAATCTCATTCATTATTGATCAATAAACTGTTACTTTATATTGTATTATATAAACAATAATAGTCCTTTGACCTCTTGTTGCTAGGCATTTTGTTGCTACATCTTGTCTTAAAGTAGAAGTTCCGGGTTATTCGTGCAGAGCAAACACTTTTGTACACCACGTCACTTATTGTATATTATATATGCGACCCTTCGCCTCAAAACGGTATTGTCGGGATGGTTAAGATGTTGAAAATTGAATTTATAGCCAGAAATATCAGACGTGTGTTGAGTTTGTGTGTTTTATTGAGGAGAATGGATGCCATATTTTAGGGTGCTAATGCCAACAATTTATATTTTTGACCAGTTTAACATCTAATTCGGCTTTTAAGCATTTGGTTCGTTCCGACATAATGCCGTTTTGAGACGATGGGTCACATATTATTTATGCGGCTATGTGGTTTTGTGGTATGACACTCGCTTTCGGATCGGAAGGTCCTGGGTTCGAGTTCGAGCCTCGCTAGCTCGGCGCATAATTGAGTCCTTGGAAAAAGGTTCTTATATACTCACATTCTCTCACCGTACTCAGGTGTAAAATGAGTACCTACCTGGCCGTTAACAGTGTTGTCTCTGCCGGATATAAATTGTAATATCGCCTTGCAGGCGTCATGTCTCGTTCTACATGTTACGTGTTGCTGTTGGCCAGAAATTGCTTTGAGCACGTTTAGTGGATATTACGCTAGATAAATTAAAATGCTCAATTTTCAAAACTCGTCGAATAAACATTTCCGTAGTTTTATTTTTGACTTAACTTTTTTTTAAATTTTCGTTTTTGCCCGTTATCGACGTGGTCCTCTTTTCGTTTGTTAAAATACGATGACTTCCGTCATGCGCAGAGGCATTTCCATTTTAATGGAGTACTGTGTCCATATCTCAAGTGTTTTCCTTGGCATTAGATACCTCTTAATTCTCTATAAAATACTCTCTTTTCGATTTTTGCAATCATAAGAGTTGCTATGATATAAATCTGTGTCTCAATGATAATGGTTGACTTTATATACAATTCACACTAGTTTTCCCTTATAGATAGTTCGAAGATGACGTCACTCAGGCCTTTGTTATTGATTTTGCCATCCGCGTTTGTAAGTTGTTCTCACTATACTGTATTAACCAGACTATAAAAGTTCATGGTTACAGAGAGTTTGTGTGTTGGTCCGTTATATTTCCGGATGGCAATGTTGTGAACTCCTTGGCCAAGCGCATTCTATCTATAAACACTAAATTGATTTAAAACTTGATTCTACAATGCCTGTGGAAAGATGACACGCCCCTTTTTATTGCAGACTATAATTAAGCAAGTCAATAAATTTAAATATCATCCACCGTCGCTCCTTTCTTCCCGTAATTCTAAGAATCGCCCGTCTACTAAGAGTCTCATCATTTTATCATATAATGCCAATGAGATTATTATCAATGAGGAGTTTTATGACCCATGCGATGACCCGTAATCACAGGCAGCGAATACGTATATAGCAATGATTACTATCTATAGTCCCCTATCTAAGAGTGTACAGGGTTATTAAGTCATTATAAATCAAGTCTTTTTCTGTTTCATTTTCAGACATATGTTTATTTATTTATTTATCTTTCTATTTACTGATTTATTTATATAATTCTTTCTTTCTTTTTTTTTTGACTTTTTAATTTATGGTGTTTTTGTGTTGTTTTTTTTAAGGTCAATATCCCTATACTTGTTTATTGTCGTATTTAAAAGACGGAGATAAATCTAAATTGGCAAAGCAACGACAAACATATGGTGCAAAATGAATACCTGGCCGTTAACAGCAATGTCTCTGTCCGTAAAAAAAAATGTAATATCGCCTAACAGGCGTCATGTTCCGTCCTATATGTCAAGTGTTGCTGTTAGCCAGGGACTCTTTGTAAAGCGCTTTGAGCGAGTTAGTGGATATTGCGCTATATAAAAGCTCAATAAAATCTCAACAAGCCATTCCTTGTTAGTCATCCGGAGAACTGGTTTCATCGTTCCAATGAGCTTTGAACCGGAATAGAAGGTTTCAACAGTCGTGACGTCACTTCCCTCGTAATGACGCAGGGTACCTTAATAATTGGCTCTAAACTATCGGAACAATGGCGGACGCCCTTATGAAATACTTCTCCGACGAGCATAAAAGCGTATCCAGAGGGGAAAAACACATTATAAATCTGATCATGTTTTGAATTTTATACATTTTGATCACATGACATGTGAAAAAGTTCTAGCCAGCATGAAGAATAAAAAGTACCAATTTTCTTTGTTTAGAACCACGATGGCTGACGTTGCTGGGCGATCTGACATCAGACTATCGAATCCAATTCCCGGTATCTCGTTCACTTTGACAACATACATACCGTTTTGCGATGACAGGTCACATATTATAATCTTTTCACCAGCGCTTTTATATTATATTGTCATTGTGTTTTGTGACGTCATTTACTAAGTGGCGATTACTCTTCCGATCAATACTCCTCCCCCCCCCCCCCTCACCCACCCACCCCCCACTCCTGTTTCCCTGTCTCCTACTCCCGTTTCCATCAAGACATTCCATGCCATTCACAACAAAGGGAGAGCACTTAATGGATAGCAGACGTACGTTATCGTCCGTCATCGTCAAACACGGCGTCTTTGAAAATGTTAACCCTCTCCTTACCAACCACAGGAAAATCGTCACATTCGATACGATCATCATCATCATCATCATTACCTTTTTCAACCTGGGTCAGGGTATAGGCCACAGACAAATAGTTTCCATCCTTCTCTATCCTGAGCTAACGTTTTTATCTCATTCAAGGTCTTAACACTGTATCAGCTTCTTTAATTCTTCTCCATGTTCCTCGTGGCCTTCCCCTTGATCTTCTGCCCTAAGTCATTCCTACTCCCTGTGTATGAATCCCATCCCCTCTCCCTGAATATAACATCTTCTCCCTAGATTTAAGGTGTTTCTGTCCGGATTGTATCCAGGGGGTTTCACTTACTCCAATTATATGCAGCCTGTATCTTCTCATCTCAGTCACAACTTGAGAGCTTTTTCCTGCTTCATACATGGTGCGAACGTTCCACGACGGAATTCGAAGCCGATACGATCCAACCAGAAATTTCATCATTCAGATCTTTTGTAAATCACACCATTTAAAGAAAATATTTTGTTCTAGCGATAAAAATTAGACACTGGACAGTATTATATGTAAGGAATCTACTTGTTCGTTTTCTGTTTGAGAAGAAAAAATATCTATTCTTGTGTTGGGTGGGTGTGGAGTTTCAGGGAAAATTCTGAAAATGGCTGGTAGGGAGAGAGTTAATGGATAGCAGTTATCATCCGTCATCGTCGAACACGGTGTCTTGAAAATGAAATGTAACACAAACCATGTAGATAACCTACAAAATGATATTTTATCTATCTATCGATTGGACTTTCAATCTTACCTATTTATGACCCTTCGCTTAAAACGGTATTAAGTCGGGATGGTTAAAATGTTGAAAAATTGAATTTATAGCCAGAAATATAAGATTTGTGTTGAGTTTGTATGTTTTATTGAGGAGAATAGATACCATATTTTAGGGTGCTGATGCCAACAATTTATATTTTTGACCAGTTTTAATATTAAATTCACCTTTTAAGCAACTGGTTCCTTCCGAATTAATACAGTTTTGAGACGATGGGTCACATATTAGACCAGCTAAAATCGTGGTGGGTTTTCGAATTTCTTTACAAATTGTAGCTCTAGACAATTTCAAATTGAAAATGGACGGTATTGGTCGATGTTGATTCTGGGTAGTCAATGTGTGCATGTAAAGAGTTTGCATATGTGAACGCGGAGAAGTTTCCATATGTGGATGTACGGGTGTATGTGTGTGAGCGTGCTAGTGTGAATGCTAGTTTATATAGATAGTATGCAGATGACGTCACTCAGGCCTTTGTTATTGTTTTTACCATCCGCGTTTGTGAGTTGTTCTCACTAAACTGTATTAACAAGACTATAAAAGTTCATGGTTACACAGAGTTTGTGTGTTGGTCCGTTGTACTTCCGGATGGCAATGTTGTGAACTCCTCGGCCAAGCGCATTCTATCTATAGTCTTGAGTGATTGTAAAGCGGTTCAAATTCTCTCATCATGCTGAGGTGTGCGGCTATGTGGTCTAGTCGTATGACCCTCAATTTCGGATCGGAAAGTCCTGGGTTCGAGTTCGCATAGTTGAGTCCTTGGAAAAGGCTCTTTATTCACATTACATTCTTCCAAGGTACTCAGGTTAAAAATGAGTACCTGGCTGTCAACAGGGTTCTCTCTGTCCGGAAAAAAATTGTAATATCGCCTAACAGGCGTCATATCTCGTTCTACATGTTACGTGTTGCTGTTGGTCAGGGATCCCTTAAAAGCGCTTTGAGCACGTTTAGTGGATATTTATTGCGCTATATAAAGCTCAAGTTTTTTTTAGATGCTTAAAGTGTCTGTCTGGTAACGGCATTGTCTTTGACCAATAAATAATATGCAGAAACCACTTAAAGATAGTATGCACTTGGCTAAGAAGTTCACAACATTGCCATCCGGAAGTATAATGGACCAACACACAAAACTATATGTAACCTTAAACGTTTATAGTCTGGTTAAAACAGTTTAGTGAGAATTACTCATAAACGCGGATGGCAAAAAAACAACAAAAAACAATAACAAAGACTTGAGTGACGTCATCTTCGAACTATCTATAGGCGTCATGTCCCGTCCTATACTATGTTTCAGTTTTTTCGGATATCTTCGAACCCCTTACTGTAAAATTTGTGAGTGCAATTAGTGGATATTGCGCTACATAATCGCTATTAGAATTAAAAACGTACAATTCAACATGTCTTGTCTTTGCTGTTTTTGGGATGTATGTATTTGTGACCCTTCGCCTCAAAACGGTATTACGTCGGGATGGTTAAGATGTTGAAAATTGAATTTATAGCCAGAAATATTAGTGCTGAGTTTATACGATTTATGAAGGAGAATGGATACCATATTTTAGGGTGCTAATGCCAACAATTTATATTTTTGACCAGTTTAACATTTAATTCGGCTGTTAAGCATTTGGTTTCTTCCGACATAATACTGTTTTGAGACGATGGGTCACAATTGCTAATAGAAACGTACAATTGAACATGTCTTGTCTCTGCTGTATTTAGGATGTATGTACTTTTAATTTTCTCTTTATCATTTATATATTTTGCTAATTTGCTCATCATTTTTTTAGTTGAAATAACTCCCCAATCATAGACTAAATAAATAAAAAATAAACAACTTATTATATCTTTGATGACACAGCTATAGGCAAAATGGAACAATCAGTTACAACACTGGAAATAATGACCATTTAAGTATAGCTTATCCCCTACAGTAGGACACTTAATGAGAACATAATATATCATAAACAAATATCGGAGAAACTTTCTTTTAATGTAAACACCTAAGTTAAAAAAAAATAAACCCAGAGGGGAATTGAGTTAAATGTGTATTGACAGATTCCTGGTGTTTTGAAGACGATAAATTAGACCCATTAAATTTCAAATCAAGACCAGTTTTTTTTGTATGCTATAGATAGTTCGAAGATGACGTCACTCAGGTCTTTGTTATGGTTTTTTGCCATCCGCGTTTATGAGTAATGCTCACTGAACTGTATTAACCTGACTATAAACGTTCATGGATACACACAGTTTTGTGTGTTGGTCCGTTATACTTCCGGATGGCAATGTTATGAGCTTCTTAGTCAAGCGCATACTATCTATAGGGAGACATATAGGAAATGATATAGATAGATAGAATGAAGATGACGTCACTCGGGTTTTTGGTATTGATTTTCGCCATACACGTTCATGAGTAATTCTCATTTAACTGTTTTATCCATACTATAAAAGTTCATGGTTACACATAGTTTTGTGTGTTGGTCTGTTACACTTCCGGATGGCAATGTTGTGAGCTGCTTAGGCAAACGCCTACTATCTATATGGGTTCTTATATTTATTCTCAATACGCTTCAACTGTCATGACGTCACCTCTTTCGTAATAACGCATGGTAACTTAGTAACTGGCTCTAAACTATCGGAACAATGGCGGACGCCCTTATGAAACATTTCTCCCACGAGTGTAAAAGCGTATCCAGAGGAAAAAAACCCATTATAAATCTGATTTTGTTTTGACTTTTGCACATTCTGATCACAAGACATATGAAAAGCTTTAGCCAGCATGAAGAATAAAAAGTACCGATTTTCTTTTTTTTAGAACCACGCTGCTCGCCGTTTCTGGGCGACGTGACATCAGACTGTTGAATCCAATGACCTCCCACAGCCTCCAACAGCAGCTTCAAGCATCTTACTGTCACGTTTACCAATAGTAATAAATAACGACGTTGACAATATTATAAATGTATAGATTCTAACTAATTTGTTTGCCGATGGATTCTACTCTCCCTGTCACTCTCTCTCTCTCTCACTCACCCCCCCCCTCTCTCTCTCACTCACCTCCCCCCCCCCCCCCCCGCCACTACCAAGCGTCATTCCCTCCTGACACCCCTCCCTCCCTCCCCCCTTCTCTCTCTCTCTCTCTCTCTCTCTCTCTCTCTCTCTCTCACTCACAGGGCCCACCCAGCCATCACCAAGCGTCATTCCCTCCTGACACCCCTCCCCCCTCTTTCTCTCTCTCTCTCTCTCTCTCTCTCTCTCTCTCTCTCTCTCTCTCTCTCCCCCCCCCCCCCCCCCCCCGCCACCACCAAGCGTCATTCCCTCCCCCCTCTCTCTCTCACTCTCTCTCTCTCTCTCTCTATATATATATCTCTATCACTCACTCACCTCACCCCTCCCCACTCCCCCTGCCACCACCAAGCACCAGCCATTCCCCATTTTAAATGTTTTTATATATATCGATCTATTGATTACATATTAGACTTGGTAAGTGCCTGATTGATTGATTAGTGTCGAATTCGTTTGAAGAGTTTTTTTCTACCCAAAACTCCTTATCTACGTTTTTCCTCATTTTGAGATAATATCAGAATTATATTTCCCCTAACATGCCTCATCCATTCCACCATAATTATTACTAATGAGTAACTAACCTTCTTCAAATTCATACAAATCTAAGGAATAAATATTATTCTGCTGCAAGAAGATGCTTAAAAAAACCAAATGTTTACGTTTTAAGTTAGAGAGCTCTTCATTGGAATGTATCGAAAAGTTGAGAAAAATCGACTTGACGAGTTTTGGAAGACCAGGCGCCCTATTATTGATGATTGATTTATTGAACTCTTCAATCAATGTTTCCATCATTTCCAATTTGTCTGAAAGACCTGACGGAGACACAACATACAACGTGAATGTGACTCACCCTTTCTAACTGGTGGTAATAATAATACCGATCTATGCGTTTAGGTAAAATATTCACAACACCCGTTGTCCGACTTACCAACGCAATGCTTTTAGATGAAATGAAATTGACGTCAATCGAGTCTTTGTTATGTTTTTTTTTTATTTGCCATCCACGTGTATAAGTAATTCTCACGAAACTGTATTATCCAGACTATAAAAATTCATGGTTACACAGAGTTTTGTGTATTTTGGAGGTTATAATTCCGGATGGCAATGTTGTGAGTTTCTTAGCCCAGCGCATACTATCTACAGAACGAAGTTGATGTCCCTCAGGTCTTGGGTATTGTTTTCTTTTTTGTTATTTAGCCATCCATGATAATGAGTAAATCTCACTAAATATAGATAGTATGCGCTTGTCTAAGAAACTCACAACATTGCATCCGGAAGTTTAAAGGACCAATACACAAAACGATGTGTAAACATGAACTTTTAAAGTCACGTTAATACAGTTTAGTGAGAAGTATTCATAAACTTGGCAAAACAAAACAAAAAAACAATAACAAAGACCCGAGTGACGTCAACTTCATTCCACCTTTAAATGTTTAAGGTTACACAAACTTTGGCGTATAGATAGTAACGCTTGGCTAAGAAGCTCATAACATTGCCATCCGGAAGTATAACGGACCAACACACAAAACTCTGTGTATCCATGAACGTTTATAGTCGGGTTAATACAGTTAAGCATTACTCATGAATGCGGATGGCAAAAAACAATAACAAAGACCTGAGTGACATCATCTTCGAACTATCTGTTGGTAAAGTTATGATGGCGGGTGGATGTTGTGAGTATCTTACCCTAAACGCATAGCATCATTAGTCTGATGGAATTTGGTGAAAACTAATCATTATTCAAGTGTGTCTGTGTCTTACAGCAAGAACCAAGAGCTAAATTTAGTTCCATCAATTTAGGAATGAAATGAAATTGGTTACAAAAAGTGGAGGCAGACTTAGATTAGAGATATATGTGATTGTTTCTTTTTACTTCTGGGGGGGGGGGGGGGGGGGGAGGGGATGGGGGGAGGGGAAGTGAGTGGGGGGAGGGGAAGTGCGTGGGGGGAGGGGAGGGGAGGGGGGAGGGGAGGTGAGTGGGGGGGGAGGGAAGGGGGATGGGGGGAGGGAAGGGGATGGGGGGAGGGGAAGTGAGTGGGGGAAGGGGAGGGGATGGGCGGGGGGGGGGAGGGGAGGAGGAGGGGTTTACACTTTATAAAATTACATCGATTCTTTTCAGTATAACATTTAGTTCAACTTTTACGTTATCTTACATCTAGAATCGGAAGTTCCTATGTTCGAGTCCCGCTCTGAGCTAGCGGCGCATAGATTTTAATAGCGTCTAATAATTAAAGGCGTCAAGTCTCGTCTTACATGGTAAGTTGTTGCTATTGGCTTGGGACCCCTCGTAAAGCGATTTGAGCACGTTTAGTGGGTATTGCGCTGATATAAAATCTAACATTTTAAATATATAATTTAATTCATTTTTCGTTTATCTCATTTCGACATAATAACACCGTTTGGGAATCGATATGTAACATTTTGCATGAATGAATGAATGAATGAATGGATGAATGAATGAATGAATGAATGAATGGCATGGAAATGCAAAGTGCCAAACATAATCAGGTGGTTTGACGGGGGCAGATTTGCCTGTTTAGGAAATTAATGATTAGGAAATGAAGAATACGAAAATAAAAGTATAAAGGAAATGAGCAAAAGTAGATTCTATTAGTTAGATTAACCCTCTCCATACCAACTACAGGAAAATCGTCACATTCGTTACGATATGACCAACAATATCCTTATTCAAATTTCTTTTGGACATCATAAAATATGAAGAAAATGAACACAGTGTTTTGCTAAAGCAACTATGTATATATGGCACGAACTTACTGCTATTGTGTTTGAGTGATAAAAATATATATTTTTGTGATAGTTATTGTGAAGTTTTGGGTAAAATCCTGATAATGGCTAGAAAAGAAAGAGTTAATTCGTTCATTTTAAAACAAGTCCAATTTACCACGTCTGGTAATGAAACTACCCAGTTTACCCCCCCCCCAAAAAAAAAAAATAATAAAAAAGCCAAACCTATTTGGGGTATGGCTGCCTCTATTCTCACCCCCCCCCCCCCCCCCCCCCCCCCCCCCCCCCCCCGATTGGATTACGGAAAAAAACGTCGCCGGCTTTTTGCGATTTGGATTTGATTGATTTTTTTTTTAATTGTGCAACTTGTGACAAGAAACTTAACAAATTACTGCATCACAACCTTTGGATTAAACATACAACAATTGTAGACTACTATTATGAAGACTAGCATCCTAGACTAGGGGGATGAGAATAGTCACTTCGTTGGGGTATACAATTTGTAGTTCAAAATTAAATTGACTTCGCCAATAGGATTCAATAGTCTGATGTCGCGTTGTTCGCCCAGCAACAAGCAGTTTGGTTCTAAACAAAGAAAATATGTAGGTTTTTATTCTTGTCTTTTCATGCTTAGACTAAACTTAGTTTCTATATCTAGTCATTGTGTATCAGGCACATGTTAATAGATAGTATAAGCAATGACGTACACTAGGTCTTTGTTTATTGTTTTTGGCCATCCGCTTTTGTTGTATGTTGGGTCTCACTTAAACTGTATAACCAGATATTAAAAGTTCATGGTTACACAGAGTTTGTGTGTTTGGTTCCGTATATACTTCGCATGGCAAGTGTTGTTGAACTCCTTGGCCAAGCGCATTCTATTCATATAGATGAGAATGCGCTTGGCCAAGGATTTCACAACATTGCCATCCGGAAGTAGAACGGACCAACACCAAACTCTGTGTAACCATGAACTTTTAGTCTGGTTAATACAGTTTAGTGAGAACAACTCACAAACGCGGATGGCAAAAACAATAACAAAGGCCTGAGTGACGTCATCTGCATACTATCTATACAAGTCAAAATATTTTAATGGGCATGATCTATATTACATTACCATGTTCTCTTGGTCATTTATCACATTGCAAAATGTGCTCAAAATGACCCACATAGTGAAAAGTGTTCACAGATTATGAACTTTCCAACATTACGATTGGTCATTCATTTTGTTCAGCTTGACACATGGGTATGTTTACAACTTTCATAAACAAAGCAGCGTGTTTATATTTATTCAAAAATGTCCCATCGTTGGACAGCAACAAATCACGTGATTGATGACTCGGTGGGACGAAAACATGGATATAGATCGCTCCAATTTAGAAAAGTGAGTGGAGAAGGTACTTATGTTGATAACAACAAGAAATGAAGTGAGTAGGAAAGTCCCAGATAGATAGAACGAAATTGACATCACCCACCTCTTGGCTATTGATTTTAGCCAGCCATTATTATGAGTAGTTCCCACCAAATAGTATTAATCAGACAGATAGTATGCAGATGACGTCACTCAGGCCTTTGTTATTGTTTTTGCCATCCGCGTTTGTGAGTTGTTCTCACTAAACTGTATTAACCAGACTATAAAAAGTTTCATGGTTACACATGTTTGTTTTGTCCGTATACTCCGGATCAGTTGAATCTGAAGCGCATTCTATTATAAAAATGTTTAGGTAAAATAATTTTTTCGTAGTATATGTGACCCTCCGTCTCAAAACGGTATTATGTCGGGATGATTCAGACCCCAAAAAGTGAATTTAGAGATAGAAAGATGAGAAATTGGACCTTAGAACTTTTTGCAATGCAAGAAATAGTCTTTATACTCCACCAGAACGTACAGAAATTAAACCCAAGTTGGATATTTGCGGCTATGAATTCAATTTCCCTTACCGAGTGGATCCCGACATAATACCGCTTTGAGACGGTGGGTCACATATGTGGCTGGAGGATGTTGTGAGTATTTTAACTAAGCGCACAGAATGAATAAACGTTCATAGTGACACATAGTTGTGTGTGTGTGTGTGTGTGTGTGTTGGTACGTCGTTATATCCGACTGACGCATGTTGTAAGCTATTTGGCAAAGCGCATAGCATGATTATATAATTAGGCGTACTCGTACTCGTTGACACAAAATACACACAAAACGATACGTATAATCCGATTACTGGTAATCGAAGCTTCCGGGTAAAAACCTCTATGATGACGTAATCACACACACACACACACACACACACACACACACACACACACACACACACAAATACAATTGTTTAATCTTTTGGCCAGAAAACTCGTCCTTCAAATATTGATGGATAAAAACGGCCTTCATCTTTGCAACACAAAATACAGTAACACAGATCTACGACCTGAGACAATAGAATAAGTCACGATTAAAGTCCCAGGTTTGAGAGCTTTTGCCAAGATGAGGAACATTAAAATCAATCAAAATTTGAAGACTAGTTTTTCAAAACTCGTTGAGTCGATTTTTCTACTTTTTGAGGATTTCTTTCCACGAGGTAAATAAATTGAAACGCAAATTTTATTTTGAGCACAAAGTGGCATAAGCATATATATCTATAGATAGTATGCGCTTGGCTAAGATGCTCACAACATTACCATCCGGAAGTATAACAGACCAACACACAAAACTGTGTGTATCCATGAACGTTTATAGTTCGGTCAATACAGTTTAGTGAGCATTACTCATAAACGCGGATGGCGAAAAACAATAACAAAGACCTGAGTGACGTCAACTAAGAACTATCTATAGATCTACCTATATTTGTGTTCATTTGAAGTTAAAAATATGATTAAAAAAACAGACCGAATGAGAAATTTTAGGGGAAATAATCCTCAATATCTTAAAAAATGGGAAAATCGGAGATTTGGAAAACCAGCATCCATTTGAAAGATGGCAAAAATCTGACCCATCGTCTCAAAACGGTATGATGTCGGGACGAACCAAATGCTTAACAGCCGAATTAAATGTTAAACTTGTCAAAAATATAAATTATTGGCATTAGCACCTTAAATATGGTATCCATTCTCCTCAATAAAAGATACAAACTCAACACTAGTCTAATATTTCTGGCTATAAATTCAATTTTCAACATCTTAACCATCCCGACTAAATACCGTTTTGAGGTAAAGGGTCACACATTTTGAATACGTTTTATTTCATTGTATGGCAGTTTGGAAATTCCTGTTGGTGAGATATTATGGTTTAATTTAATCCAATGTTGAGGCCAGACTTAGAATTAGAAGCTGTAGATATACCTTAAGACGGTGTTTGGTTGGATGGAGTCTTTGGTCTGCTGGGGGTTTTGGATTCAAAGAAATTATATAGGGCAGATTATTGACTTTTTCAACATATCCCCCCCCCCCCCCCCCCCCCCCCCCCCCTCGCATTCCCACCCACCGAAGCGGTATGGTATATCGGATTATGTGTATGTGTGTGTGTGTGTGTGTGTGTGTGTGTGTGTGTGTGTGTGTGATCATCATATCGTAAACTTGATTTGAGTCACGTGATCATATAATATCGATCTTTTAAATCGCATTAATTTGTGACCTTTCGCCTGAAAACGGTATTATTAAGTCGGGATGGTTAAAATGTTGAAAATTGAATTTATAGCCAGAAATATCAGACTTGTGTTGAGTTTATACGATTTATTGAGGAGAATGGTTACCATTTTTAGGGTGCTAATGCCAACAATTTATATTTTTGACCAGTTTAACATTTAATTCGGGTTTTTAAACATTTGGTTCGTTTCTCATTGTGACGCCATTATTTGTTGTTGTTTTTTTTTCACCGCCTAGTGAGTTGTCGTTAGTAGAGCTCATGGAAACAAGTGGTCCCAGTGGTTGAACTATTGAATACAACTCACGATTTGTTTTCTTTTGTGGCAAAAGACTGGCATTTTGACATCATTTTTTGATCAGTATCAGGCCATAACTTTACGAAGGCCACGTTCAGTGTCAGGCTATAACTTTACGACGGTTAAGGTTGAGCACGTTTAGTGGATAGTGGATATTGCGCTATATAAAAGCCGAATTCTTACTTTTTTTCAATAGTTTTATGAAGGTCAATATTATATAAAATAATATATTTTCAAATCTTATTTTGAAGCAATTATTGTAATACGTTATACAATAGAAAAGTCAAATTTCTTTCGAGCTCTACTACATTCCCTGTCCCCTTTTCTTCTTTATCTTTTCTGTTTTCATCCATTTCTTTTATCTTAAAAAGAAAATCAAAATTAAAATTGAGCTTTATATAGCGCAATATCCACTAAATGTGCTCAAAGCGCTTTGCAAGGGGTCTCTGGTCAACAACAACATTTAACATGTAGGATAGGACATGACGCCTGTTAGGCGATATTACAATTATTCGGACAAAGACAACGCTGTTAACGGCCAGGTACTCATTTCACACCTGACTACGGTGAGAGAATGTGAGTAAAGAGCCTTTTCCAAGGACTCAACTATGCGCCGAGCGCGAGGCTCGTACCCAGGACCTTCCGATCCGAAAGCGAGTGTCATACCACTAGACCACACAGCCGCACATCATCATCATCATCATCATCATCATCATCATCATCATCATCATCATCATCATCATCATCATCATCAATAATATACATTTTAAAATCATTTTCCGGTTATGTTTTATAGCATTATTATTATCATAGTTGTTAGTTTTTTCTTGATGTCTTTTCGTGGCTTATTTTTTATTTGTTGTTTTTTTTTTTCGTTCTTATTTCTATTTTCTATTTTCTATTTCCCCAACCCAATACCAAAACAATATTCTCCGCTCTACCGATCTCAATTCTTTCCAGCCGATTTCCCCCCCACCTTCAAATCAAGCTCTCGTTTCTGGAATGATCGTCATTTCGATGACCCTAACTGGCTGTTAGAGGTGCACCCCGTCTGTCCATATAGATTAGAATTTGCCCGTATAACCAGTGGACCGATAAACCGAATCTCGTCGTGAGATCATCTCGGCTAGGGCTGATATCGGATTTATGGCAATCTAATTTGGGGGAAAATGATCCATCGACCATTTTATTGTGGGTTTTTTTTTCTTGATTTAGTTTGTGTTTATTTGTTTATTATTCTTGATTTATATCTAATTATTGTTTTTATTGTGTCTTTAAAATAATAAAAAAAATACAACCTATTTTATCCTTGCAAGTTGTGATGATGATGATGATGTGATGATGATGATGATGTTGATGATGGTGTTGATGATGATGATGATGATGATGATGGTGTTGATGATGATGATGATGATGATGATGATGATGATTGTGATGATGATGATGATGATGATGATGATGATGATGATAAAAATGATGATGATGATTATTATTATTATTATTATCATTATTATTATTATTATTATTATTATTATTATTATTATTATTATTATTATTATTATTATTATTATTATTATTATTATTATCATTACTATCATTATTATTATTATTATTATTATTATTATTATTATTATTATTATTATTATTATTATTATTTTTATCATGATTGTTATTATTAATAAATCATGATAGATGGTTTGTGTCTCAGTAAAATACCCACCTATTCTGCCTACAAGATCAAGCGTACTATATAGAAAACTATATCTTATTAAACGTTTATAGTCTGTCGAAAGTTTTAGGTGAGAGCTAATCACCCAACAATTACAAAGACCCGAATAACGTCAGATTCGTTCCCTATTCATGTAGTAGCTATCCTGTGTAAAAAAATTTCCCACTAGAGTCAAGCAAAATTTATCCCTTTTATTTTTTCACTTTCTTTCGGAACAATTAACTCTCTGCCTCGTTTGATTACAGCCACATAAAGAATAGAGAGGATAGGGTAGGGTAAGAATAATAAATAAATTGAGCTTTATATAGGGCAATATCCACTAAATGTGCTCAAAGCGCTTTACAATGGGTCCCTGGTCAACAGCAACATTTAGCATGTAGGACGGGACATGACGCCTGTTAGGCGATATTACAATTTTTCGGACACAGACAACGCATTTAACGGTCAGGTACTCATTTTACGCCTGAGTACGGTGAGAGAATGTGAGTAAAGAGCCTTTTCCAATGACTCAACTATGCGCCGAGCGCGAGGCTCGAACCCAGGACCTTCCGATCCGAAAGTGAGTGTCATACCACTAGACAACATAGCTGCGCAAGGGTAGGTAGAAGGAAGTGAGAGGGAAGGTGGTGGGAGGTGGAGGAGGAGGGAGAAGGGTGGGGGGGGGGTAGGTCCTATATGTGTTTCCAATAAACAAGGGAGCAAGCTACCAGTGGAGTGGACTTGTATCAACTTGATTGGTTCCTATGTCCAGTTCTGACCACGACCTCGTCTCATGGATATCAAAACGGTTGGGGGTTTTGGGAGGAATTGGCCTATAGCCTTTTTCAAGCCATTTGTTTGGAGCGACTCAATTTCAATTGGATTCAACAGTCTGATGTCACGTCGCCCAGCAACGGCGAGCAGCGTGGCTCTAAACAAAGGAATATCGGTACTTTTTAGTCTTCATGCATTATAAATGTGATCATGTTTTGACTTTTACACATTCTGATCACAAGACATATGAAAAATTCTAGTCAGCATGAAGAATAAAAAGTACCGATTTTCTTTGTTTAGAACTACGATGGCCGCCGTTGCTGCGCGCCGTGACACCAGACTATTGAATCCAATTAATCATCAACATGAATGGCGAACAACAATAACAAAGAATTGACCGATGTCAAATTCGTTCTATCTATTGATACTATGAGTTTAAGGTAAAATACTCACAACATCCACCAGCCTAATATAACATATGAGAACATATGACTAACAGGCGGTCTATTAATAATAACAAACAGCTGGGTGACGTCATCTTCGGTGATCCAAATATAGAATATTGTTTTGCAAAGGCTGTAATGTTGGTTTAATCAAGTTTTATATTTATTTCTTCACTAAGATTTCAGGAGTTTAATAGAAATGAATAATAAATGATTAAAATCCTCTCTGTTGCCGTAGTGTGTGTGAATGAGAGATCTCTAGAGAGAAAGAGAGACATAAAGATAGAAAGAAAGAGAGAGAGAGAAGAGAAGAGAGAGAGAGAGAAGAGAGAGAGAGAGAGAGAAGAGAAGAGAGAAGAGAAGAGAAGAGAGAGAGAGAGAGAGAGAGAGAGAGAGAAGAGAAGAGAGAGAGAGAGAGACGAAGAGAGAGAGAGAAGAGAATAGATAGATAGATTGATAAACAGATAGATAGATAGATAGATGGATGGAAGGATGGTTGCATATATCATCATCATCATCATCATCATCATTTTTCACCCAGGGTGTAGGCCACAGACAAACGGTTTCCATCCTTATATATATATATAATATTTAGACAGAGAGATTAAGAGAGAGAGAGAGTAGAGGGGAGAGAGAGAGAGAGAGAGAGAGAGAGAGAGAGAGAGAGTAATAGTGTGTGTGTGTGTGAGTGAGAGAGAGAGTAATAGTGTGTGTGTGTGTGTGTGTGTGTGGAGAGAGAGAGAGAGAGAGAGAGAGAGAGAGAGAGAGAGAGAGAGAGAGAGAGAGATGTTGTAGTCTGCCTCTAAAGGTTGCCCAATCCATCCAGTCTGTAATATAATCTCGTAGTGTATGAGAATTGTGTCAATATTTCACCGCAATATTTTTCTATTGGGTGAGGGAAAGACAATATTTTGATGATGGAGCTCTTTTGTTTGGGAGGTTTGTTGTGTCACCCTTGGGGCAAACACACACAGTTGACTTTACACTATGTAAATAGAGGGGACGTTGGTCTCTCTCAACTTTCTGCTCGCTTTTGGCATAACATCTCTTATTTTTTTCTTCGCTCTCTCTCTCTCTCTCTCTCTCTCTCTCTCTCTCTTTCTGACTCTCTCTCTTTCTCTCTCTCTTTTCCTGCCTCTCTCTCTCTCTCTCTCTTCCTGCCTCTCTCTCTTCCTGCCTTTCTCTCTCTCTCTCTCCCTTTCCCTCACACACACACACACACATACACACACACATATACACACTGACCCTAACAATACGTTTCGGTCATGTTATCAACCTACCTTTTATCTGTACGGTCTTTTCTCTCTCTCTCGCTCTCTCTCTCTCTCTCTCTCTCTCTCTCGCTCTCTCTCTCTCTCTCTCTCTCTCTCTCTCTCTCTCTTTATTTCTTTGGCAATCGTACCCAATATCTTGTTGTGTGTGTTCGTAATAGTCATATGTTAGTGTGAGAGTGTGCGTGGGTGTTTGTGTGTGTGTGTGTGTGTGTATGTGTGTGTGTGTGTGCGCGCGCGTGGGTGTTTGTATGTATAAAAACAAACGTTTTACAATTCCGAATGCCTGTTGTCCCTAAGTAATCTGCTAGGCTATACATTTATTCTCTTTTCTATACCATTAAAATGACATAGAACTGTCGCTTATGGTCAAGTATTAATACGAATACGAATATTTAATGGAGGAGTTTAGGTGACAATGCCCACTTTTATGTGACCCTTCGCCTCAAAACGGTATTAAGTCGGGATGGTTAAAATGTTGAAAATTGAATTTATAGCCAGAAATATCAGACGTGTGTTGAGTTTGTATGTTTTATTGAGGAGAATGGATACCATATTTTAGGGTGATAATGCCAACAATTTATATTTTTGACCAGTTTAACATTTAATTCGGCTTTTAAGCATTTGGTTCGTTCAGACATAATACCGTTTTGAGACGATGGGTGACATATAAGCATGTTAACCTTCAAGCTGTCTACTTAAACAAGAAGGCTAAGTCCTGTTGACAATCAGACTTGTGTTAGATTGATTATCTAATACTATTATTGCGTCGTGGAATGCCGAGGCGATGACGCCGTGAGGGATGGTAACACAAGTTAACGGGTGCACTATTTTGTTCCGGCATAGACAACCAGGTACTCATTTTACACCTGGGTACGATGAGAGAATGTGAGTAGTATAAAAAGAACATTATTCAAAGACTCAAATTATATGCGCCAATCAAAGCGGGTCTCGAATATCCGGGCATCCCGTCGTGTCAGAAGGCGAGTCAAACCACGAGACCACATGATAGAATGCGCTTGGCCAAGGAGTTCACAACATTGCCATCCGGAAGTATAACGGACCAACACACAAACTCTGTGTAACCATGAACTTTTATAGTCTGGTTAATACAGTTTAGTGAGAACAACTCACAAACGCGGATGGCAAAAACAATAGCAATGGCCTGAGTGACGTCATCTGCATACTATCTATAGCCTCACATAATATAAAAGGGAGACTATTTATATTTCTTCTACCATCGTCTGCATCTCCTACACTTCCCAGCATCAAAGTATGTTTTTGTCACTCGAAATGTCAAAGTAATTTACAGAGCAGGAAAATGGCGGACCGAGATTTTAATGTACCTAAAATTACCCCTAGCTTGGCTGATTCCATTTTCAAGAAAAATGTTTTTGTATTGTGTTGTTGGTGTTGTTGTTCTAGGCAATATGTGACCCCTTCGCCTCAAAACGGTATTAAGTCGGGATAGTTAAGATGTTGAAAATTCGATTTATAGCAAGAAATATCGGACTTGTGTTGAGTTTGTATGTTTTATTGAGGAGAATGGATACCATATGTGACCCTTC
This sequence comes from Berghia stephanieae, assembly GCF_034508935.2. Taxonomy (NCBI): domain Eukaryota; kingdom Metazoa; phylum Mollusca; class Gastropoda; order Nudibranchia; family Aeolidiidae; genus Berghia; species Berghia stephanieae. The sequence continues at coordinate 7,940,974 of NC_088373.1, forward strand.
GCCTCAAAACGGTATTAAGTCGGGATAGTTAAGATGTTGAAAATTGAATTTATAGCCAGAAATATCAGACTTGTGTTGAGTTTGTATGTTTTATTGAGGAGAATGGATACCATATTTTAGGGTGCTAATGCCGACAATTTATATTTTTGACGAGTTTTAACATGTAATTCGGCTTTTAAGCATTTGGTTCCTGACGACATAATACCGTTTTGAGACGATGGGTCACATATGTTGTTGTTCTAGTCAATATTATCACACTGTGTGCAGTTTTTAAAAATCATTTCGATGCTGTAAAAATAATAAACTTTATATTGCCTCACGGACGTCATATCTCTTTCTACTTGTGAGGCTATGTGGTCGAGTGGTTTGACACTCGCCATCGGATTGGAAGATCCAGGGTTCAAGTCCCGCTCTGTGCGAGCAGCGCATCGTTGAACCCTAGGATAAAGGCTCTTTACTTACATTCTCTCACCATACTCGGGGTGTAAAACGAGTATCTAGCCGTTGACAGCGCCGCCTTTGTCCGAAAAAAATTTAATTGTAATATCGCCTAACAGGCGTCTCCTCCTACATGTTAGTGTTGCTGTTGACTTGGGACCCCTTGCAAAGGGGTTTGAGCACGTTTAATGGATATTTCTTTATATAATGCTCAAGTTGTTTTGTTTTGTTTTTTTTTTTTGGTTATTTTTTTTACCAAACAAATGTTGCTGTTGTCCTTAGGACCATGTGAAAAGGGGGAATTATAATTTTTCTGGAATTAAACCCTGCGACTTAGCATGCAGGTTCGACGCTCTACCAAAATGTGTAGCTGCTTTGATTGGTGTTGAAAAGACGCCAACATAAAGTCGACATTCCCATTCCCCATTTGACTAATTGTCTCC
>NC_088373.1:7954354-7957852 GCF_034508935.2 Berghia stephanieae
CAAGATGAGGGGCATTTTAATCGACCTTGCGGCTATGTGGTCTAGTGGTATGACACTCGCTTTCGGATCGGAAGGTCCTGGGTTCGAGCCTCGCGTTCGGCGCAAAGTTGAGTCATTGGAGAAGGCTCTTTACTCACATTCTCTCACCGTACTCAGGTGTAAAATGAGTACCTGGCCGTTAACAGCAGTGTCTTTGTCCGAAAAATTGTAATATCGCCTTACAGGCGGCATGTCTCGTCCTACATGTTAAATGTTGCTGTTGACCAGGGACCTCTTGTAAAGCGCTAGAGCACATTTAGTGGAAATTGCGCTATATAGAAAAAAAGCTCAACAGCTCGACCGATATTCGAAGGACGAGTTTTCTGGGCAAAAATTTTAGATATGTGACCCAACGTCTCAAAACTGTATTATGTCGAGCTGCTATAAAGTCAAATTATAGTTAAACTAGTCAAAAACATAAGACGTTGGTATTTAGCACAGTAAAATATGATATTCCTTCTCCTCTATAAAGCAAATAAACTCAACCTAAGACCTGAGTTACGTCAACTTCGAACTATCTATAGATAGAACAAAGATGGCGTCACCCAAGCCTTTGTTGTTATATTTTGCCATCCGCATTTATGAGTAATTCTCACTAAACTGTATTAACCAGACTATATACGTTCAATGTTACACCACACAGTTTTGTGTGTTGGTCCGTATTACTTCCGGATGGCAATGTTGTGAACTTCTTCGCCAAGCGCATACTGTCTATACGGTACGTCTTTCCTTTTTTATGTTTTAAAATTATTTTTTTATATATTATAATCATTTGCGCTATAGAAAAATCTTACGCATCCCGTGGACAAACAAAGAAAGCAATGCAAACATCATGAAAACACTAGGACTAAAAAAGTCACTGCTAATGAGTAAGATAAAAAAGCTGAAACTCAATTACTGTGGGCACCTGAAAAGACACGACACACTAGAGAGAGATGTACTGGAGGGCATGGCGGAGGGCAAAAGAGGCAGAGGAAGACCACAAAGAAGATGGCAACAGGATATATACAGGAATGGCTCAACAACGGCGTGACGGAATGTGGCAGATGGGCACAAGACAGAGACTTCTTCCCAAGGACTGAGTGGGAGGCTACGTCCAAGTGATATGCCACAGAGAGAGAGAGAGAGAGAGAGAGAGAGAGAGAGAGAGAGAGAGAGAGAGAGAGAGAGAGAGAGAGAGAGAGAGAGAATCATTTGTGTTTAGTACTTTGTAAAACAGCTTCTCGAATTGTATGGAATGTTTTCTTCTCGGAGGGCAAGGGACAAACCATTTCCATCAGGCGTGTTATTGGCTTTGACAAAAGATATATATTGATCTTACGATAAATCGATATTTAATTGATAGATTATTTCTTACTGACTTTATTAGGCTGGTCCCGTATTGAATATTGATGCTGTGCGTTTAGCATGAATACTTACAAGGTCCACCAGCGGTACTGTCTTTGCTTCGTTCCCGAACGGTACCCAGTTCGATTACCCGCCACTGCGCTATGTGGCCTTGTGCAAGTCATCTCGCCCTAGCTCGAAACGCGGCGCTGCACTGCGACTGACGCCTGGGTTATTTCAGTCTTTAGTCTTCCCTTGGAATAGACCCTAAAGACAAATTTCCCTATGTGATGAATAAAGGGGATTTTATATATCTTTATTTATTATTTTAATTATTGTGACTATGAAACTTTCATATTTTTGTCTAAGAAGAGTTGGCTTGTAAACTGTGAGTCACGGGTTACAGCCCGTTTTGTAAATAGTGAAAGGTAGAGTTGTTTTTGTAAAATGTGACCCATCGTCTCAAAACGGTATTATGTCGGAACTAACCAAATGCTTAAAAGCCGAATTAAACATTAAACTGGTGAAAAATATAAATTGTTGGCATTAGCACCCTAAAATATGGTATCCATTCTCCTCGATAAGAGATACAAACTCAACACAAGTCTGATATTTCTGGCTATAAATTCAATTTTCAACATCTTAACCATCCCGACTTAATATCGTTTTGAGGCGAAGGGTCACAATTTTCTAAAAATATAAAATGGCTATAAACCCAGGAAACTTTTTGTGTTGAATTTTTTACTATAGCAGCCTAGCGTATCACTTAGAAAATTACCATAACTGCTTGTTAGGATGGGCATCGGAAATAACATTCAGTTTCTTTATTAAATCAGTTTAAAGAAGGAGGAGGAGGAGAAGAAGAGGAATAATAATAATATTAATAATAATAATAATAATAATAATATAATAATATAATAATAAATAATAATAATATAATAATAATAATAATAATAATAATAATAATAATAATAATAATAATAATAAGAAGAAGAAGAAGAAGAAGAAGAAGGAAGAAGAAGAAAGAAGAAGAAGAAGAAGAAGAAAGAAGAAGAAGAAGAAGAAGAAGAGAAGAAGAAGAAAGAAGGACGAAGAAGAAGAAGAAGAAGACGAAGACGAAGAAGAAGAAGAAGAAGAAGAGAAGAAGAAGAAGAAGAAGAAGAAGAAGAAGAAGAAGAAGAAGAAGAAGAAGAAGAAGAAGAAGAAGAAGAAGAAGAAGAAGAAGAAGAAGAAGAAGAAGAAGAAGAACAAGAAGAAGAAGAAGAAGAAGAAGAAACAAAAGAAGAAGAAGAAGATAGAAGAAGAAGAAGAAGAGAAAAGAAGAAGAAGAAGAAGACGAAGAAGAAAGAAGAAGAAGACGAAGACGAAGAAGAAGAAGAAGAAGAAGAAGAAAAAAGAAGAAAGAAAAAGAAGAAGAAGAAGAAGAAGAAGAAGAGAAGAAGAAGAAGAAGAAGAAGAAGAAGAAGAACAAGAAGAAGAAGAAGAAGAAGAAGAAGAACAGAAGAAGAAGAAGAGAAGAAGAAGAAGAAGAAGAAGAAGAAGAATAAGAAGAAGAAGAAGAAGAAGAAGAAGAAGAAGAAGAAGAAGAAAGAAGAAGAAGAAGAGAAGAAGAAGAAGAAGAAGAAAGAAGAGAAGAAGAAGAAGAAGAAGAAAGAAGAAGAAAGAAGAAGAAGAAGAAGAAGAAGAAGACGAAGAAGAAGAAGAAGAAAAGAAGAAGAAGAAGAAGAAGAAGAAGAAGAAGAAGAAGAAGAAGAAGAAGAAGAAGAAGAAGAGAAGAAGAAGAAGAAGAAGAAAAAGAAGAAAGAAGAAAGAAGAAGATGAAGAAAAGAAGAAGAAAAAAAGAAGAAAAGAAGAAGAAGAAGAAGAAGAAGAAGAAGAAGAAGAAGAAGAAAAAGAAGAAGAAGAAGAAGAAGAAGAAGAAGAAGAAGAAGAAAAAGAAGAAGAAGAAGAAAAAGAGAAGAAGAAGAAAAAGAAGAAAGAAAAGAAAAAGAAGAAGAAAAGAAGAAAGAAGAAAAGAAGAAGAAGAAGAGAAGAAGGGAAAAAGAAGAAGAAGAAGAAAAAAGAAGAAAAGAAGAAGAAGAAGAAAATGAAGAAAAGAAGAAGAAGGGGAAGAAGAAAGGAAAAAAAGAAAAA
>NC_088373.1:7967951-7982951 GCF_034508935.2 Berghia stephanieae
ACTTTATTTTAAGCATCATTTGGTACAAAAATAATTTCCCAATATTTGTACGAATTTGAAGATTAAATATGAAAATTATAATAGAGCGACCGAATGATAAATTTTGGGGGAACTAATCCTCAATATCTTTAAAAAATGGGGAAAAAAACGGAGATAGGGAGTTTTTGGAAAACCACTCTTCATTTAATTTGCAAAAAAAAAAAAATAAAATAAAAAAAAAAACCCAAAAAAAAAATAAAATTATAATACAGAAAGAAGAAAAAAAAAAACCAACCCAAAATTAAATTATTTACAAAGAAAATGTTTGGATAGAAATAACTTAAAGATCGATAGGGCCCCAGAAATTGAATACGTTATCCAGAAGGTTGAGTTCTTCATCAGAATGTTTTGTTCACAGTGAAAAGGACCCCGAGGACGGCCGCCTGTTCCCCCACACAATAGCCTGTTATAGAAAACCTCCCATTTTTGGATTATTCTTTACTTTGTGCACCGAAATTTTAGATTTAATTTTGTAAAGAGTGACATTGGCAAAGGGAGCTAGATATCTATTGCCGTGACTATAAAAAAAAAAACAAACCCACACACATATCTATAATATAATTGTGACCCATCGTCTCAAAACGGTATTATGTCGGAACGAACCAAATGCTTAAAAGCCAAATTAAATGTTAAACTGGTCAAAATATAAATTATTGACATTAGCATCTCCTAAAATATGGTATCCATTCTCCTCAATAAAACATACAAACTGAACACAAGTCTGATATTTCTGGCTATAAATTCAATTTTCAACATCATATCCATCCCGACTTAATACCGTTTTGAGGCGAAGGGTTACAATTTTGGCCAGGAAGTTCGTCCTTCAAATATCGATCGTTTGAAATAAAATGACCCTCATGTTGTCCACAAGCTCTCAAACCTGGCAGTGACGCCCATGGTCTGGGTTTTGAGCGATGTTTCTTTGCCAAGATGAGGGTCATTTTAATCGACGGTGTGGCTATGTGGTCTAGTGGTATGACACTCGCTTCCGGATCGGAAGGTCCTGGGTTCGAGCCTCGCGTTCGTCGCAAAGTTGAGTCCTTTGGAAAAGACTCTTTACTCACATTCTCTCACCGTACTCAGGTGTAAAATGAGTACCTGGCCGTTAACAGCAGTGTCTTTGTCCGAAAAATTGTAATATCGCCTTACAGGCGGCATGTCTCGTCCTACATGTTAAATGTTGCTGTTGACCAGGGACCCCTTGTAAAGCGCTTTGAGCACATTTAGTGGAAATTGCGCTATATAGAAAAAAAGCTCAACAGCTCGACCGATATTCGAAGGACGAGTTTTCTGGGCAAAAAATTTAGATATGTGACCCAACGTCTCAAAACGGTATTATGTCGAGATGGACCATAATATGCTATAAAGTCAAATTATAGTTAAACTAGTCAAAAACATAAGACGTTGGTATTTAGCACAGTAAAATATGATATTCCTTCTCCTCTATAAAGCAAAAAAACTCAACTTAAAACATGAGTTTCGTCAACTTCGAACTATCTATAGATAGAACAAAGATGACGTCACTCAAGCCTTTGTTGTTATATTTTACCATCCGCATTTATGAGTAATTCTCACTAAACTGTATTAACCAGACTATATACGTTCAATGTTACACCACACAGTTTTGTGTGTTGGTCCGTATTACTTCCGGATGGCAATGTTGTGAACTTCTTCGCCAAGCGCATACTATCTATACGGTACGTCCTTCCTTTTTATGTTTTAAAATTATTTTTTTATATTTTATAATCATTTGTGTTTAGTACTTTGTAAAACAGCTTCTCGATTTGTATGGAATGTTTTCTTCTCGGAAGGCAATGGGCAAACCATTTCCATCAGGCGTGTTATAGATAGAATGCGCTTGGCCAAGGAGTTCACAACATTGCCATCCGGAAGTATAACTGACCAACACACAAACTCTGTGTAACCATGAACTTTTATAGTCTGGTTAATACAGTTTAGTGAGAACAACTCACAAACGCGGATGGCAAAATCAATAACAAAGGCCTGAGTGACGTCATCTTCGAACTATCTCTTGGCTTTGACAAAAGATATATATCGATCTTACGATAAATCGATATTTAATCGATATATTATTTCTTACTGATTTTATCAGGCTGGTCCCGTTTTGAATATTGATGCTGTGCGTTTAGCATGAATACTTACAAGGTCCACCAGCGGTACTGTCTTTGCTTCGTTCCCGAACGGTACCCAGTTCGATTACCCGCCACTGCGCTATGTGGCCTTGTGCAAGTCATCTCATCTCGCCCTAGCTCGAAACGCGGCGCTGCACTGCGACTGACGTCTGGGTTATTTCAGTCTTCAGTCTTCCCTTGGAATAGACCCTAAAGACAAATTGCCCTATGTTATGAATAAAGAGGATTTTATTTATCTTTTTTTTTATTATTTTAAATATTGTGACTATGAAACTTTCATATTTTTGTCTAAGAAGAGTTGGCTTGTAAACTGTAAGTCACGGGTTACAGCCCGTTTTGTAAAAAGTGAAAGGTAGAGTTGTTTTTGTAAAATGTGACCCATCGTCTCAAAACGGTATTATGTCGGAACTAACCAAATGCCTAAAAGCCGAATTAAACGTTAAACTGGTGAAAAATATAAATTGTTGGCATTAGCACCCTAAAACATGGTGTCCATTCTCCTCAATAAAACATACACACTAAACACAAGTCTGATATTTCTGGCTATAAATTCAATTTTCAACATATTAACCATCCCGACTTAATACCGTTTTGAGGCGAAGGGTCACAATTTTCTAAAAATATAAAATGGCTATAAACCCAGGAACCTTTTGTGTTGAATATGTTACTATAGCAGCCTAGCGTATCACTTAGAAAATTACCATAACTGCTTGTTAGGATGGACATCTGAAAATACATTCAGTTTCTTTATTAAATCAGTTTAAAGAAGGAGGAGGAGGAGAAAAGAGGATATATAATATATAATAATAATAATAATAATAATAATAATATAATAATAATAATATAATAATAATAATAATAATAATAATAATAATAATAATATAATAATAATAATAATAATAATAATAATAAATAATAATAATAATAATAATAATAATAATATAATAATAATAATAATAATAATAATAATAATAATAATAATAATAATAATATAATAATAATAATATAATAATAATAATAATATAATAATAATAATTAATAATAATAATATATAATAATAATAATAAAATAAAAAAAAGAAAGAAGAAGATAGAAGAAGAAGAAAGAAAGAAAGAAAAAGAAGAGAAGAAGAAGAAGAGAGAAAGAAGAAGAAGAAGAAGAAGAAGAAAGAAGAAAAGAAGAAGAAGAAGAAAGAGAAGAAGAAGAGAAGAAGAAAAGAAGGAAGAAAGAAGAAGAAGAAGAGAAGAAAAGAAAAGAAAGAAGAAGAAGAAAAAAAGAAGAAGAAGAAGAGAAGAGAGAAGAAGAAGAAGAAGAAGAAAAGAAGAAGAAGAAGAAGAAGAAGAAAGAAGAAGAAGAAGAAGAAGAAGAAGAAAAGAAGAAGAAGAAGAAGAAGAAGAAGAAGAAGAAGAAGAAGAGGAAGAAGAGAGAGAAGAAGAGAAAAGAAGAAGAAGAAGAAGAAGAAGAAGAAGAAGAAGAAGAAGAAGAAGAAGAAGAAGAAGAAAGAAGAAGAAGAAGAAGAAGAAGAAGAAGAAGAAGAAGAAGAAGAAGAAGAAGAGAAGAAGAAGAAGAAGAAGAAGAAGAGAAGAAGAGAAAGAAGAAGAAGAAGAAGAAGAAGAAGAAGAAGAAAGAAGAAGAAGAAAGAAAGAAGAAGAAGAAGGAAGAAGAAGAAGAAGAAGAAGAAGAAAGAAGAGAAGAGAAGAAGAAGAAGAAGAAGAAGAAGAAGAGAAGAAGAAGAAGAAGAAGAAGAAGAAGAAGAAGAAGAAAGAAGAAGAAGAAGAAGAAGAGAAGAAGAAGAAGAAAGAAGAAGAAGAAGAAGAAGAAGAAGAAAGAAGAAGGAAGAAGAAGAAGAAGAAGAGAGAGAGAGAAGAAGAGAAGAGAAGAAGAAGAAGAAGAGAAGAAGAAGAAGAAGAAGAGAAGAAGAAGAAGAAGAGAAGAAGAAGAAGAAGAAGAAGAAGAAAGAAGAAGAAGAAGAAGAAGAAGAAGAGAGAAGAAGAAGAAGAAGAAGAAGAAGAAGAAAAGAAGAAGAAGAAGAAGAAGAAGAAGAAGAAGAAGAAAGAAGAAGAAGAAAGAAGAAGAAGAAGAAGAGAAGAAGAAGGAAGAAGAAGAAGAAGAAAAGAAGAAGGAAAGAAGAAGAGAAGAGAAGAAGAAGAAGAAAGAAGAAGAAAGAAGAAGAGAAGAAGAGAGAAGAAGAAAGAAGAAGAAAAGAAGAAGAAGAAAGAAGAAGAAGAAGAAGAAGAAGAAGAAGAAGAAGAAGAAGAAGAAGAAGAAGAAGAGAAGAAGAAGAAAGAAGAAGAAGAAGAAGAAGAAGAAGAAGAAGAAGAAAGAAGAAGAAGAAAGAAGAAGAAGAAGAAGAAGAAGAAGAAGAAGAAGAAGAAGAAGAAGAGAAGAAGAAGAAGAGAAGAAGAAGAAGAAGAAGAAGAAGAAGAAAGAAGAGAAGAAGAAGGAAGAAGAAGAAGAAGAAGAAGAAGAAGAAAGAAGAGAAGAAGAAAAGAAAGAAGAGAAGAAGAAGAAAGAAGAAGAAGAAGAAGAAGAAGAAGAAAGAAGAAGAGAAGAAGAAGAAAGAAGAAAGAAGAAGAAGAAGAAGAAGAAGAAGAAGAAGAAGAAGAAGAAGAAGAAGAAGAAGAAGAAGAAGAAGAAGAAGATGTTGATGACGACGATCCTGCTGACGGGAAAAGAAGGGGAACGATGAATAAGATAAGGAAGTATTGAAGGCAAAGAATTGGTGACTATAGGATTTTAAACCAATTTGAATTTCAAAGGGTTTCTGCTAGGAATGTGTCTTTAAAATTAAACTCCATCTAAACAACGAATAAAAATCTTTTACTTACCAAACGCTGAATCGATATGGTCCCTTTATCCATTGAATAAAATACTCGTATAGATATCACACGGAAACTTTCTAGTTGTTTATACAGATAGATACAGTTAGTTCAACCCTATGTTTAAAGACGAGACAATAAGACTTAATAATTTATCCCATAAATTACATGAATATTATACATACTAATATTACGATTTTTTTTTCAAAGAGCCTAATACTATCCAGTTCACAAACTCTTGAAAATCACACAATCTACCAGAGTCAATACACTCATATGAGATTTATTATATTATATATTATATACGTATGCGTTATATATTATTATATAACACAATGGTTTTAAAGACTCCTGCTATTTCATTTATTTAGTTTTTAAAAGTATTTTAAAATGTTCTAAATTCGACAATCACATAACGTATATTTTCCTATTTTCATCCTTATTATTGCTCATACAGCTTATAATAATTTTTGGTGATCATTACATTGATTATTTTAGTGTGCTCTGAATGAAAAGTCTTGTGTTGTTTTGTTCTTGCAAAAAACTATAATATGTTAACCTCTTAACTACCGTAGTCTGGTAGAAACAAACAAACAAACAAACGCATTACAAAATTTGGCTAAAAGTCCTTCATATATTTGTCAATTTAAATGACCCTCACCTTGGCAAACAACCCTGTCAAAGTTTGAGATTTTATATCAAAGTTTGAGAGTTTCAGCCAAGATGGGGGTCGTTTAAATAAATCAATCAATCAATATTTGAAGGACGAGTTTTCTGGGCAAATGTTTAAAAATACGTGTCGATCCAGAGTAAGACGGTTACTTTCAAACTTGAACAGCTATCTATAAAACTGGCAAATGAGCTTCATCCAATGACTCTCGTTTCTATAACGATTTTTATAACGTTATATAATTTAGAAGTACCGTAACCAGTCTACGAAGTATGTTCAAAATCATAACAGCACATGTTTTATCCCTAGAGACATCATAATTTGGAACGCGACAGAACAATGGAAGAACGGTAACTCTGCTTTCTTTCTGCCACCAGCACCAGCAAGCAAGCAAGAAGCTCACGAGACGACGGACGACGGACGACGAAATCGCGGCATCTCGACTACCTACCGGATGTTACAGCAGCCGCTTCACTCACTCACTCACTCACTCTCTTACTCTCGTGGAATCGAATCTGGTGGCGAGAAGAGAGATGACGTGACACAGCATCACTATGGTGTAGGGTAGGGCAGGGTATCGGGGGGTGACGGTGCTGGATTCGACACCGCTTATCAACGGTAATCGATTCTTTTGTTGTTCATGATTTTATTTTCCTATCTATTTTGTTGTTGTTGTTAATTGTTTCTTTTCCTTTTAAAATTTCTATTTTTAAAAATATTTTAAAGATGTTTTTAACTCTTTCTTTTAAAAAAGAAACATGTTAAGTGTTGCATTTAATACAAGATGCATTTCTTTCTTTTTTTTAAAAAAAAAAGAGATTTTATAGCTCAATATCCACTAAACGTGCTCAAAGCGCTTTCCAAGGGGTCCCTGACCAACAGCAACATTTAACATGTAGGACGAGACATGACGCCAACGGCGATATTACAATTTTTTTCGGACAGATACAACGCTGGTAACTGCCATGTACTCATTTTACACCTGAGTACGCTGAGAGAATTTGAGTAAAGAACCTTTTTCCAAGGACTCAACTATGCGCCGAGCGAGGCTCGAACCCAAGAACTTCCGATCCGAAAGCGAGTGTCTTACCACAAGACCACATAGCCGCACACAATGCATTTCTTTCTAAATGTCCATATTCAATTTTACTACCAGTTAAATCCAAGTTGAAAAAGTGACTCACCGTTTCAATCCGGTATTTTATGAATGAGATCCAGCAAGCAATGGGCTGAAAATAAACAAAAGGAATAGATTCATGTTTTAGATATATGAACTAAAGGTTAAAAATTCCTCAATGAGCCAGTGTGTTAAAAATAGAACGTTAACATAAGGGACAAAAATGACTCATAATAATATGAAAAAAATACAACAATATCATACGACAATTCAGGTTTATTTCACCTCCCTAATTTTTCCTCCCTATCTCCTCTCTCATATCTATGCTCTCTCTCTCTCTCTCTCTCTCTCTCTCTCTTTCTCTCTCTCTCTCTCTCTCTCTCCTCCTCCTCCTCCTCCTCCCTCTCTCTCTCTCTCACACACACTCTCTCTCTCCTTTAGCTACTCTCTCTCTCTCTCTCTCTCTCTCTCTCTCTCTTTCTCTCACCCACTCTCTCTTTTTCTTTTTCTATCTCCCTCTTTCTTTATCTCTCTCTATCTCTCTCTCTATCTCTTTTCCTTATTCTAAATCGATCTTAATCTCTTTCCTTCCCTTGCACATACACACACATACATACACACACACCTAGACAGACGCACACACACACACACACACACACATACCTTTCTCTTTTTCCATCTCTCCCCCCCCCCTCCACTCTTCAACCTATCCTCTCCCCCCCCCCCCTTCATTCCTTTATCCCTTCATAATTTGATTTCATTATAGAAATCTCTTTTTTTTTTTAAATCCCGTCATTAACACCCGACGAAGGTCAATGACCGAAACGTTGTATCTAATGTGTGTATTGCTTCATATTATAATCCTTTTATAATCTCGATATTTATTTTGTATTTGAGCAGTTTCATAAACCACGTTCATCCATCTCCATTAAGAATATTAATTCACAAAAAAATATAATTTAACATACAATATAGTGATGACATGCGTTTCTGTAAAATACTCACAACATCCGCCAGTCGAATATAACATACTTACTCACAAAACTATGTGTGACATTGAACGTTTATAGATGCTGTGCACCTGCCTGAAAACACTCACAGCATTGCCATCCGGATATATATCGGACCAACACTAACAACTATGTGTAACCTTGGACTTTTATAGTCTTGTTTATACAGTTTAGTGAGAATTACTCATAAACATTGATGGCAAAAAAAAAAAAAAAAAAAAAAAAAAACAACAACAAAAAACCCAATAACAAAGACCCGAGTGACGTCAATTTCGTTATTTTTTTATAGAAACGGGGATAAAACTCCGTCTCCATGAGCTTAATGGGTCTGAATGACGATAAAATATTACTTAATTTTACATTAAAAACATATTTTTAACCCTCTCCTTACCAGCCATTTTCAGGATTTTCCCCAATAAAACTTCACACCCAACTAAAACAAAATATAGATAGTTTGAAGATGACGTCACTCAGATCTTTGTTATTATTTTTTGCCATCCGCGTTCATGAGTAATGCTCACTGAACTGTATATACACGACTATAAACGTTCATGGATACACACAGTTTTGTGTGTCGGTCCGTTATACTTCCGGATGGTAATGTTATGAGCTTCTGAGCCAAGCGCATACTATCTATATTTTTTATCACCCAAACACACAATAGCAGTAAAGTTAGTTCTTGTCATAAATATTGTCTTTAGTAAAATATGCTCTATCGACAACACACGGTTCACTTTATTTAAATTTTACAAGAGAAATTTGAATACGACAATAAATGTTGGTTGTAGAAAAATATATATAAATAAATTGCGCTTTATATAGCGCAATATCCACTAATTGTGCTCAAAGCGCTTTACAAGGGGTCACTGATTAACAGCAACATTTAACATGTAGGACGGAACATGACGTCTGTTAGGCGATAGTGCAATTTTTCGGACAAAGACAACGCTGTTAACGGCCAGGTACTCATTTTACATCTGAGTACGGTGAGAGAATGTGAGTAAGGAGCCTTTTCCAAGAGTTGTCAACTATGTGCCGAGCGCGAGGCTCGAACCCAGGACCTTCCGATCCGAAAGCGAGTGCCATACCACTAGACCACATAGCCGCATGGTTTAATATTTAGATAGAGAATGATGAAATTGAAGTAGGGAGAGAGAGAGAGAGAGAGAGAGATAGACAGACAGAGAGAGAGAGAGAGAGAGAGACAGACAGACAGAGAGAGATAGAGAGAGAGAGAGACAGAGAGAGATAGAGAGAGAGCGAGAGAGAGAGAGGGCGAGAGAGAGAGAAGGAGATAGAGAGAGAAGGAGATAGAGAGAGATAGAGATAGAGATAGAGAGAGATAGAGAGAGATATAGAGAGAGATAGAGAGAGAGTAGAGAGATAGAAAGAGAGAGACAGAGAGAGAGAGAGGGAGAGAGAGATATTGATAGATAGATAGAGAGACAGACAGACAGAGAGAGAGAGAGAGGGAGAGAGAGAGCGAGAGAGATAGAGATAGATAGATAGAGAGATAGAGATAGATAGATTGATAGAGACAGAGAGAGACAGACAGAGAGAGAGAGAGGGAGAGAGAGATAGCGAGAGAGATAGCGAGAGAGAGAGAGATAGAAATAGATAAATAGATAGATAGATAGATAGATAGAGAGAGAGAGATAGAGAGATAGATAGATAGAAAGATAGATAGAGAGAGAGAGAAAGAATGTGACGACTTGATAAGGAGATAGTTAAAACGAATGGAGAACCAGCAATATTTGCAGAGATATAAATAAAGGCTATTAGGCATCTATAATCTATCATTACACATCCATTATACGTATTATATTATATTATTGTATTATATGATTTAATTTGCCGGTATTTCTATGCTCAATGACAAACATTTAACATTCAACATGGCTTTATAGAACAATGTACAACCCTATCTTTAAAAATGAATAGATTAGAAAGATTATAATATCATTATTATTCGATAGTATTGAGAGAGATTTAACATTATCTACGTCGTCATTTTTTTGTTTGTTACGGATGAGATTATTATTATATACTTGATAGTATCAAGAGAGAGATTTTAAATGACGTCATCAATTTTTGTTGTGGATATGCTAGAATTGCGTAGAATAAATAATAAAGGCAGTGAAAGTCAAACGTCAAAAAGGACTGAGTATTAGGACCTAGCAGATTTTCTTCTTATTAATTTGAGTCAATAGATTATTGTGCGGCTATGTGGTATGACACTCGCTTTCGGATCGGAAGGTCCTGGGTTCGAGCCTCGCTCTCGGCGCATAGTTGAGTCCTTTGAAAAGGCTCTTTACTCATATTCTCTCACCGTACTCAGGTGTAAAATGAGTACCGGGCCGTTAACAGCGTTGTCTTTGTCCGAAAAATTGTAATATCGCCTAACAGGCGTCATGTCACGTCCTACATGTTAAATGTTGCTGTTGACCAGGGTCCCCTTGTAAAGCGCTTTGAGCATTTTTAGTGGACATTGCGCTATATAAAAGCTTAATTTGATGTATGATAGAATTAGCCTGAAATAAAAAGAAGGTTTGCAAGTTACTCCTATAGATAGAATGCGCTTGGCCAAGGAGTTCACAACATTGCCATCCGGAAGTATAACGGACCAACACACAAACTCTGTGTAACCATGAACTTTTATAGTCTGGTTAATACAGTTTAGTGAGAACAACTCACAAACGCGGATGGCAAAAACAATAACAAAGGCCTGAGTGACGTCATCTGCATACTATCTATATCAGTCTGTAAAAAAGTAATTTTATAATTCTGAGATTTGCCAGTACTTTTGTGTTCGATAACAAAAATTTTACATTGGCTGTCAGGACCAATGTTGATCCCCAACCCCATATATATATATATATATATATATATATATATATATATATATATATATATATTATATATATTGAATCGTATGGGATACAAATATGGTACGAATAGCGCTCAACATGTAACAATGGAGCGAATTATTATTCTAACATTTACTGACCCCGTTGACTGACCCCAAAATCGTGGTATTACTTACAATAATATATATATAGGGAGAGAGAGAAAGAAAGAGAGAGAGAGAGAGAGAGAGAGAGAGAGAGAGAGAGAGAGAGAGAGAGAGATTATCCCCATCCGCGCGGCATTGAGAGATGCTTAGACATTCCGTCAAAGAATAACCCACCAAACAAATGCATAATGTCAACAGGAATCACCCACACTGTACAAAGTGAGTAAATTAGGGTGGTTAATAATGACCTTGCCCAAGGAAAAATATAAATAGAAAATGGTTAAAGAGGGGTTCGAACTCAGGACCTTCCGGGTCACAGTTCAATGCCTTAACAACTCGCCCCCCCCCCCTAAACGCACACACATAAACACACTTCATCCCATTAAAAAAATAATATGGTTTTACAGTTTGGGTCTTTTAAAGCAATTAATTGACTATATCGCATGGTATTGATCATTCTGTATTGTGATATATAGATAGTATGCGCTTGGCTAAGAAGCTCACAACATTGCCATCCGAAAGATTAACGGACCAACACACAAAACTGTGTGTGTGTAACATTAAACGTTTATAGTCTGGTTAATACAGTTTAATGAGAATTACTCATAAACGACGTGTATGGCAAAAAAAAAAGTAATAACAAAGACCCTAGTGACGTCAACTTCATACTATCTAAAGGATAAAAACAAAAACAACATTTGTGACCCAACGCCTCAAAACGGTATTATGTCGAGATGGACCAGATGGTATAAAGTCAAATTATAGTCAAACTGGTCAAAAATATGAAACGTTGGTATTTAGCACAGTAAAATATGATATTCCTTCTCCTCTATAAAGCATTTCAACTCAACTTAAGTCTGATATTTCTGGCTACAAATTCAATTTTCAGCATCTTAATCATCCCGACTTAATACCGTTTTGAGTCGAATGGTCACATTTTTGGTTTAAGGAAAACAGTATTTATGTGTTTTTGCCCATTTCACGTCCAAATTCGGGGTCTGGCATAAAATAATATAACAATCTTGTGGCAAATTTTCCACACACACAAAAAAAGAACTAATGAATGAATAACCTCCATATTCTTTCACCCTATCAACATTGTAGCATTGTGTGTCACCATGGAGATATTTTACAGCTTTAGCTTATGGGATCTTTATTAGAACATTAGAAATTTGCGAATCAAATTTTATGACAAAATTGATGTTGATAAAAATATAATTTGTGACCCTTCACCTCAAAAAGTTATTAAGTCGGGATAGGTAAGATGTTGAAAATTGAATTTATAGCCAGAAATATCAGACTTGTGTTGAGTTTGTATGTTTTATTGAGGAGAATGGATACCATATTTTAGGGTGCTAATGCCAATAATTTATATTTTTGACCAGTTTAACATTTAATTCGGCTTTTAAGCATCTGGTTCGTTCCGACATAATACCGTTTTGAAACGATGGGTCACATGGATTTTAAAAAAAAGTAGCTTTTATATAGCGCAATATCCACTAAACGTGATCAAAGCGCTTTACAAGGGGTCCCTGGCGAACAGCAACATTTAACATGTAGTACGGGACATGACGCATGTTAGGCGATCTTACAATTTTTTTCGGACAGATACAATGCTGTTAACGGCCAGGTACTCATTTTAACCTGAGTACGGTGAGCGAATGTGAGTAAAAAGCCTTCTCCACGGACTCAACTATGCGAGACTCAAACCCAGGACCTTCCGATCCGAAAGCGAGTGTCATACCACTAGACCACATTATAGCCTATCAAAACAATGTCTCTTTTTGTGACGACATAATTCACATTTTCAGACAATTTCATGGAATAGATTCTGAGAAATGTTTGACACAACATCCCATACCCAGAAATAAATGACATATTGAGAAACTACGCTTCAACAGTCGTAACGTCACTTCCCTCGTAATGACGCATGGTGACTTAGTAACTGGCTCTAAACTATCGGATTAATGGCGGACGCCCTAATGAAATACTTCTCCGACGAGCATAAAAGCGTATCCAGAGGAGAAAAAAAAACGCATTATAAATCTGATCATGTTTTGACTTTTATACATTCTGATCACAAGACATATTAAACGTTCTAGCCAGCATGAAGAATAAAAATTACAGAATTTCAATGTTTAGAACCACGATGGCCACCGTTGCTGGGCGGCGTGACATCAGACTATTGAATCAAATTGTAAACTAACTATCCGTTATTCCCACTCACTATTCTGACTACCTATAACCTTTCCGACCGTGTTTTTCGTGTCTCCATAGTCTATTTTGAAGAGCTGCACTTCGATGACATTATATCTAAGACAATAAAATATCGTTTTCAACCAAAAATCACAAAATCGATTTTCTGCTCAAGTATTTTCCTAATGATATGACCCTAAACCAAATCAAACCATCATCATTGCGTCGTCTCGTATTTTTTAAAAGTTATTTTAAAAAAATTATTATTATTTGTTCAAAAATTCGATTTCCATCACCTCAGTCACCCCGATAATCATGCATACTGTTACGAGTTGTCGGGTCACACAGTTGGGTTACCATTCATTCTTAACACATCAAGAATTGCCGTCAATTGATTTGTCATTATCGTTGAAAATCGAATCTTCGCGAAGACTGGTTTGTATCGGCGTTCAATAGGGAAATACCGAGACGACCCCCCGACACCACGACTACTAGAAATACATTGGCACGATGTCTATAGATAGTATGCAGATGACGTCACTCAGGCCTTTGTTATTGTTTTTGCCATCCGCGTTTGTGAGTTGTTCTCACTAAACTGTATTAACCAGACTATAAAAGTTCATGGTTACACAGAGTTTGTGTGTTGGTCCGTTATACTTCCGGATGGCAATGTTGTGAACTCCTTGGCCAAGCGCATTCTATCTATAGGTTGTTCGAAGATGACGTCACTCAGGTCTTTGTTATTGTTTTTTGCCATCCGCGTTTATGAGTAATTCTCACTGAACTGTATTAACCTGACTATAAACGTTCATGGATACACACAGTTTTGTGTGTTGGTCCGTTATACTTCCGGATGGCAATGTTATGAGCTTCTTAGCCAAGCGCATACTATCTATAGGATGAAAAACTCACAACATTGCCATCCAGAAGTATATCAGACAAACACACAAAACTGTGTGTAACCATGAACGTTTATAGTCTCGATAATACAGTTTAGTGAGAATTACTCATAACGTGGATTGCGAAAAAAAAATAAATAAATAAAAAAAAAATAAATAAAAAAGCAATAACAAAGACCCGAGTGACGTCAATTTCATTCTATCTATAAAGTGACCTATGACTTATGGCGTGAATATAATATAGATAGTATGCGCTTGGCTAAGAAGCTCATAACATTGCCATCCGGAAGTATAACGGACCAACACACAATACTGTGTGTAACCATGAACGTTTATAGTCAGGTTAATACAGTTCAGTGAGCATTACTCATAAACGCGGATGGCAAAAAACGATAACAAAGAGCTGAGTGACGTCATTTTCGAACTATCTATACTATATAGATGGTATGCGCTTGGCTAAAAAACTCACAACATTGCCATCGGAAATATGCACTTATTAGCGGGTGCGGCAATGTGGGGTCTAGTGGTATGGCATCCGCTTTTGGAGCAAGTACAGACAGTACGAAGATGACGTCACTCAAGCCTTTGTTATTGTATTTTGCCATCCGCGTTTGTGAGTGATTCTCACAAAACTGTATTAACAAGGCTATAAACGTTCAACTTTACACTGTTTTGTGTGTTGGTCCGTTAAACTTCCGGATGGCAATGTTGTGAGCTTCTTAGCCAAGCGCATACTATCTATATAGATAAAATGAATGAGCCTGGCTAAGAAGCTCACACCATTGCCATCCGGAAGTATAACGGACCAACACACAAAACTATGTGTAACCATGAACTGTTATAGTCAGGTTAATACAGTTGAGTGAGAATTACTCATAAACGCGGATGGCAACAAACAATAACAGCTACCTGAATGACGTTATCTTCTATAGATAGTATGCGCTTGGCTAAGAAACTCACAACATTGCCATCCGGAAGTATATCGGACCAAAACACAAAACTATGTGTAACCATGAACTTTTATAGATAGTATACGCTTGGCTAAGAAGCTCACAACATTGCCATCCGGAAGTATAACGGACCA
>NC_088373.1:7987951-7990451 GCF_034508935.2 Berghia stephanieae
TCTCCGACGAGCATAAAAGTGTATCCAGAGGAGAAAATCATTATAAATCTGATCATGTTTTGATTTTTGTAAATTCAGATCACATCACATGTGGAAAAAGTTCTAGCCAGCGTGAAGAATAAATAGTATCGATTGTTTTTGTTTAGAACCAAACTGCTGGTTGCTGGACGGACGTGACGTCAGACTATTGAATCCTATTATTACGGGACGTAAAAGAGTGGGGATGGGTGGTCTTTATTGACGACCGACATATATTTACACTATAAAATAAGATTCCATTACTGTGAAAACAGAAAAAAAACTATGTATTCACTCCTTCCTACTAGTAGTTTTACACTTCCAATGAGATTGGAACCAGTTTTTTAAAAACATCACACTATGTATTCACTCCTCCCTAATAGTAGTTTTACACTTCCAATGAGATTGGAACCAGTTTTTTTTAAACATCACACTATGTATTCACTCCTCCCTAATAGTAGTTTTAAACTTCCCATGAGATTGGAACCAGTTTTTTTTTACATCACACTATGTATTCACTCCTCCCTAATAGTAGTTTTATACGTCTAATGAGATTGGAACCAGTTTTTTTTAAACATCACACTATGTATTCACTCCTCCGTAATAGTAGTTTTACACTTCCAATGAGATTGGAACCAGTTTTTTTAAAACATCACACTATGTATTCACTCCTCCTTAATAGTAGTTTTGCACTTCCAATGAGATTGGAACCAGTTTTTTTTAAACATCACACTATGTATTCACTCCTCCCTAATAGTAGTTTTACACTTCCAATGAGATTGGAACCAGTTTTTTAAAAACATCACACTATGTATTCATTCCTCCCTAATAGTAGTTTTACACTTCTAATGAGATTGGAACCAGTTTTTTTTGACATCACACTATGTATTCACTCCTCCCTAATAGTAGTTTTACACTTCCAATGAGATTGGAACCAGTTTTTTTTAAACATCACACTATGTATTCACTCCTCCCTAATAGTAGTTTTACACGTCCAATGAGATTGGAACCAGTTTTTTTAAAACATCACACTATGTATTCACTCCTCCCTAATAGTAGTTTTACACTTCCAATGAGATTGGAACCAGTTTTTTTAAACATCACACTATGTATTCACTCCTCCCTAATAGTAGTTTTACACGTCCAATGAGATTGGAACCAGTTTTTTTTAAACATCACACTATGTATTCACTCCTCCCTAATAGTAGTTTTACACGTCCAATGAGATTGGAACCAGTTTTTTTAAAACATCACACTATGT
Source organism: Berghia stephanieae (assembly GCF_034508935.2). Taxonomy (NCBI): domain Eukaryota; kingdom Metazoa; phylum Mollusca; class Gastropoda; order Nudibranchia; family Aeolidiidae; genus Berghia; species Berghia stephanieae. Next base: position 7,989,231 of record NC_088373.1, read on the forward strand.
ATTCACTCCTCCCTAATAGTAGTTTTACACTTCTAATGAGATTGGAACCAGTTTTTTTTGACATCACACTATGTATTCACTCCTCCCTAATAGTAGTTTTACACTTCCAATGAGATTGGAACCAGTTTTTTTAAACATCACACTATGTATTCACTCCTCCCTAATAGTAGTTTTACACGTCCAATGAGATTGGAACCAGTTTTTTTTAAACATCACACTATGTATTCACTCCTCCCTAATAGTAGTTTTACACGTCCAATGAGATTGGAACCAGTTATTTTTTACATCACACTATGTATTCACTCCTCCCTAATAGTAGTTTTACACGTCCAATGAGATTGGAACCAGTTATTTTTTACATCACACTATGTATTCACTCCCCCCTAATAGTAGTTTTACACGTCCAATGAGATTGGAACCAGTTATTTTTTACATCACACTATGTATTCACTCCTCCGTAATAGTAGTTTTACACTTCCAATGAGATTGGAACCAGTTTTGTTTAAACATCACACTATGTATTCACTCCTCCGTAATAGTAGTTTTACACGTCCAATGAGATTGGAACCAGTTTTTTATAAACATCACACTATGTATTCACTCCTCCGTAATAGTAGTTTTACACTTCCAATGAGATTGGAACCAGTTTTTTTTAAACATCACACTATGTATTCACTCCTCCCTAATAGTAGTTTTACACGTCCAATGAGATTGGAACCAGTTATTTTTTACATCACACTATGTATTCACTCCTCCCTAATAGTAGTTTTACACGTCCAATGAGATTGGAACCAGTTTTTTTAAAACATCACACTATGTATTCACTCCTCCCTAATAGTAGTTTTACACTTCCAATGAGATTGGAACCAGTTTTTTAAAACATCACACTATGTATTCACTCCTCCGTAATAGTAGTTTTACACGTCCAATGAGATTGGAACCAGTTTTTTTTAAACATCACACTATGTATTCACTCCTCCCTAATAGTAGTTTTACACTTCTAATGAGATTGGAACCAGTTATTTTTTACATCACACTATGAATTCACTCCTTCCTACTAGTAGTTTTACACTTCCAATGAGATTGGAACCAGTTTTTTTTAAACATCACACTATGTATTCACTCCTCCGTAATAGTAGTTTTACACTTCTAATGAGATTGGAACCAGTTTTCTGACATCTCACAACTCTGATCTTCCTTATTCATTTTACTATGAATTCT
>NC_088373.1:7995451-8012951 GCF_034508935.2 Berghia stephanieae
ATTCTCTCACCGTATTCAGGTGTAAAATGAGTACCTGGCCGTTAACAGCGTTGTCGTTGTCCGAAAAATTGCCATATCGCCTTACAGGCGTCATGTCCCGTCCTACATGTTAAATGTTGCTGTTGACCAGGGACCCGTTGTAAAGCTCTTTGAGCACATTTAGTGGATATTGCGCTATATAAAGCTCATTTTAAAGTGAGCTGGGGCCAGGTGACTTGCTCAAGGCCACACAGTGCAGCAGCAATTGATCGAACTCACTTCCTTTTGGGTACGAAGCAAAGATTGTACTGCTGAGTCACGCTGTCCCTATATAATCCTTCAAACAGGATGTCTGATATCAACAGGAATCACTCATGTTGTTTCCATTGAGCAAATTGGGGGTTAACAATTTTACCCAAGAAAAAAAAAAGAAAGTTCATGAAGCGGGGTTCGATCCCGGGACCTTCCAGATCACAGTGTAATGCCTTAACAACTCTGCCACTTCGCCCCCCCCCCCCCATTGTAAAATAGATGTAATGTCAAAATCAACAGAAAAACATAATTTCAGATTTTAATTTTTTGTTTAACAAAATGACATTTGTGACCCATCGTCTCAAAACGGTATTATGTCGGAACGAACCAAATGCTCAAAAGCCGAATTAAATGTTAAACTGGTCAAAATATAAATTGTTGGCATTAGCACCCTAAAATATGGTATCCATTCTCCTCAATAAAACATACAAACTCAACACAAGTCTGATATTTCTGGCTATAAATTCAATTTTCAACATCTTAACCATCCCGACTTAATACCGTTTTGAGGCGAAGGGTCACATATTTTATCATTTCCCCCGACGTACCTACGATGTCATTTTTCCCTTAATTCAACGTCAGTTTGTTTTTTCATAAATAAAGAACGACGGCCACTTATTTTCGGATTCCCACAAACATGTTTTTACCGCTTTTAATGCAGCCCTTTATGGCCTTAAGGCAATATCATATCAATCCTACCACCCCCTCCCCCTCCTCCTTCTCCCAACTCCCAACCTCTTATTTCCGACGTAAACAAGCCTCTATAGACTAGGACTCAATGAGAGATTTGATTTGAAGATGAAATAATAATAATAATAATAATAAATTTTATTTTGGATAAATTTTAAAAAAATAGACGCTTCTCCTTCCTTTTGTCTCTTTATGTTTTGGGTTTTTTTTTGTCCAAGAATTGAATAGGGCATCTCTGCCTTGCACTGATATTATAAGAAAAAAACAACAAAAAACGTATTTTAAATTTTGGCCGAAAATAAACCCCCATCTCTTAAAGTTTGGCCGAAAAAAAAAACCCCATCTCTTAAATTTTGGCCGAAAAAAACCCCCCCATCTCTTAAATTTTGGCCGAACCCCCCCCCCCTCCCCCCCCCTCCCCTCCCCTCCCCCCCCCCCTCATCTCTTAAATAAATTATATCCATCGAACAAAATGACCCTCATCTTACCAAAACCTCTCAAACCTGGGACGGACCGCGAATGTCCAGGCTTGTGAGTTTTTGACAAGATGAATGGCGATGTGGTCTACTGGTATGACACCCGCTTTCGGATTGGAAGGTCCTGGGTTCGTGCCTCGCGCTCGGCGCATAGTTGAGTCCTTTGAAAAAGTCTCTTTACTCAAATTCTCTCACCGTACTCAGGTGTAAAATGAGTACCTGGCCGTTTACGGCGTTGTCTTTGTCAGAAAAATCGAAATATCGCCTAATAGGCGGCATGTCCCGTCCTACATGTTAAATGTTGCTGTTGACCAGGGACCCTTTGTAAAGCGCTTTGAGCACATTTAGTGGATATTGCGCAATATACAGCTCAATTATTTTTTAAATCGTCATTTCAACCAATCCATATCTGAAGGACAATTTTTCTAGCCAAAATTCAGAGGATCGCAAAACCACCGTATTCTCATTTTGGACATTTTTTGGGGGGGAGGGGGGGGGGGAATAACTACGAAAAAAAGCATAAGCTTGAGTATAGCGCAATATCCACTAAAAGTTTTCATAAAACTTTGCAATTGGATTCAGTAGTCCGCTGTCAAATAGACCAGCAACGGCGCTGTGTGCTGTGGCCTTGAGCGAGTGACCTATCCCTAGCTCAATTTGCGGCGCTAGCTGCACTGCGGCTAACGCCTGGGTTATTTCCGTCTTATACCTTTGGAATAGACTCTAGAGAGAAATATTTTCCCTACGGGATGATGAATTAATGGAATATATTTATTATTTAATGTATTGTCAATATATAGATAGTATGCAGATGACGTCACTCAGGCTTTTGTTATTGTTTTTGCCATCCGCGTTTGTGAGTTGTTCTCACTAAACTGTATTAACCAGACTATAAAAGTTCATGGTTACACAGAGTTTGTGTGTTGGTCCGTTATACTTCCGGATGGCAATGTTGTGAACTCCTTAGCCAAGCGCATTCTATCTATAGAGACGGTACCCGATTTTCTGCTTATGTGTTAAATATGAGTCCTACTTATCTATTTTTAACAACTTTGGGTTATGGAAATATTATTAACAAGTTAAATGCTATTTTCTGAAATAACTACCTATAGATAGAATGCGCTTGGCCAAGGAGTTCACAACATTGCCATCCGGAAGTATAACGGACCAACACACAAACTCTGTGTAACCATGAACTTTTATAGTCTGGTTAATACAGTTTAGTGAGAACAACTCACAAACGCGGATGGCAAAAACAATAACAAAGGCCTGAGTGACGTCATCTGCATACTATCTATAGATATTTCCAAATTTGGCCAGAAAACGTGTTGTACAAATATCGATCAATTAAAATGACACTCGTCTTTGCAAAACCTCTCACACAATGGACTCGGCGACACATAGCGTAGCCATCGTTGAGTTATAGATAGTATGCACTTGGCCAAGAAGCTCACAACATTGCCATCCGGAAGTATTACGGACCAACACACAAAACTGTGTGTCTCCATGAACGTTTATAGCGAGGTTAATACAGTTTAGTGAGAATCACTCACAAACGCGGATGGCAAAAAACAATAACAAAGACCTAGTGACGTCATTTTCGAACTATCTATAGATAGAATGCGCTTGGCCAATGAGTTCACAACATTGCCATCCGGAAGTATAACGGACCAACACACAAACTCTGTGTAACCATGAACTTTTATAGTCTGGTTAATACAGTTTAGTGAGAACAACTCACAAACGCGGATGGCAAAAACAATAACAAAAGCCTGAGTGACGTCATCTGCATACTATCTATAGCCTGACACTGAAATCCAAAAAGACTGACATTTGGACGTCATTGTTTGGTTTTTGCACCGACAAGTGAGTTGTTGTTAGTAGAGCGCATGGAAATAAGATGTCCCATTGGTTGGTTGAACTATTGAATACAACTCACGATTTGTTTTCTTTTGTGGCCAAAGACTGGCATTTTGACGTCATTTTTTGGTCAGTATCAGGCCATAACTTTACGAAGGCCACGCTGATACTGACCAAAAAATGACGAGGCTCGAACCCAGGACATTCCGATCCGAAAGCAAGTGTCATACCACTAGACCACATAGCCGCACAGGTTTTGATGGGAATTATGAAACTGGCCGGTAAGGAAGGAGAGAGTTAAAAATTAGCCAATACGTAATCAAAAAGCATAATAATTCTTCAGCGCCGTGTCACAGTTTCTAAGTATATCTCGTTGAATAATGCAATTTATAAAAGGACTATTTTTACCTCGCCCATTAATGATCCTAAAATGGCCAACACACACTCGAGTCGTAAATTTGCTTAATGGATGAAATTTTTTTTCAGAATCCAATAGAAATCATTGTGAGAGTAGTTATTCAAAGGGTCACCAAGTGCAGGCTTAATGGAATTCTACCTGTCAGAAATCGGGTGGATTCTGAAAAAAAACCCAACAAATTAAATATTTAAGATTATAGCCAGAAAACTCGTCCTTCAAATTATTGATATTTCGAAGATGGCGTCACTCACGTCTTTGTTATTGTTTTTTGCCATCCGCGTTTATGAGTAATGCTCACTGAACTGTATTAACCCGACTATAAACGTCATGGATACACCCAGTTTTGAGTGTTGGTCCGTTATACTTCTGGATGGTAATGTTATGAGCTTCTTAGCCAAGTGCATACTATCTATATCGATCGTTAAAGAAACCCCCATTGTCTTTTTCAAAAACTCCTCTCTAACCTGGGAGGAAGATCTTGTTTAAAGTTAATGTCCCAGGTATGAGAATATTCTTGGCAAAATAAGGAGGGTCGTTTTAATCCAATGATATAATTTTAAGGACGAGTTTTCTGGCCAAAATTTTAGATGCATGATTTTTTTTTTCAGAGCAAGACGGACATGTCAAGGAATAAAAGAACAACAATAATATATTTTTTGTAGCCTGTTAATCTTCTTGTTGTTGTTGTTGTGTCTCCTTAACCTCGTTCTGGTTCATGGTTTGGGGAAAATCATCTCAAAATTCTGTTTTATCGGGATGAACTTATTGATTACAACTGAATTATGACCCCTCGTCTCAAAACGGTATGAAGTCGGGATGATTAAAAAAAAATGATGCCTTTACCGCACGACATCATAAGATATCGTCGCCTGGGCATTCCACGAAGGAATATAGATAACCCATCAAACAAGATGCCTGATGTCAACAGGACTCACCCATGTTGTCCAAGTGAGCAAATTGGGGGTTAATAATCTTGCTCAAGGAAAAATACGAAAGTGTCTGAAGCGGGACTTTAACCCGGGTCATCCGGATCACAGTGCAATGCCTTAACCACTCGGCCACTTCGCCGAAGTCGGGATGATTAAGATGCTAAAAATGGAATTTGTACCCATAAATATCATGCTTAAGTTGAGTTTATATGCTTTATAGAGGAGAAGGAATATTATATTTTACTGTGCTAAATACCAACGTTACATATACCAACGTTACATATTTTTGACCAGTTTAACTATAATTTGACTATTTAGCATCTGGTCCATCCCGATATACTGGGTGGGGTTCCTGACCTCCCATAGTGGGCCGGGAGGTACATACTGTGTCTTATATCCCCCTATATCTGGGTGGGGTTCCTGACCTCCCATAGTGGGCCGGTAGGTACATCCTGTGTCTTCTATCCCCCTATATCTGGGGGGGGGGGTTCCTGACCTCCCATAGTGGGCCGGTAGGTACATACTGTGTCTTATATCCCCCTATATCTGGGTGGGGTTCCTGACCTCCCATATTGGGCCGGGAGGTACATCCTGTGTCTTATATCCCCCTATGTCTGTTTTCCAACATGCTTTCTTTTCTTTGTCTTGGATTCAGATTACTTGGTTTTGTCCTGGCCCTGACCTGATACCCTGGCTGGGAGGGAAACAGGGAAATGTATTGTTAGTTCTGGGAGATGATATTTTTTTCCTTGTAAGTCATCTCTCTGTTATGCACTGTATTATGTTGTATTTATGTATTAGATATGATTTGTAAACATTTGAGTGTATTCATCTTAGTGGGGACCTGTGCTTATGTCTGGATGAAACTTTTAGGTGATCTCAAACTAAGTACACTGATAGTGTGCTCTTGGAATCTACATCTGATCTCGATTTGAACCAATTCCCCTTTGTCTGCCTTATTCTTGGATGCTTTTATTGTAATTCTAGAACTTTTTACTATCCCATTTTCTTTCTTTTTACTCGCGCTGATATGACCTTCATGTGTTGCAAGCGCCGTAAAACCCTTAAAAACAAAACATCCCGACATAATACCGTTTTGAGACGAGGGATCACAATTATTGATTCTGTGGGCCGAGGGAGTTAAAGCAATGGACTGTGATCTGGAAGTTTCCGGCTTCAAACCCCACCTCAGGAGCGTTCGTTTTATTCATTGGGCAGAGATTATTAACCCTGATCGATGCAGCTGTATACAGACATTCCACATGGCGGGAGTGAGACAATCATGCAAATGAAGCCGTTGAAGATCCGAGAGAAGAAAAACTGAGCTCCCCAGAAATGTATCGGTAACACTGAATAGAGCACGGGTAATACTTAGGAGAATAGCTGGAAACATGAAAAAGTGGGGGCCGGCTGAGACTAGCTTGTGTCCATGTGGATGCCCAGAGCAGACGCTGGAGCACATCCTAAGTAGACATGAGGGGCCCAACTGCATTGACCATGACCTAAGAGTCTTCCCCCCCCCCCAGATGTTGTAGAGTGGGTTCGGTGTTGGAGCGACAAGCTAGGATAATGATTAACCCCTAATTGCTAACCAAGAACAAATGGATGTCCAGATCAGACGCAGAAAGTGGCGATGGGTTGGCCATACCCTGCTGAAAGAGCCCTGTAACTTGATCAAGCAGGCCTTCGAATGGAACCCACAGGGCAAGAGGAAACGGGGTCGTCCAAAACAGATTTGGAGGAGAAGCCTACACCAAGATTTGAGCGTCTCCAATCTTACCTGTAGTGAGGCAAAGGTCTGTGACATGGACAGAAGAAGATGGAAGAGTGCTGTTGAGGCTCTATGCTTCGCCAGGACCCAAGAGACATAAGTCAAGTCAAGTCAAGTCCTATTTTCTAACATCGAACAAGATGGATGATTCCTGTTGGAAACAGGCTTATTTGGACCGATTATCTATTATTCCTTCATGCAGTGCAGAGGTGACGTCATCTCACAAGGCAGCGTGGAAGGGCGCATTAAAAAAAATTAGAGATGAATTTTGAGTCCAAGTAAATGCCAGCATTTTGTAAAGATGATTTTGAGTCTTTAACTTCGAAAAATATTTACTAACTTTGATATTCTTCTTCTTCTTCTTCTTCTTCTTCTTCTTCTTCTTCTTCTTCTTCTTCTTCTTCTTCTTCTTCTTCTTCTTCTTCTTCTTCTTATTCTTCTTCTTCTTCTTCTTCTTCTTCTTCTTCTTCGTCTCTTCATCGTCATTCTCCTTCTTCATCTCCTCCTTCACCTCTCCCCCCCCCCTTCCACCTCCTCCTCCTCCTCCTCCTCCTCCTCCTCCTCCTTCTTGTCGGTGTTGTTGTTGTTCTTCTTCTTGTTCTTCTTGTTCTTCTTCTTTTCATCCTCATTCTCCTTCTGCATCTCCTCCTTCACCTTCTCCTTCTCCCCCCCCCTCCTCCTCCTTCTCCTCCTTCATCTTCTTCTTATTGTTCATCCTCCTCTTCTCCTCATTTTCTTCTTATTCTTTCTCCTCATTCTCCTTCAGCCCAGTCTTCCCCATCTCCTCCATGTCCTTAACTCACTCCACCTAACATCATTTAGTTTTAAAAATAAAGAAATATCACATTTCACATTTTAAAAGTTTTAAACATAGATTTGACTTGAATCACCATAGTTACAGTATCTAAAATATTTCCTTTCTAAAATGTTGTATGTCTGATCGCCACATTATAGCTTAGCGAGTCCCAAGTCTGAGAGTCCATTTAAATCGATCAATATTTAAAGGACGAGTTTTCTGGCCAATTCTTTAAATGTGACCCATCGTCTCAAAACGGTATTCTGTTGGATTGAACCAAATGTTTAAAAGCCGAATTAGATGTTAATGGTCAAAAATAAATTGTTGGCATTAGCACCCTAAAACATGGTTTCCATTCTCCTAAATAAAACATACAAACTCAACACAAGTCTGATATTTCTGGCTATAAAATAATTTTTCAACATCTTAATCATACCGACTTAACACCGTTTTGAGGCGAAGGGTCACAAATACAAAGTTTTCCATAGCACGGTTAGTAACTGGTTAAAAAGACTTTACGAAATCCTCATAAATATTTTTAAAATAATAAAACTTCATCATCTAAATTCTAGCACCGGGACTAGTACTGGTTTTCACCCAGTTCTATCTCAATCACGAGTATCATTCTGGATTCATTTCACTTCATTTCCTCTCTTCTTTTCCCATTTCTAGCCCCCCAACCAGGGACAACTTCATCTGATGGTTACAGCCAGACAGATCCAGACAGGGACTCCTCAATCTGAAACGCAAAAATAAACACATCGGACAAGTCGGCCTCCTGGAATAACTCGGCAATCGAATCCGTTTTAGCCCTGCAGTGTTTGCCAGTGAGTTAGCAATGACAGAAGCTTTTTGTGCTGGGCGGATAGTCGGTCTTATCGAATGACGGGTAGTCGATACCAATGTAAGCGTTGGCGACACCTAGGGAGGTCTTCTTTTGAAAATGATCATGGAATGGTGGTGGTAATTACGGGAAATAGGGGAGGGAAGGGGGGGGGGGTTGCTTGGTGGATTGAGAACTATTCGGGAAAAGCGATGAAAGATGAAGGGGGAGGGGGGTTAGAGGTAGTTTCGGGAAAGGAGGGGGGGGGGGTGGCTGGGTGTAGAAATGAAGTAAATAGATAAAATACGAGCTAGATGTTTGTTTAATTATGTCTCTATCGACTGCATAGCAGCCAACCCGAATACACTCCGTACTTTATTTACAACTTTTCATTCAAATTCTTTTACTTAATATTGCCATTAGTATAAATCCCTTTTGCTTTTGTTTGTTCTTTATTTTAAATTTATGTTGTACGTTTATTTAAAAGAAAAAAGAGTTTTATATAGCGCAATATCCACTAAACGTGCTCAAAGCGCTTTACAAGGGGTCCCCCTGGCCAACATAACACTTAATATGTAAGACGGGACATTACGCCTGTTACAATGTTTTTGTTGTTGTTTTTTTTTTTTGGGAAGGGGGGGAGGGGAGAGAAGAGACAACGCTGTTAACGCCCAGGTACTCATTTTACACCTCAGTACGATGAGAGAATGTGAGTAAAGAGCCTTCTCCAAGGACTCACTATTCGCCGAGCGAGGCTCGAACCCAGGACCTTCCGATCTGAAAGCGAGTCTCATACAGCTAGACAACATGGCCCACAATATAATTCAGAAAAGTGAGTGGAGCAGGCACTTATGTTGGTAACAACAAGATATAAAGTGAGTAGAAAAGTGCCAGAAGACAATAGAGAATAAAATTTTTTTTCGCGGCGGTGGTGGGGTTTGAACCTGCGACCTTATTGGTACGACAACTCCGCCTGGCAGGTGAGAGCGTGGCTCTACCGTGTGAGCTATCCACGAACACTTAAAATATTCGTTTCAAACCCAAAGTCATTTCTAGATCCCTCTCTCACCCACTTCTTGAGATCGCCGATCCGTTCGCCACCATCGCGAAGTAATTTTGACCAGCAGTTAAGCTTAATAGCCAATATTCTCATCACAAACATATAACATAGAAACGATTGAGACATTGAGTATGCTCCGGTGTATGGGGTGAATTTTTAATTCAGAAAAGTGAGTGGAGCAGGCACTTATGTTGGTAACAACAAGATATGAAGTGAGTAGAAAAGTGCCAGAAGACAATAGAGAATAAAAAATTTTTTCGCGGCGGTGGTGGGGTTTGAACCTGCGACCTTATTGGTACGACAACTCCGCCTGGCAGGTGAGAACGTGGCTCTACCGTGTGAGCTATCCACGAACACTTAAAATATTCGTTTCAAACCCAAAGTCATTTCTAGATCCCTCTCTCACCCACTTCTTGAGATCGCCGATTCGTTCGCCACCATCGCGAAGTAATTTTGACTAGCAGTTAAGCTTAATAGCCAATATTCTCATCACAAACATATAACATACACCGGAGCATACTCAATGTCTCAATCGTTTCTATGTTATATGTTTGTGATGAGAATATTGGCTATTAAGCTTAACTGCTGGTCAAAATTACTTCGCGATGGTGGCGAACGAATCGGCGATCTCAAGAAGTGGGTGAGAGAGGGATCTAGAAATGACTTTGGGTTTGAAACGAATATTTTAAGTGTTCGTGGATAGCTCACACGGTAGAGCCACGCTCTCACCTGCCAGGCGGAGTTGTCGTACCAATAAGGTCGCAGGTTCAAACCCCACCACCGCCGCGAAAAAATTTTTTATTCTCTATTGTCTTCTGGCACTTTTCTACTCACTTCATATCTTGTTGGGCCCACAATATAGTATCGCTCAGAACAAAAGGCAGAAAACGAAGATAACACGACATGGTTTTGGGTTTAAACCTACGGACCTCTCCTCTGTCGAACCACCAAATATTCTCCCTGCTATCCAGACGCTTTGCAAGAAAATAAAAAATTGTATCCCAACGCACGGACGGTAACCTCTATAGCGTAGGACGAGCGAATCATTACGGTTTAAATACACTTCAAATTTTTAGAAAATTGAAATTTCCAAATCCTGGGAATGAGAAAAAATAAAAAATAAAAACAAAAACAAAAAGAAAACAAACAAACAAAAACAAGTTAACAAGCCCAATGAAACGAGAAATAAAAGCCCCAAAAACAATAAACAAAAGCCCAAAAACAAGGATTATTATTATATTATTATTAGGATGTTATAGATTAATCGTATTATTACATTCAACAACACTGGGTTAGACGACATGGATGGCGGGGACCTGAATGGTGAATGGATGTGGTGGTGATTATTCTAATAAAACATGAAATGACAAGTCGCCATGTCTCTTCTAATGACGGCCTAAGGCCAATCCGGTACGTCTTCTAGTCTAAAGTACATACTAGGGGAGAGAACAAAAATACAGAATTTAAATATTTTGCCAGAAAACTTATCCTTTAAAGTATCCATAGATTTAAATGACTCTCATCTTGGCAAAAAAAAAAAAAAAAAAAAAAAAAAAAAACAAAAAAAAAAAACAAACAACAAAACCAACACAAAAAACTCTCAAACCTGGGACTTTGAGAAATCCTAGGGGGGAGAAAAAATACATAATTTAAATTTTTTGGCCAGAAAAACTTATCCCTTGAGTATATTGATAGATTTAAATGACTCTCATCTTGGCAAAAAACATAACCAAAAAAAAAAAACACCAAAAAACAAAAAACAAAAAAAAAACAAAACAAAAAAACAACAACTCTCAAACCTGGGACTTCCAGCGAAATCCCAGGGTTGAGAGTTTTTTTTTGTGTTTTTGCCAAAATGAGAGTCGTTTTAATCGATTCGATACATGAAAGATGAGATTTCTGGCCAAAATGTTAATTATGTATATTTTTTTTCTTCAAAAGTATGGCAGGATTGTGCGGTGAGTGGGCTGTTCTGGCATACTGTGAAAGAAGGATTCATTTTTAATTTGGAAAAAAATAAATAATAATAATTAAAACATAAGTCGATTGATCGAAACTAGCAACAACAATAATAATAACAACAACAATAACAACAACGAATGCGTTTTTAAAAGTTGAATATTTAGGTAATATTATGTAAAAAGGCTAGAAGTAGAAGCCATTACGATACATTGATATTATAAATAGATGATAATCAAAATTCCTGGCCAAAATGTAAGAAAAGCCAATTGTACATTTTGTAGCTAGCTGTAGGTCAGTCGTACCATTTTGAACGAGAGTTCTGGCTTAAGTGTCACAAAACATCCTTTCTATTATTCTGTATAATAATTTTTAGCTATCCATCAATCAATGTACTAATTTATCTGGCCCTCAAATGTGACCCTTCGCCTCAAAACGGTATTAAGTCGGGATAGTTAAGATGTTGAAAATGGAATTTGCAGCCAGAAATATCAGACTTAAGTTGAGTTGAAATGCTTTATAGAGGAGAAGGAATATCATATTTTACTGTGCTGAATACCAACGTTTCGTATTTTTGACCAGTTTGACTATAATTTGACTTTTTAGCATCTGGTCCATCCCGACATAATACCGTTTTGAGACGAGGGGTCACAAATTTTTTATCAAACGTGAGACTTTGTTCAACGGGTATTAATTACGGATTGCATCGACGCATAAGGTATGGAATTTTAATGACACGTTAAGGAGTATTTTAAAGCATCGATAACTCAATTACATGAAATGAAGAATGTTTTTTTTTTCTCCAAAACTCATTATTTACAGTTTTTCTGATTTTGATCAATTGAGGAATAATTTCGCTTAGAATTTCTTTTGGGTTTATTATTATTATTATCATTATTATTATTATTATTATTATTATTATTATTATTATTATTATTATTATTATTATTATTATTATTATTATTATTATTATTATTATTATTTTTATTATTATTATTATTATTATTATTATTATTATTATTATTATTATTATTATTATTATTATTATTACTATTATTATTATTATTATTATTATTATTATTATTAATATTATTATTATTATTATTATTATTATTATTATTATTATTATTATTATTGTAATTATTATTATTATTGTAAATAAACGTCAAAACTGTGTCAAATTGAGTCAAAATTCGTGTGATAATTGGTTCTTAAAATGAAGTTTAGGCTTCGTCCTCTAAGCTAATTTCGTGAAAAAATCTAAGAAAAGTAGAAAAATTGATTTAACTTGTTTTGGAAAAGCACTCCTCAAAAGATTTTTTTTTTAGGGAAAGGATTGAATATAATAAGGTTGTTTTGTTAGTGCATTTGGAGTTTGTTTATCGCCGAAGTGTTTGTTTATTTAGCAGATTGTCAAAAGGAAAAGGTCAGTTGAATATAAATAATGGGTAAACAGAATTAGAATGTCACCAAGAACGCAGAAACGCAGAGAGGGAGACGGGGAGAGTTGGGGGGAGGGGGGGGGAGGTGGAGATGGGAAGGATAAGAGTGGAGAATGTGGGGGAGGGGCGTACAGAAGAGAGAGAGAGAGAGAGAGAGAGAGAGAGAGAGAGAGAGAGAGAAAGAGAGAGAGAGAGAGAGGGGGGGGGGAGAGGGCGAGACAGAGAGGAAAACATGAAAATAGATCGCTCCCATTGGTCAGGTTTTATGTAAAGATTAACAAAAAGACATGGAACTTTCAGATTATTGTATTTTACTATTAGCTGCTTTCCTTAAAATAGATAATTTCGTTGTTATTTTCATATCACCTTCACATACATTTTTGTGTCAAACAAAGATGTTTCTCGAATTTGAGGAATATCTAACACTTTTATAGCTTTTTCTGGTGGTAAAATGTAGTTTAGTTACAATTAGATGTTTCCTAATAGACAATTAAATAATCACGCCTCTCGTCATAATGTAAACAATGGAAGTGATTGGTAAACAGCAGAGGTTTGACTATCAATAGTATTTGTCTAAATAAAATACCCACTGTTCTACCACTTGATCAATAGAACCAACATAGAAAACTTTGTGTAAACTTAAACGTTTATATAATATGATGGAGAAAATCATGTGATAACTAGTCACCCAGTTGGTGGTATAGATAGAATGCGCTTGGCCAAGGAGTTCTCAACATTGCCATCCGGAAGTATAACGGACCAACACACAAACTCTGTGTAACCATGAACTTTTATAGTCTGGTTAATACAGTTTAGTGAGAACAACTCACAAACGCGGATGGCAAAAACCATAACAAAGGCCTGAGTGACGTCATCTGCATACTATCTATAAAAACGATAACAATAATCAGTGAGTGGTCGATTTCATTCACGTTATTGTTTATAAACAAACAACTATGTTTGTCCGAGTACGTGTGAAGGTGTTTCACAAATTTCACGTTTTTGATTGGTCAAAAATCTACTGGTTAATGAATGGAAAATGACGTCCATCAGGCCTTTGTTATTGTTTTTTTGTTTTTGTTTGCCATCCATGTTTATGAGTAATTCTCACGAAACTGTATTATCCAGACTATAAACGTTCAAGGTAACACATAGTTTTGTGTGTTGATCCGTTATATTTCCAGATGACAATGTTGTGATTTTCTTAGCCAAGTGCATAATATCTATAAGTTTACGCAGGCTGTGGTCTTATGGGATTTTAGGCTATAGATAGTATGCGCTTGGCTAAGAAGCTCATAACATTGCCATCCGGAAGTATAACGGACCAACACACAAAACTGTGTGTATCCATGACCGTTCATAGTCAGGTTAATACAGTTCAGTGAGCATTACTCATAAACGCGGATGGCAAAAAACAATAACAAAGACCTGAGTGACGTCATCTTCGAACTATCTATATATAGTGTGAAGATGACGTCACTCAGATCTGTGTTAATCCTTTTTGCCATCCGCGTTTATGAGTAATGCTCACTGAACTGTATTAACCAGACTATAAACGTTCATGGATACACACAGTTTTGTGTGTTGGTCCGTTATTCTTCCGGATGGCAATAGTGTGAGCTTCTCAGCCAAGCGCATACTATCTATAAGTTAACGATGGCTACGATTGAACACAGCTAGGGGACATAATAATAATAATATGTGATAAACCGATAATGAAAGAAAAAATAATTTTCATGGGAAACACAAGCAAAGTGTGTTTTGTCAATGAAGTGTGGAGTGAGTAGAGTAACAACAAGAGATGAAGTGAGTAGAAAAGTGCCAGAAGACAATAGAGACTAAATTTGTTTTTCGCAGCGGTGGTGGGGTTTGAACCTGCGACCTTATTGGTACGACAACTCCGCCTGGCCGGTGAGACTCTACCGTATGAGCTATGAGTGAGTACAGTGAATGAATGAATGAATGAATGAATTTATATAGCGCCTAGATCCACAATGTGCTCAGAGGCGCTTTACAATGCAAATAAAACACAACAATGAATTGATAATTTAAGCATAAAATCTATCATATTGGAATAGCATTAATCAATTTGTAATTTAATTATCACGCACTATGCTACTAGGTGTAAATTTAGGATATCTATAATATCTAGGCCTGATAGAAATGATAAACATCAAATGATTTTCTAAAGAGATGTGTTTTAAGTTTCTTTTAAAGTTTTCAAATGTCGGACATTTTTTGAGGGATGAAGGCAGTTGGTTCCATAAGACGGGTGCCGACTGACTAAAAGATCTCTCACTAAAAGACGATCTAAAGCGAGGAACCTGGAAGAGATCATGACCACTGGATCTAAGATCTCTCTCCGGCACATAGAAATTACCATTTTTTGTAGGTATACTGGAGCTGTCTTATTAAAACATTTAAAAGCATAGCATAGAATTTTGAACATAATTCGGCTGTTAACAGGGAGCCAATGCAAAGATATTAAAATCGGCGTTACATGCTCTTTCACCCCACAACCAGTCACAATTCTAGCAGCTCTATTTTCCACCATGTAACATGATCTGCTGCTCACCCCAAAGGGCGAGACGTGATTAGTTACCAGGCGCAGGTGATCAACGGCACCGTCTGTTATCATGGACTGGATGGTTTGGGGTAGATCAAGGTGGGATTGTGGGTAATTGACACATCTTGATGCTGGGGTGTCCATCCGTCCGTCATGTGTAGGTGTGTATGTGTGTTTGTGTCTGTGTGTGTGTTTGTGTGTTTCTGTGTGTTTGTGTGTTTGTGTGTGTTTGTGTGTTTCTGTGTGTTGGTGATTGTGTGTGTGAATGTGTGTGAGTGTGTTTGTGTGTTTGTGTGTGAGTGTGTGTTTGTATGTATGTGTGTGTTTGTGTGTGTGTTTGAGAGTGTTTGTGAGTGTATGTGTGTTTGTGTTTGCGGGTGGTTGTGTGGATGTGTGTTTGTGTGTGTGAATGTGTGTGAGTGTGATTGTGTGTTTGTGTGTGTGTGAGTTTGTATATGTGTGTGTATGTGTGTGAAAGAAGGAAAGAGAGATAGAATGGGGGGGGGGGGGTGCGGGGAAGTGTGTGTGTTTGTAGGTGGTTGGATGTGTGCGTGAGTGTGTGTGTGTATGTATGTATATGTGTGTATGTGTGTGTGAAAGAAGGAAAGAGAGATATAATAGGGGGGGGGGAGGAGTGTGAGAGAGATGGGGTGGGGGGGGATAGGGATAGAGAGGTGAGAGAGAGAGAGAGAGAGAGAGAGAGAGAGAGAGAGAGAGAGAGAGAGAGAGAGAGAGGGTGGTAAAAAAGGTGAAAGTTCATTTTGTTTGGTCCATCTTGGGGAGATGGAGGAGGGCACAGGAAGGCGGGCGAAGGGTGGTGATTGTTGAGATTGTAATCAGAATCGACAATTTATCAGGTAACATGATTACTCATAAACCCATTTATGACCGTGACGGGTTTTATGTCATATCATATTAATTCATATCAGTAATAGGGCTATACACTTGACAAAATGTTTCTTAAATGCTCTTAAAACACGAGTAACACTATTTGCACATTGCATGTTATTTGAGATTTAAAACATGTGACCACTCGTCTCAAAACAGTATTATGTCGGGATGGACCAGATGCTAAAAAGTCAAATTATAGTTAAACTGGTCAAAAATATGTAACGTTGGTATTTAGCACAGTAAAATATGATATTCCTTCTTCTCTATAAAGCGCATAAACTCAACTTAAGTATGATATTTCTGGCAACAAATTCCATTTTTAGCATCTTAATCATCCCGACTTAATACCGTTTTGAGACGAGGTCACAAATGCTAAAAAGGGAAAAACCGACGTGTAATTATTTGCAGGTTTGAAAATTTGCGGCGCTGCACTGCGGCTGACGCCGCCCGGGTTATTCCAGTCTTCCCTTGGAATAGACCCTAGAGAAAAACGTCCCCACCCCTTATCTTAACACCCGTCCTAATAGATGCACTTCCCAGGAATACACGCTCCAAGAACGATAACTCGTCTAACACGTTTCTATCGAGTTACGGCCCGTTCTACATGGGTTAAAAATGGGGTGAATAAAGGGAATAGGTGACCCCTCGTCTCAAAACGGTATTAAGTCGGGATGATTAAGATGCTAAAAATGGAATTTGTAGCCAGAAATATCAGACTTAAGTTGAGTTTAAATGCTTTATAGAGGAGAAGGAATATCATATTTTACTGTGCTAAATACCAACGTTTTATATTTTTGACCAGTTTAACTATAATTTGACTTTTTAGCATCTGGTCCATCCCGACTTAATACCGTTTTGAGACGAGGGGTCACATATATTATTTTTATTTGTTTACTTAACTCTCTCCTTACCTGTAAATGTTCTAATTTTCTTCTACAAAGCGTCACAACCACACAACACAAAAATAGATTTTTTCTTACTCAAACGGAAAAGCAATAAGTACATTCTATACATACACGTGTTCAGCAAAATGTGACCCATCGTCTCAAAACGGTATTATGTCGGAACGAACCAAATGCTTAAAAGTCGAATTAAATCTTAAACTGGTCAAAAATATAAATTGTTGGCATTAGCATCCTAAAATGGTATCCATTCTCCTCAATAAATCGTATAAACTCAACACAAGTCTGATATTTCTGGCTATAAAATCAATTTTCAACATCTTAACCATCTCGACTTAATACCATTTTGAGGCGAAGGGTCACATTTATTTACTTAACTCTGTCCTAATCTGCAGTTTTTCAAATTTTCTTCTACAAAGCTTCACATCCACACAACATAAAGATAGATCAAACAAAAAGCAAGAAGTACATTCTATACATACAAATGTTAAGCAAAATGAGATCTACAAAACATTATCAAGTTTTTATAGCTATAATAAACATATATGACCCTTCGCCTCAAAACGGTATTAAGTCTGGATAGTGAGGATGTTGAAAATTGAATTTATAGCCAGAAATATCAAACT
>NC_088373.1:8020451-8038751 GCF_034508935.2 Berghia stephanieae
ATCCGGAAGTATAACGGACCAACACACAAAACTGTGTGTATCCATGAACGTTTATAGTCAGGTTAATACAGTTCAGTGAGCATTACTCATAAACGCGGATGGCAAGAAAGATTAACAAAGACCTGAGTGACGTCAGCTAAGAACTATCTATAGATCATGCCCATTCGCACATAGTTTTCTATTTTGGTTCAATAACCACGCGCTAGAACAGTGGGCATTTTATTAAGACGCATACCATCGATAGTCAAACCTGTGTACTTTATTATGTTTACCAATCACTCCATTGTTTACACAACGACGACTATCCGAGAGGCGTGGTTATCTAGGTTCTATTGATCTGACTGCCAGAATTGGATTCAGTAGTCTGATGTCACGCCACCTGGCAACGGCAGCCATCATGGTTCTAAACAAAGAAAATCTGTACTTTTTATTCTTTAAGCTGGCTAGAACTTTTCATATGTCTTGTGACCAGAATGTGTAAAAGTCAAAAAATGATAAAATTTATGGGTTTTTTTTCCTTTGGATACGCTATTATGCTCGCCGGAGAAATATTTCATACGGGCGTCCGCCATTGTTCCGATAGTTTAGAGCCATGTTGCTATGTTACCATGCGTCATTAGGATGGAAGTGACGTTACGACTATTGAATCCTATTATTGAGTTTATTTTTGTTTTTTACTTAGCTACATAGCATCAATGTATTTGACCTAATCCTTCTCACGACTAACAAGCACTTCATTCAATGAGAGCCCAGGGATAACTTTCTCGTATTTATTTAACCTATATTATTGTCTGTAGAATGTCGGAGCTCTTTGATGACGTAAATGGTTGTATAAATTCCCTTGGCGTTGCCATTCCATCACACACACAAGTAAAACCGGCCTTCTGGAAAAAAGATCAGGGTTGCCAGGGTTTCAAAAAATAAGAATCCAAATTTTCGAAAAACTAAAAAAAAAAAAAAAAAAAAAAAAAAAAAAAAAAAAAAAACAACAAACAAACTCGCCCCTCCCCCCCCCCCCCCCCCAAAGAAAAAAAACCCACCAAAAACAACCCCCCCCCCCCATCAAATACTCAATGACAAACAAAAAGAAAAGCAAACAAATAAAGTGAGCTTTTATATAGCGCAAAATCCACTAAACAAGCTCAAATCGCGTTGCAGGGGGTCCCTGGCCAACAGCAACACTTAACATGTAGGACTAAACATGACGCCTGTTAAGCGATATTGCAATTTTGTTCAGACAAAGACAACATTGTTAACGACATAATATACTCATTTTACACATGAGTACGGTGTCAGAATTTGAGTAAAACCTTTTTTCCAACGACTGAAATATGCACCGAGCGAGGCTCGAACCCAGGACCTTCCGATCCGAAAGCGAGTGTCATACCACAAGACCACATTGTCACACTTCCTCTAGCTTACCCTAATTGCTTGAGAAATAGAGAAATGTAAACACAAGAGAAATGATAATAAATCTTGTTATCCAAAATGTGTTATTTTTATTAGATGAAATAATACGTAGTTTTGATAAAATTCTCACAGGCAATATAATCCAAAAATAATAAAAAATAATCAAAAAATCCAAACTGAATATGACAATCCAAAGACGTCAAAAATAATCCAAAAATAGACGGTTTGAATTAAAATAATACAAACTGGCAACCCTGGAAAAGACGAGATAGAATGAAGTTGAAGTCACTCGTGTCTTTGTTATTGTTCTTTGCCATCCGCGTTTATGAGTACTTCTCAATAAACTGTCTGAACCAGATTAAAAAAGTTCAATTTAACACATAGTTTTGTGTGTTGGTCCGTTATACTTCCAGATGGCAATGTTGTGAGCTTCTTAGCCAAGCGCATACTATCTATTGTCAATATATTGAGACGGTACCCGATTTTCTGCTTAAGTGTTAAATATGAGTCCTACTTATCTATTTTTAACCTTCTTAGCCAAGCGCATACTGTCTATAGATAGAATGCGCTTGGCCAAGGAGTTCACAACATTGCCACCCGGAAGTAGAACGGACCAACACACAAACTCTGTGTAACCATGAACTTTTATAGTCAGGTTAATACAGTTTAGTGAGAACAACTCACAAACGCGGATGGCAAAAACAATAACAAAGGCCTGAGTGACGTCATCTGCATACTATCTATACTGTCTATAGATAGAATGCGCTTGGCCAAGGAGTTCACAACATTGCCATCCGGAAGTATAACGGACCAACACACAAACTCTGTGTAACCATGAACTTTTATAGTCAGGTTAATACAGTTTAGTGAGAACAACTCACAAACGCGGATGGCAAAAACAATAACAAAGGCCTGAGTGACGTCATCTTCGAACTATCTATAGGAAAATAAAGTAACATGAAGAAAACATGAGCTTTAAAACAGCGCAATATCCAAAAATGTGCTCATAGCACGTCTACATAGACCCCATTAGCAACAAAAATAAACATGGAAGACAGGACACAATGACCTCTGTATTGATGCTATGTGTATGGGTAAAATACTCACAACGTCCGTTAGCCGGATATAACGTAGCAACACACAAAACTATGCATGGGTAACCTTAAACGTTTATAGATAGTATGCAGATGATGTCACTCAGGCATTTGTTATTGTTTTTGCCATCCGCGTTTGTGAGTTGTTCTCACTATACTGTATTAACCAGACTATAAAAGTTCATGGTTACACAGAGTTTGTGTGTTGGTCCGTTATACTTCCGGATGGCAATGTTGTGAACTCCTCGGCCAAGCGCATTCTATCTATACTCTGATTTATATACAAGTTAATGAGAACTTATAAAAATGGCTGGCTAAACACAATAATAAATGACGTCATGTTTTTGTTCCTTCTGTAAGTTTGGGGATTTTTCGGAAGAGTTATTGTTGTAAGCCGATACGTATTATAATATCTGAGTTGAGTGTGAGAACTTCTGTTTCTATCTGTGTCTATATATGTCTATCAATCTATCACTAAAGCTATCCATCTATCTATCAATCTATCACTAAAACTATCCATCTATCTATCTATCTATCTATCTATCTATCTATCTATCTATCTATCTATCTATCTATCTATCTATCTATCTATCTATCTATCTATCTATATCTAAATCTATCTATCTATCTATCTATCTATCTATCTATCTATCTATCTATCCATCTGTCTATCTATCTACCTATCTATCTGTCTATTTCTATGTTGTAAATTGAAGAACCCCCCCCCCCCCCAAGAAAAAAAAAAACAACAAAGCACCAACTCAAAAACATCTCTGTAGTACGTACCGTACAGTCTCGTGAGTGATTTGCCATTTGACCAAAAGGGCTTTGACAGTCTGAATGTTACATCAATCATTGAAAAACTCTCACAAAACACCTGTTTACAATTTGGCCAGGAATACTCGTTTTCCGATACCCCAAGTGTGACCCCCTCGTCTCAAAACGGTATTAAGTCGGGATGATTAAGATGCTGAAAATGGAATTTGTAGCCAGAAACATCAGACTTAAATTGAGTTTAAATGCTTTATAGAGGAGAAGGAACATTATATTTTACTGTGCCAACGTTTCATATTTTTGAACACTTTAACTATAATTTGACATTTAGCATCTGATCCATCCCGACTTAATACCGTTTTGAGACGGGGGGTCACAAATAATCAAACTGGGTACTCTCAACTTGTCAACAATTCTACAACCAGATGCTTCTCTTAATAATAATTCTTCCTGCTCGAGTTATTTGAAGTCTTGTGCGGCTATGTGGTCTTGTGGTATGACATGCACTCGCTTTCGGATCGGGAGGTCTTGGGTTCGAGCCTCGCTCGCTCGGCGCATAGTGGAGTCCTTGGAAAAGGCTCTTTCTTAACTTACATTCTCTCACCGTACTTAGGTGTAAAATGAGTCAACAGCGTCGTCTTTGTCCGAAAAAAAATGTAATATCGCCTAACAGGAGTCATATCTCGTCCTACATATCAAATGTTGCTGTTGTCTGGGACCCCATGTAAAGCGCTTTGAACACGTTTAGTTGATGTTTCACTATATTTAAAAGGTCATAAGAATTATTTTGTACAGGTTACTTAGATCATTGTAATAAAATAGGAGTGAGATAGAGTTGATGTAGTTGCTATGTGGGTCTTTGTCTATTTATGGCTTTTTGGTTTGTTTGTTTGTTTGTTTGTTTTTTTGTATTTTGTTTTTTTTTTGTAATTGATAAACAGATCAGGAATCTAACAATAAATGCATCGTAGAACAATAAAGATTATTATGATTGTTATTATTATTATTGTTATTGTTATTATTATTATTATTATTATTATTATTATTATTATTATTATTATTATTATTATTATTATTATCATTATTATCATTATAATTATTATCATCATCATCATCATCATCATCATCATCATCATTATGATCATTAAAGGGTATATATGAATTTAAAACGTTCTTACCAAAATTCGCTAAGACGGTATATTATTATTATTATTATTATTATTATTATTATTATTATTATTATTATTATTATTATTATTATTATTATTATTATTATTATTATTATTATTATTTTATTATTATTATTATTATTATTATTATTATTACCGAGGCAGTATTGTAGTTAAACCAGTAGTAGTACTGGCTGTATGTCACATTAGATGGTTTATCAATGAACCTTCCATCAGTATATTGTTATTATAATATTAGATGTTATATCAACAAAAATAATATTCCCAGCTGTTTTTAACCCTATAACGGCAACACTTAATTATTCCTTTCTCAATCCATCACGGTATGTGACCTTTCGCCTCAAGATGTTGAAAATGGAATTTGTAGCCATAAATATGATGCTTAAGTTGAATTTATGTGCTTTATAGAGGAGAAGGGATATCATATTTTACTGTGCTAAATACAGACGTTTCGTATTTTTGACCACTTTAACTATAATTTGACTTTTTAACATCTGATCCATCCCGACTTAATACCGTTTTGAGACGAGGGTCACATATATCAAAAGCATGATTAAGTCATTTTGTTATAGCCGAAGATTACACATTATAAAACAACACAGATAAAAATATCGACCGATTAAAATGAAAGGACAAATTTTTGCTCTAAATTTCAAACCTGGGACTTCGGGGCCTAGAATTGACTCCGGCGCCATGAGTTATAATAATATAGCTCTGAATAATTCTTTTAACCCTATAACGGCAACACTTAATTATTCCTTTATCAATCCAAAACGATATATCGAAAGCATGATTAACCATTTTGTTATAGCCGAAGATTACACATTTTAACGACACAGAATTCACACAGTCATGCTTTGAAATAAAAATATCGATCGATCAAAATGAAAGGAAACTTATTTTGGCTCTCACTCTCAAACCTGGGACTTCGCGGACTAGAATTAACTCCGGTGCCATGGGTTATAATATGTGACCCTTCGCCTCATAACGGTATTAAGTCGGGATGGTTAATATGATGAAAATTGAATTTATAGCCAGAAATATCAGACTTGTGTTGAGTTTGTATGTTTTATTGAGGAGAATGGATACCGTATTTTAGGGTGCTAATGCCAACAAGTTATATTTTTGACCAGTTTAACAATTAATTCGGCTTTTAATCATTTGGTTCGTTCTGACATAATACCGTTTTGAGACGATTAGGCACATATAGAATGTACTTCTTGCTTTTCTGTTTGATTAAGAAAGGTCTATTTTTTTATTCGATGGCTGCTCTGAAGTTTTGTGGGGAAATTTCTGAAAATGGCTGGTAAGGAGAGAGTTAAAGAGAAAATTTTAAAAATCTCGAATGGAACCCGTAAAGGGTTAATATTGGATGTATGCCCAATGAAGCGTTCTACCTGTCCGTGTCCGTTTGTTAGATTAACCCTTTGAGATTCCCATGGCTCTGACATGCACCGGATGACCTCGAGTCTTTTGTAAGATCAATCAATGTGTCGATATACGTCCGTGTATTTATTCTACCGCAAAACGCCTCACATCAACATTAAATATGACCCATCGTCTCAAAACGGTATTATGTCGTAACGAACCAAATGCTTAAAAGCCGAATTCAATGTTAAACTGGTCAAAAATATAAATTGTTGGCATTAGCACCCTAAAATATGGTATCCATTCTCCTCAATAAAACATACAAACTCAACACAAGTCTGATATTTCTGGCTATAAATTCAATTTTCAACATCATAACCATCCCGACTTAATACCGTTTTGAGGCGTAGGGTCACAAATAACTAATAATGTGAAGTTGAATGTAAGCTCCAATCTAATTATTAAAAAAAAACCCCAGATAAAATGAACGTTTCGGGTTTCTCCTTTATCAACAAAACAGGATGAATGAAACAACACCTAACATCAACATTAAGACATTTTCTGATTTAAACATATTAATAATAATAATAATAAATGGCATTTATATAGTGCTTTACCCCGTTGTCACAGGCTCTAAGCGCTTTACAGTGATATAAAACAAAACATATTACAGTGAGACAAGTGTGAAGGAAACGTGATACGAATTCAATTTAACAACAACAAAATATGAAAATAATATTGCAACATTATGACGTAAAAAGTTAAAACTTTAAGGAAGATTTGAACGTTGTCAACGAATCCGAGCATCTCACGTGTGACGGGAGAGAGTTCCAAAAATGGGGGGCCGAAAATTGAAAAGACTGTTCACCTATTTTACGCAATGGCTTAGGTTTGACAAGGATTGATTGGTCATTGCTTGACCTCAAGTTTCTATTGGGGACATATATGTTTAGAGGGTCTTTAATATAGGAGGGACTGTTCGTGCTCAGGGATTTGTAGTCAACAGTACAAATCTTATAGGCAACTCTTTTTTCCACAGAAAGCCAATGTAACTCACGGAGAAGAAGAGTTGCTGACGGGTATTTTTTGTTATTGCGTACAATGAGCCTGGCTGCGATATTTTGAGCAACCTGAAGTTTGCTAATTTTGTCTTTAGCTAAATTCGCCCAAAGGGAGTTACAATAGTCCAATTTAGATGAAACCAGGGAATTAATTAAAAGTTCTGTTATATGCTTCGGTATTAAATTACGAATTTTGCTTATTTTTTTCATTTCTATGTACATAGATTGTATGCTGTTATTCACGTGGCTTGTCATGGAAAGATCTTTATCAATGATGACGCCAAGGTTTTTTGCTTTATTTGAAAATTCTATTGTGCTATTTCCGAGAGTAATAGGTGATTTACTTGCCTGTTTAAGGATACTCGGCCTTCCACACATTAAAATCTCAGTTTTACTATCATTTAATTTTAACTTATTGTGGTACATCCAAGATTTAATCTCCTTAAAACAGCTCGTAATTCGTTGTATTAAGAACTGTAAATTACTAAGAGGTGCTGAATCATATATTTGCGTATCATCTGCATAAAAGTGATAACTCAGATTGAATCTGGATATCACACTAGAAAGGGGCTGCATATATACAGTAAAAAGGACAGGGCCAAAACAGTTAATATTAGTTAATAGACACCTAGATAACCACGCATTTCGGACAATAGTTATAATGTTAACATAAAGTAAGCAGTGATTGGGAAATATAGATAGTGTGCGCTTGGCAAAGGAGTTCACAACATTGCCATCCGGAAGTATAACGGACAAACACACAAAACTGTGTGTATCCATGAACGTTTATAGTTTGGTTGATACAGTTCAGTGAGCATTACTCATGAACGCGGATGGCAAAAACAATAACAAAGACCTGAGTGACGTCATCTTCGAACTATCTATAGATAGAATGCGCTTGGCCAAAGAGTTCACAACATTGCCATCCGGAAGTATAACGGACCAACACGCAAACTCTGTGTAACCATGAACTTTTATAGTCTGGTTAATACAGCTTAGTGAGAACAACTCACAAACGCGGATGGCAAAAACAATAACAAAGGCCTGAGTGACGTCATCTGCATACTATCTATCGCCAACGACACAGGTTTTATTATCGTTGTCATGTGTCTAGGTGAAATGTTCACTGTTCTACCACTTGGTCAATAAACCCAACCAAAAAAAAAACAAACTATAAGTAAATTGATACGTTTATTATATGATGGAGAAAATCATGTGATAACTAGTCACCCATTTGGCGGTATGAAAACAATAACAAAGATCAGAGACAGGTCGATATTATTCATGTTATTGTTTATAAACAACAATCATGTTGGTTCACATGTGTGTGACAAATTATATGTTTTGATTGGTCAAAAATCTACTGGTTAATTAATTAGTCATCTGATGTAGTTAAAAGAGTTACACATCCAAGTTGATTGGGATGTGAGTTATCGTTCTTGCCAACTCTACCAATTGCTTATGGATACAATCATTGGCTGAGTAGTCCTTTATGTAGCAATGACTATGAAAAACGTTTTTTTTTCTCTTTTTGAGAAAATTTTTTGTCTAAAATCAAACCCTTCTCTACTGAGTAAAAATGTTTTTGAATTTTGAAAATCCATTCATAAACAAACAAGTTATGCAGTTTCAAAGGTGTCATTTATTTGGATGACCCGCAAAGAGGAAAAAAAAACGCGAAAATATGGGACGCTTTTTCGGCATTTTTTTCGACCTTTGGTTGTATCTTGCGTAATAAGTGGATTAAAGGATTGAAACTTGAAGAGCAAATTAGGATGGTGTTTTGTAAAATACGGGAAAAGTACTCGTCATATTCATATGAAATTTTACAACCAAACAGAAGAAATGTTCATGTATTACCTTGTCAGCGACAAAACCTCCACGCCCGATAGTTTTAGAAATATTTTACTCCAAAGAGTAAAAATCTATTTTTAACGGTCTTTTGGTAAACGCTCGAGTTTTGTTGCTTGACATAATCTAAAATGACCTTTTTTCTAACTGTGTGCCAACTTTCAGTCATATTTATCGATAAACAGCGTCGTAATTAATTTTTTAAAATAGCATATACGAACCGGCTTCGTCCCATATTTTGACGCGAATTCGGGCACTTCGTGATCGTGAGCGAAAAAGAGGCCCAAAGATTTGTGCGGGATAGTCATTGCTACTTTATGATTGTGTATTTAATGATTTTGATTATATGTCTATGATTGGGCCTGTGGATTAATTGATGGTATTGATGAATTGACATCATGATGTTCAATGTTGTGTTTACAATATGATAAACAAAGCGATTTACTTGACATTGGGTGACTTGGGTTAATTTCTAAATAGGATTCAATAGTCTGATGTCACGTCTTCCCATCAACCAGCAGCTTGGTTCTAAACAAAGAAAATCGGTACTTTTTATTCTTCATGCTGGCTAGAACTTTTTCACATATCATGTGATCAGAATGTATAAAAGTCAAAACTTGATCATATTTATAATGTTTTTCTCCTCTGGATACACGTTTATGCTCGTCGGATAAGTATTTCATAAGGGCGTCCGCCATTGTTCCGATAGTTTAGAACCAGTTATGGCGCTGATATAACCTAAATGTGTTGCAAGCGCCGTAAAACCCTTAAAAACAAAAAACAAGAACCAGTTACTAAGTTACTATGCGTCATTACGAGGAAAGTGACGTCACGATTGTTGAAGCCTATTGCCAATTTTATTTGAATTTTGAAAGAATTAGTGATATGTCGTCCTAGAACGGTATTATGGTTAGGTGAATGGGTATGGAGAGGGTAAATAACAAATTGTTTTGGATGGTATCAGGCTTTCAGTTGACGAAGGCTACAGTCCACCCCGATTATACCGTTTTGAAAAGATTGGTCATGAATATAGATATAGAACGAAGTTAGCGTCACTCGGGTCTTTGTTGTTATATTTTGTCATACATGTTTATGAGCAATTCTCGTTAAATTATATTAACTAGACTATAAACGTTCAAGGTTACACACAGTTTGTTATAACAAACTACAAACTCTGTGTAACCATGAACGTTTATAGTCTGGTTAATACAATTTAGTGAGAACAACTCACAAACATGGATAACAAAATACAATAACAAAGACCCGAGTGACGCTAACTTCGTTCTATCTATATTTCTGGATGGCAATGTTGTGGATTTCTTAGCCAATCGCAACGCATCTATGAAAGACAGAAATTTAGTTTTGTCAGCGCTGCGTTCTACATCTGGAATGGCAAGAAAAACAAAATGCCATAATTGCCGTGCCTAACTCTGAAAAAAAGTCACAATTTTATAAAATTATAATTTTGGCCAGAAAACTCGAATTTCAAAATAACGGTCGATTTAAATTAAATGATCCACTTCCGGTGAAAAACTCTCAAACCTGCGATTTCCTTTCAGGGTCCACTGAAATCCCAGGCTTGGGGAGTTTTTGACAAAATGAGGGTTAGTTGGTTTTAACGGTCAATATAATTTATTGAAGAACACATTTTCTGGCCAAAAATCTGTAAAAATGAGTTTTGGTTTGTTTTTCATAGTTTGGCAGAGCTGTCAGTGGATCGGACAAATGGGCATGATCTATATTACATTTCCATGTGCTCGAGGTCATTGGTCACATTGGAATAATATGTGCTCAAAGTGACCTTCATAGTGAAAAGTGTTCACAGTTTTTGAAATATCTAACATCACGATTGGTCATTGTGTTCAGAATGACACATGTGTATGTTTATAAATTTTGTAAACAAAGCAGCGTGTTTATATTTGTTAAGAAATATCCAATCCTTGGGCAGCAACAAATCATGTGATTGATGACTTGGTTGAACGAAAACATGAATAAAGATCGCTCCCATTGATTCCTCACAGCGAGTCAACGTCTCTCATCGTGTCTGTTATTGTAGTGTTTAACGTTTATTTTCACACAACGTTATTCAGGCCATCACATCTCTAGATACTTCGAAAAAATAAACATTTTTAGCCAAGTTAACTCAATCCATCCTAGAGAATTTTGCTACTTTTCAAAATTGGAAAAAAAATGTATTAAATATGATCTTGTACATATGTGACCCCTCGTCTCAAAACGGTATTAAGTCGGGATGATTAAGATGTTAAAAATGGAATTTGTAGCCAGAAATAACAGGCTTAAGTTGGGTTTATATGTTTTATAGAGGAGATTGAATATATTATTTTACTGTGCTAAATACCAACAATTTATATTTTTGACCAGTTTAACTATAATTTGTCTTTTTAGCATCTGGTGCATCCCGACTTAATATCGTTTTGAGACGAGGGGTCACATATAGTGTTTTATTCAACTAACATTAACATGTAATCTAAAAACGTTAGCATTGATACTACGCCTATAAAGTGCCTCTGAAAAATGTAATAAAATAGGCATGGGGTAAAAGTAACCCAAGTAAACTACGGATATAGATAGTTCGAAGATGACAAAACTCAGGTCTTTGTTATTGTTTTTTGCCATCCGCGTTTATGAGTAATACTCACTGAACTGTATCAACCCGTCTATAAACGTTCATGGATACACATAGTTTTGTGTATTGGTCCGTTATACTTCCGGATGGCAATGTTATGAGCTTCTTAGCCAAGCGCATACTATCTATAGTCGGTGTTAGGGTTGAGTGAGTTAAAGTTTATTTTCACACAACGTAGCTCAGGTCATGATATCTCTAGGTACTTTGAAACAATAAACATGTTGTTTTTTTTGTTTTTTTTTGTTATTGAAAAGATAGGAATGAATGAAAAGTTCATTCGAAGTTATCTTCATAGAAATATCTAATATGTGACCCATCGTCTCAAAACGGTATTATGTCGTAGCGAACCAAATGCATGCTTAAAAGCCGAATTAAATGTTAAACTGGTCAAAAATATAAATTGTTGGCATTAGCACCCTAAAATATGGTATCCATTCTCCTCAATAAAACATACAAACTCAACACAAGTCTGATATATCTGACTATAAATTCAATTTTCAACATCTTAACTATCCCGACTTAATACCGTTTTGAGGCGAAGGGTCTTATATGTATAGCAAGAACTAACACATTTTGTGTTTGAGTGAAATAAATCTATTTTTTGTATAGTTTGGGTGTGACGTTTTGGGAGAAACCCGGAAAATGGCCGGTAAGGAGAGAGTGAAGAGTTTTACAAGCTTGTCGAGTGAAATTAAAATGAGTGTTAAAAAAACCCAATAAACGTGATTCAATTAAAAAAAAAAAAAGCTTGAGCTTTTATATAGCGCAATATCCACTAAACGTGCTCAAAGCGCTTTACAAGGGGTCCCTGACTACAGCAACACGTAACATTTAGAACGGGACATGACGCCTGTTAGGCGATATCACAAATTTTTGTTTGGACAAAGACAACGCTGTTAACGGCCAGGTACTCGTTTTACACCTGAGTACGGTGAGAGAATATGAGTAAAGAGCCTTCTCCAAGGACTCAACTATGCGCCGAACGCGAGGCTCGAACCCACGACCTTCCGATCCGAAAGCGAGTGTCATATCACTAGACCACATAGCCACATATTATTATCTCACCTGTTGTTTTGCCAATGCACTGATACGTAAAAAACGAATTCATTAAAATTAAGAAACGTGAAGGTAAAATATATATCTTTTTGGAAATGGTAACAATCATACTTTATATAACTAGCCTATCTGTCTCTCTCTCTCTCCCTTTCCATCTCTCTCTCTCTCTCTCTCTCTCCCTTTCCATCTCTCTCTCTCTCTCTCTCTCTCTCTCTCCCTTTCCATCTCTCTCTCTCTCTTTCTCTCTCTCTCTCTCTCTCTCTTTCTTTCTCTCTCTCTCTCTTTCTCTCTCTCTCTCTCTCTCGCTCTTTCTCTCTCTCTCTCTCTATCTCTCTCCCTCTCTCTCTCTCTCTAGTTCTGCAATTACGTCACCCACTTTTTCGCCAGATCATTAACACTACTGCCACCCCCCTCTCCCACCCCCCCCCCCCCCACCCCACCCCACCGTCATACCAAATATTGACAGGATTGAGTGTGTTTGTCAAGATGAGCGTCATTTTTATCCATCGCTAGCTTTTTGAAGGACGAGTTTTTTGGCCTAAATTTCAAATATGTGACCCTTCGCCTCAAAACGGTATTAAGTCGGGATGGAAGATGTTGAAAATTGAATTTATATCCAGAAATATCAGACTTGTGTTGAGTTTGTATGTTTTATTGAGGAGAATGGATACCATATTTCAGGGTGCTAATGCCAAATATATATATATATATATATATATATATATATATATATATATATATATATATATATATATATAATTATATATATATATTTGATTCGTTTAAAATTTAATTCGACTGTTAAGCATCTCGTTCCTTCCGACATAATACCGTTTCGAGACGGTGGGTCACATATGTGTGTTTTTTTTTTAAATTTTATTTTATTTTGTTTTATTTTATTTTTTAATGTAAGTATGAGACCTCCCCCATAGTCATAAGGCCAATGAAGTTTATCCCGGTTTCTATAGCGTGAAACGGACAGTACCAATTAACCAGTAGATTTTAGACCAATCAAAACATGGAATTTGTTACACACTTTCACACGCGCTCGGACAAACATAGTTGGTTGTTTATAAACAATAAATTGAACTAATTCGACCTCCATCTGATCGTTGTTATTGTTTTTATATTGAGAAATGGGTGACTAGTTATCACATGGTTTTCTCGATCATATTAAAAACGTTTAAGTTTACACATAGTTTTCTGTGCTGATTCTACTGATCAAGCGGTAGAACAGTGGGTATTTTACTTAACACATACCATTGATTGCAAAACCTGTGTAGTTTGCTGCGTCTACCAATCACTGCCATTGTTTACACGATGACGATTGTCCGAGAGGCGTGGTTTTCTACCAGTTAATTGCTTGCTTCTCTTTGGATAAGAAGCTAGTCTATCGTAAAAGTACTTTTCGCCGGATCTAACTGACCCAGCTACCGATTCACTGCTGGGTGGACAATTGGATCAGAAATATATTAATATATCTCGATCACATCCGGGTTTGAGTTCAATCCCTCGAGTATGAAACGGGTGCTCTATCAACTGAGCTATCGGGATCGCGTGTCTTATTTATTTTATCAGAAAACGACATAATAATAATAATAATATAATAATAATAATAATAATAATAATAATAATAATAATAATAATAATATAATAATAATAATAATATAATAATAATAATAATAATAATAATAATAATAATAATAATAATGATGATGATAATAATAATAATAATAATAATAATAATAATAATAATAATAATAATAATAATAATAATAATAATAATAATAATATAAAAAATAATAATAATAATAATAATAATAATAATAATAATAATAATAATAATAATAATAATAATAATAATAATAATAATAATAATAATAATAATAATAATAATAATAATAATAATAATAATAATAAATGGCATTTATACAGAGCTTCACCACCGTTGTCACAGGCTCTAAGCGCTTTACAATGATATAAAATTATAAAACAAAACATATTACAGTAAGACAAGTTTGATGGAAACGTGATACGAATTCATTTTAACAACAACACAATATTATGATAATAGATAGTATTTCAACATTATGACGTCTAGAAATATAAAACTTTAAGCGAGATTTGAAAGTTGTCAACGATTCCGAGCATTGCATCTCATGTGTGATGGGAGAGAGTTCCAAAAATGGGGGGAGGGGGGGGGGGGGGTTCCAAAAATTGAAAAGATCGTTCACCTATTTTACGCAAAAAATGGGGGCGTTCAAATAAAGGAATGATTAACCGCGATAAAAGTGAACCAGACAGGACTAAAAATAGATAAATAAACGAATAAATTGAAAAAATAAATGATAAAAAAAAAATCAATAAACTTATATCATCCCGGATTTGGAAGAAACACTTACCGCTAAACCAGCTTGTCTTGAAGGTACCTCTCGTCTTAATCTCGTTAGAACAACGAATTCGACAACGAGATTTCACGAGATTTTCTCGTCTCCACTCAGTCTTGGCAGTTCCGATTATAATAAATCTCTGGGAATTCCCGTTCCAAGTCCCTGGTATCCTGTCAAGCAATCTGCGCCCGATCTCAAATCCTGAAAGAAATAAGAGTTGAGAGATAGAGAGAAAGAAAGATAAATAATGAATAATAATAATAATAGTAATAATAATAAAAAAAGAAAAAGAAAACGAAAGTAAGAGTAGAGCGCGACTAAGGGGAAAGGCTCAATAAATAAACATTGGTGTGCAAACGAAATAAATCAATATAAAATGGACAATGGTGATACCATAAACAAAACGAATTATTCAATTTTATTAGATGTGTGTGTCAGTGATTCGTTGATTCATTGAATCCCCCCCCCCCCCCCCCACTTAGGCCCCCCGCCCCCAAATCCTTTCTACATCCATTCCTAACCCCCCTCGCTTGCTCCAGTACCCACCATCAGAAGCGGTGCTGAAAGAAAGAAAGACAACTCGGATTTTGTTTGATAAATTTATCTCCCCTAATACAGTTATCATAAAAGAAATGCGTAGGAATAAATCTAGCGTAGCTCTTATTCCTGCAGAGACAAATTTGGATTGGATGTGGGTCGGAGAGATGTGGAATTCATCACTCACGAAAAGACAGGACGCTTTCAAGTCTGTGGAGGCTCCCGTTTTAATCTCGTGTCATTCGTAGATTGATGCAGGATGGTGGTGGTTGGTTGTGATGGTGGTGGTAATGGTGGTGGTGGTGGTATTGGTTGTGGTGGTGGTATTGGTTGTGGTGGTGGTGGTATTGGTTGTGGTGGTGGTATTGGTTGTGGTGGTGGTATTGGTTGTGGTGGTGGTGGTATTGGTTGTGGTGGTGGTGGTATTGGTTGTGGTGGTGGTATTGGTTGTGGTGGTGGTGGTTGTGGTGGTGGTAATGGTGGTGGTAATGGTGGTTGTGATGGTGGTATTGGTTGTGGTGGTGGTATTGGTTGTGGTGGTGGTATTGGTTGTGGTGGTAATATTGGTTGTGGTGGTGGTAATGGTGGTGGTAATGGTGGTTGTGATGGTGGTATTGGTTGTGATGGTGGTATTGGTTGTGGTGGTGGTATTGGTTGTAGTGGTAATATTGGTTGTGGTGGTAACAATGGTGGTGGTGGTAAGGATGATGGTGGTGGAAGTGTTGGTGAGGACGTTGTGGTAATTATGGTAGTGGTGTTATGGTGGTAGTGGTGTTATGGTGGTAGTGGTGGTGGTGGTAGTGGTAATGGTGGTGATGGTGGTGGTAATGGTAGTGGAAGTGTTGGTGAGGAGATTATAGTAATTATGGTAATGGTGTTATGGTGGTGGTGGTGGTGGTGGTGCTGGTGGTGGTGGTGGTGGTGGTAGTGGTTGTGTTGTTGGCTGTGGTGGTAGTGGTAAGTATGGTATGGAAGTGTTGGTTAAAAAAATGGAGCTTTTATACAGAGCAATATCGACTAAACGTGCTCAAAGGGCTTTACAAAGGGTCCCTGACCAACAGCAACACGTAACATGTAGGACGAGAAATGACGGCTGTTAGGCGATACTTCAATTCTTTTTCGACAAGGACAACCTTGTTGACGGCCAGGTACTCATTTTACACCTGAGTACGATGAGAGAATGTGAGTATAGAACCTTTTCGAAGGACTCAACTATGCACCGAGCGAGGCTCGACCAGGACCTTCCGATCCGAAAGCGATGTCATTCCAGAAGACCACATAGCCGCACAATAATTGGTATTTGTGGTGGTGATGTTGGTTTATGGTGGTGATAAAGATGATGTTGATGGTGGTGGTGATAAAAGTGATGATGATGGTGGTGGTGGTGGTGATAGTGGTAGTGTTAGTGGATAAAGTGGTGGTGGTGATGGTGGTAATAGTGGTTGTGTTAGGATATTGTAGTGGTGGTGATGGTGGTGATGGTGGTTGTGTTGGTGGATATAGTAATGGTGGTGATGGTGGTGATAGTGGTTGTGTTAGTGAATATAGTAGTGGTGGTGATGGTGGTGATAGTGGTTGTGTTGGTGAATATAGTGGTGGTGGTGATGGTGGTGATAGTGGTTGTGTTAGGATATAGTAGTGGTGGTGATGGTGGTGATAGTGGTTGTGGTAGGATATGGTAGTGGTGGTGATGGTGGTGATAGTGGTTGTGTTGGTAGATATAGTGGTGGTGGTAAAGAAAGTGATTGAAGTAATGCTGATTGTTGTGATTATGGTACATGTGTTGGTGGTGATGAATGAGGTTGTGGTGATGAAGGTGTTTGTGGTGATGAAGGTGGTTGTAGTGATGAAGGTGTTTGTGGCGAAGAAGGTGGTTGTAGTGATGAAGGTGTTTGTGGCGAAGAAGGTGGTTGTAGTGAAGAAGGTTGTTGTTTTGAAGAAGGTGGTTGTGGTGATGAAGGTGGTTGTGGTGATGAAGGTGGTTGTAGTGAAGAAGGCGGTTGTGGTGATGAAGGTGGTTGTAGTGAAGAAGGTGGTTGTGGTGATGAAGGTGGTTGTGGTGATGAAGGTGGTTGTAGTGATGAAGGTTGTTGTTGTGAAGAAGGTGGTTGTGGTGATGAAGGTGGTTGTGGTGATGAAGGTGGTTGTAGTGATGAAGGTTGTTGTGGTGATGAAGGTGGTTGTGGTGAAGAAGGTGGTTGTGGTGAAGAAGGTGGTTGTGGTGATGAAGGTTGTTGTGGTGAAGAAGGTGGTTGTGGCGATGAAGGTGGTTGTGGTGATGAAGGTGGTTGTGGTGATGAAGGTTGTTGTGGTGAAGAAGGTGGTTGTGGCGATGAAGGTGGTTGTGGTGATGAAGGTGGTTGTGGTAAAGAAGGTGGTTGTGGTGATGAAGGTGGTTGTAGTGAAGAAGGCGGTTGTGGTGATGAAGGTGTTTGGAGTGAAGTAGGTGGTTGTGGTGATGAAGGTGGTTGTGGTGATGAAGGTTGTTGTGGTGAAGAAGGTGGTTGTGGCGATGAAGGTGGTTGTGGTGATGAAGGTGGTTGTGGTAAAGAAGGTGGTTGTGGTGATGAAGGTGGTTGTGGTGATGAATTGGTTGTGGTGATGGAGGTGGTTGTGGTGATGAAGGTGATTGTGGTGATGAAGGTGGTTGTGGTGAAGAAGGTGGTTGTGGTGATGATGGTAGTTATGGTGATGAAGGTGTTTGTGGTGATGAAGATGGTTGTGGTGAAGATAAGATGGGCAGTTAAGAAAGCTGATGAATTTTGAAATATTCCTTGACCGTGTAAAAGGAGAAATCAACCAGTAGATTTTTGACCAATCAAAACACGAGATTTGTGACACAGCCTCGGACACCTTCGGACAAACATGCTGGTCGGTTACAAAACATGAAATGATTCAATTCTCGTCTCTCTAACCTCTGTC
>NC_088373.1:8043851-8046351 GCF_034508935.2 Berghia stephanieae
AAATGTCCATATTCAATTTTACTACCAGTTAAATCCAAGGTATTTATGTCGGGATAAACGTGACCACATTTACAGGTCTGACAATCCGACACAATTTTGCGTTAGTTTGAGAGTATTTACATTATGACAATGAGACTATGACAATTTGGGTTGTCAGACCTGAAAATAAGCACACGTTGGTCGGGATGAATCTTTCCCTGAACACTGAATTGGCAGACAAAATTAATGTAAATGTTACTGCTCGAAGCTCGAAGAAATAAATTACAATGTGAAATTGAATGTAAGCTTCAATTTAATATACGAAACAGATAAAATGGACGTTTCGGGTTTCCCCTTTATCACCAAAACAGGATGAATTAAATCAGGATGAATGAATGGCCTGTAGTGTTTCATTCATCCTGTTTTGTTGATAAAGGGGAAACCCGAAACGTCCATTTTATATGTTTTCATATACTAAATTGAAGCTTACAGACACAATTATAAAATACGAGCTAAGTAAAATGAATTGAAAAGAGTGAAAGGGTGTATTTTTTTAAATTTTATTTTTTGTTTGGGGGGGGGGGGGGGGGGGGTTATTTGGGGTTTTTTAAAGCTTAAATTATTTCTTGTTATGAAGGGAAGCGTGCGTGGCTCCGCGGTACGGTCTTTGGTTCGTACCCCGGAAGGTACCGAGGTCGATCAACCGCCGCTGCGCTGTGCAATTCTACCTCTCCCTAAAATCAAATCCAAGTTGAAAAAAGTGACTCACCGTTTCAATCCGGTATTTTATGAGTGAGATCCAGCAAGCAATGGGCTGAAAATAAACAAAAGGAATAGATTCATGTTTTAGATATATGAACTAAAGGTTAAAAATTCCTCAATGAGCCAGTATGTTAAAATTAGAACGTTAACATAAGGGACAAAAATGGTTCATAATATGAAACAATACAACAGTTATTATACGGCATTTCAACCTTATTTCACATCCCTAATTTTTCCCTCTGTCTCCCCTCTCCTCTCTATCCTCTCTCTCACTCTCTCTCTCTCTTCTCCTTCTCTCCTCCTCCTCCTCCTCCTCTTCCTCCTTCTCCCTCTCTCTCTCTCTTCCTCCTCATGTCCTCTCTCTCTCTCGCTCTCTCTCTCTCTCACACACACACTCACTCACTCTCTCTCTCTCTCTCTCTCTCTCTCTCTCTCTCTTTCTCTCTCTCTCTCTCTTAGCTCCTCTCTCTCTATTTCTCTCACTCACTCTCTCTTTCTCTCTTTCTATCTCTCTTTCTTTATTTGTCTCTCTCTTTTCCTTATTCTAAATCGATCTTAATCTATTTCCTACAGACACACACACATACACACACACACATTCATACACACACACATAGACATACACACACACACACACACACACACACACATACCTTTCTCTTTTTCCATCTCCCCCACCCCCCTCCACTCTTCAACCTACCCCCCCCCCCCCCTCCTTCATTCTTTTATCCCTTCATAATTTGATTTCATTATAGAAATCTCTTTATTTAAAAAAAACATCCCGTCATTAACAACCGACGGAGGTCAATGACCGAAAGGTTGAATCTAATTTGTGTATTGCTTCATATTAAAATCCTTTTATATTCTTGATATCTATTTTGTCCCCCATTTATTTGAGAAAAATCAGAACCAACGTTCCTCCATCTCTATTAAAGATATTAATTCACAAAAAAAAAATATAATTTAACATACAATATAGCGATGATATAGGTTTCGGTAAAATACTCACAACATCCGCCAGTCGGATATATCATACTTACTCACAAAACTATGTGTGACATTGAACTTTTTTAGATGCTGTGCACCTGCCTAAAAAACCTCACAGCATTGCCATCCGGATATATAACGGACCAACACTAACAACTATGTGTAACCTTGGACTTTTATAGTCTTGTTTATACAGTTTAGTGAGAATTACTCATAAATATTGATGG
Source organism: Berghia stephanieae (assembly GCF_034508935.2). NCBI lineage: Eukaryota > Metazoa > Mollusca > Gastropoda > Nudibranchia > Aeolidiidae > Berghia > Berghia stephanieae. The sequence continues at coordinate 8,045,807 of NC_088373.1, forward strand.
GAAAAACAATAACAAAGACCCGAGTGACGTCACCTTCGAAATATCTATAGATAGAATGCGCTTGGCCAAGGAGTTCACAACATTGCCATCCGGAAGTATAACGGACCAACACACAAACTCTGTGTAACCATGAACTTTTATAGTCTGGTTAATACAGTTTAGTGAGAACAACTCACAAACGCGGATGGCAAAAAACAATAACAAAGGCCTAAGTGACGTCATCTGCATACTATCTATAGATAGAATGCGGTTGGCCAAGGAGTTCACAACATTGCCATCCGGAAGCATAACGGACCAACACACAAACTCTGTGTAACCATGAACTTTTATAGTCTGGTTAATACAGTTTAGTGAGAACAACTCACAAACGCGGATGGCAAAAACAATAACAAAGGCCTAAGTGACGTCATCTGCATACTATCTATAGATAGAATGCGGTTGGCCAAGGAGTTCACAACATTGCCATCCGGAAGTATAACGGACCAACACACAAACTCTGTGTAACCATGAACTTTTATAGTCTGGTTAATACAGTTTAGTGAGAA
>NC_088373.1:8048851-8071351 GCF_034508935.2 Berghia stephanieae
TACTCCTATATCAGTCTATAAAAAAGTAATTTGATAATTCTGAGATTTGCCAGTAATTCTGTGCTCGATGATAAGAATTTTGCATTGGCTTTACGGAACAATGTTGATCCCCAACCCCACATATATATATATATATATATTCACGCGGCATTGTGAGATGCTAAGCATTCCGCGAAAGAATATAAATAAACCACGAAACAAAGGCCTAATGTCAAAAGGAATCACCCACACTGTACAAAGTGAGTAAATTAGGGTGGTTAGTATAGTAATGATCTTGCCCAAAGAAAAAATATAAATAGAAAATGCTTGCTTGAAGAGGGGTTCGAACTCAGGACCTTCCGGGTCACAATGCAATGCCTTAACAACTCGCCCCCCCCCCTCCCAAACGCACACACATACACACACTTCATCCCATTAAAAAAATATGATTTTACAGTTTGGGTCTTTTAAAGCAATTAATAGACTATATCGGATGGTATCAATCATTCTGTATTGTGACTATAGATAGTATGCGATTGGCTAAGAAGCTCACAACATTGCCATCCGAAAGTATAGATAGTATGCAGATGACGTCACTCAGGTCTTTGTTATTGTTTTTTGCCATCCGCATTTATGAGTAATGCTCACTGAACTGTGTTAACTCGTCTATAAACGTTCATGGATACACACAGTTTTTGTGTGTTGATCCGTTACACTTCCGGATGGCAATGTTATGAGCTTCTTAGCCAAGCGCATACTATCTATAACGAACCAACACACAAAATATGTGTGTAACCTAAAACGTTTATAGTCTGGTTGATACAGTTTAATGAGAATTACTCATAAACGTGGATGACAAAAAAAGTAATAACAAAGATCCGAGAGACGTCAAAATCATACTATCTATAGATTGTTCGACGATGACGTCACTCATGTCTTTGTTATTGTTTTTTCCTTTTTTTTTTTGCCATCCGCGTTTATTATTAATGCTCGCTGAACTGTGTTAACCTGACTATAAACGTTCATGGATACACACAGTTTTGTGTGTTGGTCCGTTATACTTCCGGATGGCAATGTTATGAGCTTCTTAACCAAGCGCATACTATCTATAGGATAAAAAAGCAAAACATTTTTGGTTTAAGAAGAACAATATTTGTGTTTTTACCCATTTCGCGACCTAATTCAGGGGTTTGGCATAAAAGTGTATAACAGTCTTGTGGCAAATTTTCCACGCAAAAAAAAATAATGAATGAATAACCTCTTTTTTTCTTTCATCTTATCAACATTGTAGCATTATGTGTCACCATGGTGATATTTATGGGATTTTTTATTAGAACATTAGAAATTTGCGGATCAAATTTTATGACAAAATTGATGTTGATAAAAATATAATTCATTTAGATTTTTTTAAAAAGTAGCTTGATATAGCGCAATATCCACTAAACGTGCTCAAAGCGCTTTACAAGGGCTCCCTGGCCAACAGCAACATTTAACATGTAGGGCGGATCATGACGCATTTTAGGCGATATTACAATTTTTTTTCGGACAAAGACAACGCTGTTAACGGCCAGGTACTCATTTTACACCTGAGTACGATGAGCGAATGTGAGTAAAAAGCCTTCTCCACGGACTCAACTATGCGAGACTCAAACCCAGGACCTTCCGATCCGAAAGCGAGTGTCATGCCACTAGACCACATTATAGCCTATCAAAAAATGAGTCTGTGGTGAGGACATATTACACATTTTCAGACAATTTCATGGAATAGATTCTGAGAAATGGTTGACACAATATCCCGTATCCCTAGAAAAATGACATATTGAGAATATACGCTTCAACAGTCGTAACGTCACTTCCCTCGTAATGACGCATGGTAACTTAGTCCTGGTAACTTAGTAACTGGCTCTAAACTATCGGAACAATGGCGGACGTCCTTATGAAATATTTCTCCGACGAGTATCCAGAGGAGAAAAAAAAAACACATTATAAATCTGATCATGTTTTGACTTTTACACATTCTGATCACAAAACATATGAAAAGTTCTAGCCAGCATGAAGAATAAAAAGTACCGATTTTCTTTGTTTACAACCACGATGGCCGCCGTAACTGGACTATTGAATCAAATTGCAAACTAACTATCCGTTATTCCCACTCACTATTCTGACTACCTATAACCTTTCCGACCGTGTTTTTCGTGCCTCCAATGTCTATTTTGAAGAGCTGCACTTTGATGACATTATATCTAAGACAATAAAATATCGTTTTCCACCAAAATCACAAAATCGATTTTCTTCTGAAGTATTTTCCTAATGATTTGACTCTAAACCAAACCAAACCATCATCATGGCGTTGTCTCGTATTTTTTAAAAGTTATTTTTTTAAATTATTATTATTTGATCCAAAATTCGATTTCCATCACCTCAGTCACCCCGATAATCATGCATACCGTTACGAGTCGTCGGGTCACACAGTAGGGTTACCATTCATTCTTAACACATCAAGAATTGACGTCAATTGATTTGTCATTATCGTTGAAAATCGAATCTTCGCGAAGACTGGTTTGTATCGGCGTTCAATAGGGAAATACCGAGACGACCCCCGACACCACGACGACTGGAAATACATTGGCATGATGTCTATACTATAGATGGTATGCGTTTGGCTAAGAAGCTCGCAACATTGCCAACCGGAAGTATAACGGACCAACACACAAACCTACGTGTAACCTTAATCGTTTATAGTCTGCTTAATACAGTTGAGTGATAATTACTCATAAACGCGGATGGCAAAAAACAATAACAAAAACGTGAGTGACGTCATCTTCGAACTATCTATACTATATAGATGGTATGCGCTTGGCTGAAAAACTCACAACATTGCCATCGGAAATATGCACTTATTAGCGGGTGCAGCAATTTGGGGTCTAGTGGTATGACACTCGCTTTCGGGCCGGGAGGTCCTGGGTTCGTGCCTCGCTCGGCGCATAAGGCTCTTTACTTAATCTCTCTTACTGTACTCAGGTGTAAAATGAGTACCTGGCCTGGCCGTTAACAGAGTTGTCTATGTCCGAAAAAAATAATGTAATATCGCCAAACATGCGTCATGTCTCGTTCTACATGTTAAAGTGTTGCTGTTGGTCAGGGACCACTCTCTCGGAAGAGAGAGATAGAGAGTGAGTGAGAGAGAGAGAGAGAGAGAGAGAGAGAGAGAGAGAGAGAGAGAGAGAGGGAGAAATAGGAGAGAACGGGGAGAGAGAGAGATGGAAAGAAAGAGAGAGAGAGATGGAGAGAGAGAGAGAGAGAGAGAGAGAGAGAGAGAGAGAGAGAGAGAGAGAGAGAGAGAGAGAGAGAGAAATGAGCGTTTACATAGATTGTTTTATTCAACTACCATTAACATGTATAAATAAAAAACATTAGCTTTGATACTACGCCTATAATTTGTCTCATAAAAAATGTAATAAATAGGCATGGGGTAAAAAGTAACCCGGGTAAACTACGGATATTGTCGGTGTTAGGGTTGAATGAGTTAACTCCCTCCTTACCAGTTATTTTTAGAATTTCCCCCGAAAATTCACACCCACCCACCCGACACAGAAACAGACTTTTCTTACTCAGACAAAAAAGTAACAAATGCCTTCTATACAGGATGTTGTTCAGCCAAATGATGTCTACAACACAGTGTTTAGTAGTTATAGCTGTAATCAAAGCATTTCTTTATATTTCGGGATGTACAAGAGAAATCAGAATAAGAAGATTGTCGTTTGCATCGTAACGAATGTGACGATTTTCCTATGGTTGGTATGGAATGGGTTAAATTAATAAATATAGGTGCCTAAAGGAGTCAATAAAATGGAGAAAAAGATAAAGGGAGTAAATCTGACTCATGAATGAACAACACAAAACAAACGACGTTTCGGCCTTTGGCCTTTTTCAAGTAAACACAGAATATATAGATATGTATATTAGATTATATTCTGTGTTTACTTGAAAAGGCCAAGGGCCGAAACGTCGTTTTTTTTTTGTGTCCTTCTTTCATTCATCAGATTTACTCCCTTTATATTTATCTCCAAAGTGTTAAATCTCTTTTCCACAACCGAATCATGTGACCATAGTGAGTGACGATAGTATAGATAGAATGCGCTTGGCCAAGGAGTTCACAACATTGCCATCCGGAAGTATAACGGACCAACACACAAACTCTGTGTAACCATGAACTTTTATAGTCTGGTTAATACAGTTTAGTGAGAACAACTCACAAACGCGGATGGCAAAAACAATAACAAAGGCCCGAGTGACGTCATCTGCATACTATCTATAGAGATGACAGCTAAGAAATTATCAACAAGACATTTGACATGTTTTCAGACATCTGAACGTGTCATTAGATGCACCATAATGACACGTTATAAAACACACCAATGACACGTTATAAAACACATAAATGACACGTCGTTATAAAACACATCATCAAACAACTCATTCAAGCGTCTCTCATCTTCTAGTGAGCGATATATCATTATTCACTTATTTGTTCTAACCTTTTACAATACAAAATTATCACCCGTTCGTAGAGTAGAAACAAACAAGCAACATAACAACAAAAATACTTGCAGTAATAAAGAAAATATTATATATAAAAAGAAACAAAACAGGAGAGAAAAAATATGAAACAATACAAAAAAAAAAGGATGATGATGATGATGATGATGATGATGATGATAATGATGATAATGATGTTGTTGTTGATGATGATGATGATGATGATGATGATGATGATGATGATGATGATAATAATAATGATAATAATAATAATAATAACAATAATAATAATAATAATAATAATAATAATAATAAATAATAAAAATAATAATAATAATAATAATAATATAATAATAATAATAATAATAATAATAATAATAATAATAATAATAATAATAATAATAATAATATAATAATAATAATAATAATAATAATAATAATAATAATAATAATAATAATAATAATAATAATAATAATAATAATAATAATAATAATAATAATAAGAAGAAGAAGAAGAAGAAGAAGAACAACAACAACAACAACAACTAGAAAAAAAAACAACATAAAAATACAATCGAAATGAAATGTGTACAATTTGGCCAACCCGACGAAAACCTGACTTCAAAGACAGACGGATTGATTAAATGACTCAACTTGAAAAATTCATGAACTTGGCACTTCTTTGAAGCTCGGGCCGGGTGGGAGTTTCAGGCATTATCACGTGATCAATGTCTTTTTTAATCAATCGAGCTTGGGAACCTAGGAATTGTGTCGGAGTTTATCTCGGTTTCTATTCATTATAGCGGCGTGAAACGGGCAATAGAAAATTTCTTGCTACCCTTTCGCTAGCCTATCACAAAGTATTGTCCATGAGAGCTAATATAATCAGCTGCCTAATAATTACTGATGAGTAGACAAGGGGTCACCAATGACAACAGATGTGACCCATCGTCTCAAAACGGTATTACGTCGGAACGAACCATATGCTTAAAAGCCGAATTAAATGTTAAACTCGTCAAAAATATAAATTGTTGGCATTATCACCCTAAAATATGGTATCCATTCTCCTCAATAAAACATACAAACTCAACACAAGTCTGATATTTCTGACTATAAATTCAATTTTCAACATCTTAACTATCCCGACTTAATACCCTCTTGAGGCGAAGGGTCAAAAATTTGAAAATGTCTTTTTGAAACAGTGCCTGCCATACACAGCAGAGAGAGAGGAAAAAAATACAAAATAGAAATACCATCACAAAAAAATCAGCCTACTTCCTGAACTGGTCTGAATTTTGATCACCGATCCAGGCAGGCTCAAATATAAAGATTTTTGGAAACCAATCGACACGGCATCCAACGCCTGGCCGTGAATGAGCGAAGGGAGAGAGAGAGAGAGAGAGAGAGAGAGAGAGAGAGGAGAGGAGAGAGAGAGAAGAGAGAGAGAGAAAGAGAGAGGAGAGAAGGGGGGGGGGGGAGAGAGATAGAAAAATAGATAGATAGATAGACTGATAGATATATACATTCTTCTTCTTCTTCTTCTTCTTCTTCTTTTTCTTCTTCTTCTTCTTCTTCTTCTTCTTCTTCTTCTTCTTCTTCTTCTTCTTTCTTTCTTCTTCTTCTCTCTTCTTCTCTCTCTCCTCCTCCTCCCTCCTCCCTCCTCCTCCTCCTCCTCCTTCCTCCTCTCTCTTCCTCCTCCTCTTCTTCTCTCTTCTCTCTTCTTCTTCTTCTTCTTCTTCTTCTTCTTCTTCTTCTTCTTCTTCTTCTTCTTCTTCTTTCTTCTTCTTCTTCTTCTTCTTCTTCTTCTTCTTCTTCTTTTCTTCTTCTTCTTCTTCTTCTTCTTCTTCTTCTTCTTCTTCTTCTTCTTCTTCTCTCTCCTCTCTCCCTCCCTCCTCTCTCCTCCTCCTCCTCCTCCTCCTCCTCCTCCTCTCCTTCCCTCCTTCTTCTTCTTCTTCTTTACGATGAGAGAATGTGAAAGAAGAACCTTTTCCATGGACTCAACTATGTGCCGCTCAGAGCAGGGACTCGAACCCAGAATCTTCCGACTCTAAAGCAAGTGTCATACCAACTAGACAACACATCGCACATCACACTACACACCAGTCTCAACTTCCTATAATATTGTCACAATAAATAACAGAATACGAACGAACTGTTAGATTTTAACCGACTCCCGTGTACGTAGGGTTAAAACGTCATCACGTTTGCAGTAACGAATAATTTTAACAAACAACACGTACTTATTCTCCTTCCGTGTATTTTGACAACATTATAAATTTTTCCTCTCAAAACATACTATTACTCTATAGAACATTCCAGAATACCATTAACATTTTTTTTTCTCTTTCTTTCTTTGCGATGATAGCTGGTACTCTATTGATCCGATACCCGCGTTATATCGGAGTCTATTTTTGACTAAATTAGTACTGATCGATATTTCAAATCAAAGTAAAGAAAATGTATGTACAATGATGATGATGCAGTAAAATCGATTTTAAAGATAATCTTTGACTTACTCTAGATACCTACTTATAAAATGCGTTTTCTTTAACACTTCTTCTTTAGATTTTAAAATGAGCTTTTTATATATAGCGCAATTTCCACTAAATGTGCTCCAAGCGCTTTACAAGGGGTCCCTACAACAGCAACGCTTAACATGTAGGATGGGACATGATGGCGCATGTTGCGCGATATTGCAACAAAACAAATTTTCGGACAGAGATAGCGCTGTTAATGGCAAGGTACTCATTTTACACCTGAGTACGGTGATAGAATGTGAGTAAAGAGCCTTTTCCAAGGACTAAACTACGCGCCGAGCGAGGTTCGAACCCAGGACCTACCTATCCAAAAGCGAGCGTCATACCACAAGACAAACATAGCCTCTTTTTACATCACTTTAAAGCTCAATTCGTCGCTAGTTGAGTCCTTGGAAAAGGCTCTTTACTCACATTCGCTCCACCTACTCAGGTGTAAAATGAGTACCTGGCAGTTACAGCGTTGCAATATCGCCTAACAGGCGTTCTTCATGTTACCTGTTGGTGTTTGTCAGGGACCCCTTGCAAAGCGCTCTAAGCACGTTTAGTGGATATTGCGCTATATAAAAATAGGGAACACTGATTGTGACGTCATACTTTCTATTTTGTCTGGTTACAAACGCCTTGAAAGTATGTATGTAACCAGTTTTTTTTTTCTGGGGACAAATAATGAATAAGCCACGTATTGAATCATAAGGTAGAACGACTAATCTCGTAGTAGCAGGATGTATAGGCAAGTTTTAAGAATACGCTTCAACAGTCGTGACGTCACTTCCCTCGTAATGACGCATAGTAACTTAGCAACTGGTTCTAAACTATCTGAACAATGGCGGACGCCCTTATGAAACACTTCTCCGACGAGCATAAAAGTGTATCCAGAGGAGAAAATCATTATAAATCTGATCATGTTTTGATTTTTGTAAATTCAGATCACATCACATGTGGAAAAAGTTCTAGCCAGCGTGAAGAATAAATAGTACCGATTGTTTTTGTTTAGAACCAAACTGCTGGCTGCTGGGCGGACGTGACGTCAGACTATTGAATCCTATTATTACGGGACGTAAAAGAGTGGGGGTGGATAGTCTTTATTGACGACGAACATTTACACTATAAAATAAGATGCCATCACTCTGAAAACAGAAAAAAAAACCTTATGTATTCACTCCTCCCTAATAGTAGTTTTACACTTCCAATGAGATTGGAACCAGTTTTTTTAATACATCACACTTTGTATTCACTCCCCATTAATAGTAGTTTTACACTTCCAATGAGATTGGAACCAGTTTTCTGACATCTCACAACTCTGATCTTCCCAATTCATTTTACTATGAATTCTATTTTTAGCAACTAAATCGCTCTGACATATAGATATCATCGTTTTAAATCTTTGACAATATTTTTCTAAATCCTTTTTTCTGTCAAACAAATCTTTGATGAAACATATCTCGCTAATCCCTAATAATAATAATAATAATAATAATATAATAATAATAATAATAATAATAATAATAATAATAATAATAATAATAATAATAATAATAATAATAATAATAATAATCCGTCATTACAACTGAGCTGGGATTCTATCCTTCAACAGGCATATCTCCCCCCCCCCCCCCACCCATCCACTCCCTCTCTGTCTTCATAAGCAAGCCCCGCCCCTCACTGACTTCCGGTGCCAGAGGTATGCAGTGCCTCATTAATGAAATCGACGTTATGTCATCTCCTGGACATTCTTTCCGATAAGTGAAATCCCCCTCAGGCTAGATTAAGGCAAGTCTTAAGCTTTGTTAATGTTCGTGGTCGTCATCTCATATCATCAGAGTTTTAAAAAGAAAAAAATAATCATTTTTGAAATTTTGTTGGGTTTTTTTTTTCCTTTTCAAAATGGATATCATACAGGCAGCATGAATGAATGTAATTGTTTTCTCTCTTGTTGATGTCCTTGGTGTTGTTGTTGTTGTTGTTGTTGTTGTTGTTGTTGTTGTTATTGTTGTGTCATTGTCATTAGAGTTGGCTTTTCTATTCGATTGACATTATCATTTTTATTGCTACTGCTCCTGCAGTTATATATATATATATATATATATATATATATATATATATATATATATATATATATATATATATATATATATATGTATACTAGCGCACTTTAAAAACGAATAAGCATTTTCAATCAAGATAGTGGGTCCGAATATAAATGAATCGTTTTAATTTCTTTGGTTCTTTCTTGTTATTTGTCTATCTGTGCACACTTCAACAGCAGCTTATGGTGCTTTTTGCGAATTATATATATATATATATATATATATATATATATATATATATATATATATATATATATATATATATTGTTATCGCGTTTGATACAAATATGGTACGAATAGTGCTCGACATGTAGCAGGTAAATTTTAAAATAATATATATATATATATATATATATATATATATATATATATATATATATAATGGACAATCCATAATATTTAGAGGAAAATATAGACTGTCACGTATTGGTAGTCTTCTATTTTACTCATTACACAATTAGATCGTTTATTTATCTTGACAACGCCACTATCACATTATCTCATTCATCTGTAGTGTTTCATTCATCCTGTTTTGTTGATAAAGGGGAAACCCGAAACGTTCATTTGATCTGAGTTTTTTTGTAATAAGATTGAAGCTTACATTCAATTTATTTCACATTGTTATTTATTTCTTCGAGCTTTGATCAGCAACATTTACATCAACTATAATATCGTGGAAATTAACATAGATCGAGACGAATATTTTGAGTCATCGACGATGAAAATAAGACCTGGAATCAAGGCTGGAGGTGTGCGCAAACGGATCTGGCAACAGTGTGGTCAGATGGATGGCGATTCCCAATGCCAAAATTAATGAATAATTATCAAAGGACTATTTAATATGGTCTAGTAGATTTTATGTTGTCATTTGGGACCATTTTTGATATAATTGAATAAAATAGAGAGAGAGAGAGAGAGAGAGAGAGAGAGAGAGAGAGAGAGAGAGCGAGAGAGAGAGTGTGTGTGTATGTGTGTGAGAGAGATTGTGTGTGTGTGAGAGAGAGAGTGTGTGTTTGTGTGTGTGTGTGTGAGAGAGAGAGAGAGAAAATAAGTAGGACTGAAATATCTGTTCAATGTTATAGTTATCATATCTATAACGTCATAACAAGTGTAACTAAATGACAAATTGCCATATTTATGGAGAATAAAGATCTATTATTATTATTTTTTTATAATTAGTCGCAAATTACTCATATATAAATTTATATAAAATAGATTTGCCACTAATTCTGTGCTCGATTGCAAAAAAATCTAGATTTTCCCCCAAATCACACCCAACTAACACAAATATAGATTTTTTATCACTCACACATTCATAGTAGCAGTAAATTGTTGCGAAAAATAATTTCTATAGCAAAACAAATCCTACAACACAATGTTCATTTTCTTTAAATTTATGATGTTGAACGAAAAAAATTTGAATCAGAAAAAGTTGGTTGTATCGTAACGAATGTGACGATTTTCCTATAGTTGGTAAGGAGAGGGTTAAACCCCACCGCCCCCAACATAATTATTTTAAAAATCGTGTGACTATATTATTAGACAGATCAATACCGCTATGACGACTAAATTTATATACAAAGGGCCATAGTCAAGGTGTCGTAGACTAAACATGTAGACTTAAGACATGAGGCCTTTTATGTGCTAATACATAGACATACACAAGAGTTTATAGTGAGAATTGATTGATTAAAGAGTTTTGTTTTTAAGACTTCAATACATATATATATATATATATATATATATATATATATATATATATATATATATAGAGAGAGAGAGAGAGAGAGAGAGAGAGAGAGAAAAAGATAGAGAGAGATAGATAGATAGAGAGAGAGGGAGAGATAAATAGATCGAGAGAGAGAGGGATATATATATATATATATATATATATATATATATATATATATATATATATATATATATATATATATATATATATAAATGTAAATTTTCACTCACATTATTCTGGCCAAGACGATTCGTTTCAGTGTTCCCACCTCATCAGTCGGCATAATCCATTTTATATATATACATATTATATATATACATACGTGCACTAAGTTCACGATGCTAAATGCATTTGACGATGTTCCATTTATTCCCCCAATACAAAGATAAGCTCCTATACCACGGACAGTTCGCACTCAAGGCCTACTCATGCTTCCTTTGTTAAACACCCTCCGGGCTTCATCAGATACAGAGCCATTGAAAAAGTAGGTTTCTTTTATTTTTCATATTTTATTCCCCAAATCACGTGATAAATCAATATCCAACCATGAACAAAAACAAAGGTCGACATATGTAATCAATCATATCAAAAGAGTATTATTTCAGGATTTTGTCAATGCTGGAAAATAGAAAAAAATTAATTGAATTACGCGCTTTCGAAAAAGCATCATAATATCCCGTCGCCTAGACATTCTATGAAGGAATATATATTTAAATAATAATAATAATAATAATAATAATAATAATAATATAATAATAATAATAATAATAATAATAATAATAATAATAATAATAATGATAGTAATAATAATAATAATAATAATAATAATAATAATAATAATAATAATAATAATAATAATAATAATAATAATAATAATACTAATAATAATAATAATAATAATAATAATAATAATAATAATAATAATAATAATAATAATAATAATAAATAAAAAATAAGTTCCCTTTATTCATCCCCAAGGGGAAATTTGTCTTTTAGGGTCTGTTCCAAGGGAGAATGTGATAACCAAGGCGTCAGCCGCAGTGCAGCGCTATGTGGTCTAGTGGTATGACAATCGTTTTCGGATCGGAAGGTCCTGGGATCGAGCCTCGCTCTCGGCGTATAGTTGAGTCCTTAGAAAAGGCCCTTTACTCACATTCTCTCACCGTATTCAGGTGTAAAATGAGTACCTGGCCGTTAACAGCGTTGTCGTTGTCCGAAAAATTGCCATATCGCCTTACAGGCGTCATGTCCCGCCCTACATGTTAAATGTTGCTGGGGCCCCTTGTAATGCGCTTTGAGCACATTTAGTGGATATTGCGCTATATAAAGCTCATTTTAAAGTGAGCTAGGGCCAGGTGACTTGCTCAACGCCACACAGTGCAGCAGCAGCAGCAGGTGATCGAACTCGGTACCTTTTGGGTACGAAGCAAAGACCGTACCACTGAGCCACGCTGCCCCTAAAATCCTTCAAACAGGATGTCTGATGTCAACAGGAATCACCCATGTTGTTTCCATTGAGCAAATTTGGGGTTTACAATTTTACCCAAGAAAAAAAAAGAAAGTTCATGAAGCGGGGTTCGATCCCGGGACCTTCCAGATCACAGTGTAATGCCTTAACAACTCTGCCACTTCGACCCCCCCCCTCCCCTTTGTAAAATAGATGTAATGTCGAAATCAACAGAAAAACATAATTTCAGATTTTAATTTTGTGTTTAACAAAATGACATTTGTGACCCATCGTCTCAAAACGGTAGTATGTCGGAACGAACCAAATGCTTAAAAGCCGAATTAAATGTTAAACTGGTCAAAAATATAAATTGTTGGCATTAGCACCCTAAAATATGGTATCCATTCTCCTCAATAAAACATACAAACTCAACACAAGTCTGATATTTCTGGCTATAAATTCAATTGTCAACATCTTAACCACTCCTACTTAATACCGTTTTGAGGCAAGGGTCACATATTTTATCATTTCCCCGACGTATCTACTATGTCATTTCCCTTAATTCAACGTCAGTTTGTTTTTCATAAATAAAGAACGACGGGCACTTATTTTCGGATTCCCACAAACATGTTTTTACCGCTTTTAATGCAGCCCTTTATGGCCTTAAGGCAATATCATATCAAACCTACCACCCCCTCCCCCTCCTCCTTCTCCCAACTCCCAACCTCTTATTTTCGACGTAAACAAGCCTCTGTAGACTAGGACTCAATGAGAGATTTGATTTGAAGATGAAATAATAATAATAATAATAAATTTTATTTTGGATAAATTTTAAAAAAATAGACGCTTCTCCTTCCTTTTGTCTCTTTATGTTTTGTTTTTTTTTTTGTCCAAGAATTGAATAGGGCATCTCTGCCTTGCACTGATATTATAAGAAAAAAACAACAAAAAACGTATTTTAAATTTTGGCTGAAAATAAACCCCCATCTCTTAAAGTTTGGCCGAAAAAAAAACCCCCCCATCTCTTAACTTTTGGCCGAAAAAAACCCCCCATCTCTTAAATTTTGGCCGAACCCCCCCCCCCCCCCCCCCCCCCACCCTACCCCTCCCCTCCCCTCCCCCCCCGCCCCCTCATCTCTTAAATAAATTATATCCATCGAACAAAATGACCCTCATCTTACCAAAACCTCTCAAACCTGGGACGGACCGCGAATGTCCAGGCTTGTGAGTTTTTGACAAGATGAATGGCGATGTGGTCTACTGGTATGACACCCGCTTTCGGATTGGAAGGTCCTGGGTTCGAGCCTCGCGCTCGGTGCATAGTTGAGTCCTTTGAAAAAGTCTCTTTACTCAAATTCTCTCACCGTACTCAGGTGTAAAATGAGTACCTGGCCGTTTACGGCGTTGTCTTTGTCCGAAAAATCGAAATATCGCCTATGTCCCGTCCTACATGTTAAATGTTGCTGTTGACCAGGGACCCTTTGTAAAGCGCTTTGAGCACATTTAGTGGATATTGCGCTATATACAGCTCAATTATTTTTTAAATCGTCATTTCAACCAATCCATATCTGAAGGACAATTTTTCTAGCCAAAATTCAGAGGATCGCAAAACCACCGTATTCTCATTTTGGACATTTTTTTGGGGGAGGGGGGGAGGGGGGAATAACTACGAAAAAAAGCATAAGCTTGAGTATAGCGCAATATCCACTAAAATTTTCATAGAACTTTGCAATTGGATTCAGTAGTCCGCTGTCACGTAGACCAGCAACGGCGCTGTGTGCTGTGGCCTTGAGCAAGTGACCTATCCCTAGCTCAATTTGCGGCGCTAGCTGCACTGCGGCTGACGCCTGGGTTATTTCCGTCTTCTTCCCTTCGAATAGACTCTAGAGAGAAATATTTTCCCTACGGGATGATGAATTAATGGAATATATTTATTATTTAATGTATTGTCAATATATAGATAGTATGCAGATGACGTCACTCGGGCCTTTGTTATTGTTTTTGCCATCCGCGTTTGTGAGTTGTTCTCACTAAACTGTATTAACCAGACTAAAAAAGTTCATGGTTACACATAGTTTGTGCGTTGGTCCGTTATACTTCCGGATGGCAATGTTGTGAACTCCTTAGCCAAGCGCATTCTATCTATAGAGACGGTACCCGATTTTCTGCTTATGTGTTAAATATGAGTCCGGCCTATCTATTTTTAACAACTTTGGGTCATGGAAATATGGACAAATTAAATGCTATTTTCTGAAATAACTACCTGTAGATATTTCCAAATTTGGCCAGAAAACGTGTTGTATGTACAAATATCGATAAATTAAAATGACACTCGTCTTTGCAAAACCTCTCACTCAATGGACTCGGCGACACATAGCGTAGCCATCGTTGAGTTATAGATAGTATGCACTTGGCTACGAAGCTTACAACATTGCCATCCGGAAGTATTACGGACCAATACACAAAACTGTGTGTCTCCATGAACGTTTATAGCGAGGTTAATACAGTTTAGTGAGAATCACTCACAAACGCGGATGGCAAAAAACAATAACAAAGACCTAGTGACGTCATTTTCGAACTATCTATAGCCTGACACTGAAATCCAAAAAGACTGACATTTGGACGTCATTGTTTGGTTTTTGCACCGACAAGTGAGTTGTTGTTAGTAGAGCGCATGGAAATAAGAGGTCCCATTGGTTGGTTGAACTATTGAATACAACTCACGATTTGTTTTCTTTGTGGCCAAAGACTGGCATGTTGACGTCATTTTTTGGTCAGTATCAGGCCATAACTTTACGAAGGCCACGCTGATACTGACCCAAAAATGACGAGGCTCGAACCCAGGACATTCCGATCCGAAAGCAAGTGTCATACCACTAGACCACATAGCCGCACAGGTTTCGATGGGAATTATGAAACTGGCCGGTAAGGAAGGAGAGAGTTAAAAATTAGCCAATACGTAATCAAAAACGATAATAATTCTTCAGCGCCGTGTCACAGTTTCTAATTATATCTCGTTGAATAATGCAATTTATAAAAGGACTATTTTTACCTCGCCCATTAATGATCCTAAAATGGCCACCACACACTCGAGTCGTAAATTTGCTTAATGGATGAAGATTTTTTTCAGAATCCAATAGAAATCATTGTGAGAGTAGTTATTCAAAGGGTCACCAAGTGCAGGCTTAATGGAATTCTACCTGTCAGAAATCGGGTGGATTCTGAAAAAAACCCAACAAATTAAATATTTAAGATTATAGCCAGAAAACTCGTCCTTCAAATTATTGATATTTCGAAGATGGCGTCACTCACGTCTTTGTTATTGTTTTTTTTGCCATCCGCGTTTATGAGTAATGCTCAGTGAACTGTATTAACCTGACTATAAACGTTCATGGATACACCCAGTTTTGTGTGTTGGTCCGTTATACTTCCGGATGGCAATGTTATGAGCTTCTTAACCAAGCGCATACTATCTCTATCGATCGTTAAAGAAACCCCATTGTCTTGTCAAAAACTCCTTCCTAACCTGGGAGGGAGATCTTGTTTAAAGTTAATGTCCCAGGTATGAGAATATTCTTGGCAAAATTATGAGGAGGGTCGTTTTAATCCAATGATATAATTTTAAAGACGAGTTTTCTGGCCAAAATTTTAGATGCATGATTTTTTTTTCAGAGCATGACGGACATGTCAAGGAATAAAAGAACAACAATGATATATTTTTTGTAGCCTGTTAATCTTGTAGTTGTTGTTGTTGTGTCTCCTTAACTCGTTCTGGTTCATGGTTTGGGGAAAATCATCTCAAAATTCTGTTTTATCGGGATGAACTTATTGATTACAACTGAATTGTGACCCCTCGTCTCATAACGGTATTAAGTCGGGATGATTAAAAAAAAATTATGCCTTTTGCGCCACGATATCATAAGATATCGTCGCCTAGGCATTCCACGAAGGAATATAGATAACTCATCGAACAAGATGTCTGATGTCAACAGGAATCACCCATGTTGTCCAAGTGAGCAAATTGGGGGTTAATAATCTTGCTCAAGGAAAAATACGAAAGTGTCTGAAGCGGGACTCGAACCCGGGTCATCCGGATCACAGTGCAATGCGTTAACCACTCGGCCACTTCGCCGAAGTCGGGATGATTAAGATGCTAAAAATGGAATTTGTACCCATAAATATCATGCTTAAGTTGAGTTTATATGCTTTATAGAGGAGAAGGAATATCATATTTTACTATGCTAAATACCAACCTTTTATATTTTTGACCAGTTTAACTTTAATTTGACTATTTAGCATCTGGTCCATCCCGATATACTGGGTGGGGTTCCTGACCTCCCATAGTGGGCCGGGAGGTACATCCTGTGTCTTCTATCCCCCTATATCTGGGTGGGGTTCCTGACCTCCCATAGTGGGCCGGTAGGTACATACTGTGTCTTATATCCCCCTATATCTGGGTGGGGTTCCTGACCTCCCATATTGGGCCGGGAGGTACATCCTGTGTCTTATATCCCCCTATGTCTGTTTTCCAACATGCTTTCTTTTCTTTGTCTTGGATTCAGATTGCTTGGTTTTGTCCTGGCCCTGACCTGATACCCTGGCTGGGAGGGAAACAGGGAAATGTATTGTTAGTTCTGGGAGATGATATTTTTTTCCTTGTAAGTCATCTCTCTGTTATGCACTCTATTATGTTGTATTTATGTATTAGATATGATTTGTAAACATTTGAGTGTATTCATCTTAGAGGGGACCTGTGCTTATGTCTGGATGAAACTTTTAGGTGATCTCAAACTAAGTACACTGATAGTGTGCTCTTGGAATCTACATCTGATCCCGATTTGAACCAATTCCCCTTTGTCTGCCTTATTCCTGGATGCTTTTATTGTAATTCTAGAACTTTTTACTATCCCATTTTCATTCTTTATAAATGGCGCTGATATGACCTTCATGTGTTGCAAGCGCCGTAAAACCCTTAAAAACAAAACATCCCGACATAATACCGTTTTGAGACGAGGGATCACAATTATTGATTCTGTGGGCCGAGGGAGTTAAAGCAATGGACTGTGATCTGGAAGTTTCCGGCTTCAAAACCCACCTCAGGAGCGTTCGTTTTATTCATTGGGCAGAGATTATTAACCCTGATCGATGCAGCTGTATACAGACTTTCCACATGGCGGGAGTGAGACAATCATGCAAATGAAGCCGTTGAAGATCCGAGAGAAGAAAAACTGAGCTCCCCAGAAATGTATGGGTAACACTGAATAGAGCACGGGTAATACTTAGGAGAATAGCTGGAAACATGAAAAAGTGGGGGCTGGCTGAGACTAGCTTGTGTCCATGTGGATGCCCAGAGCAGACGATGGAGCACATCCTAAGTAGACATGAGGGGCCCAACTGCATTGACCATGACCTAAGAGTCTTCCCCCCCCCCAGATGTTGTAGAGTGGGTTCGGTGTTGGAGCGACAAGCTAGGATAATGATTAACCCCTAATTGCTAACCAAGAACAAATGGATGTCCAGATCAGACGCAGAAAGTGGCGATGGGTTGGCCATACCCTGCTGAAAGAGCCCTGTAACTTGATCAAGCAGGCTCTCGAATGGAACCCACAGGGCAAGAGGAAACGGGGTCGTCCAAAACAGACTTGGAGGAGAAGCCTACACCAAGATTTGAGCGTCTCCAATCTTACCTGTAGTGAGGCAAAGGTCTGTGACATGGACAGAAGAAGATGGAAGAGTGCTGTTGAGGCTCTATGCTTCGCCAGGACCCAAGAGACATAAGTCAAGTCAAGTCAAGTCAAGTCCTAATTTCTAACATCGAACAAGATGGATGATTCATGTTGGAAACAGGCTTAGTTGGACCGATTATCTATTATTCCTTCATGGAGTGCAGAGGTGACGTCATCTCACAAGGCAGCGTGAAAGGGCGCATTAAAAAAAATTAGAGATGAGTTTTGAGTCCAAGTAAATGCCAGCATTTTGTAAAGATGATTTTGAGTCTTTAACTTCGAAAATATTTACTAACTTTGATATTCTTCTTCTTCTTCTTCTTCTTCTTCTTCTTCTTCTTCTTCTTCTTCTTCTTCTTCTTCTTCTTCTTCTTCTTCTTCTTCTTCTTCTTCTTCTTCTTCTTCTTCGTCTCTTCATCGTCATTCTCCTTCTTCATCTCCTCCTTCACCTCTCCCCCCCCCCCTTCCACCTCCTCCTCCTCCTCCTCCTCCTCCTCCTCCTCCTCCTCCTCCTCCTTCTTGTCGGTGTTGTTGTTGTTCTTCTTTTCATCCTCATTCTCCTTCTGCATCTCCTCCTTCACCTTCTCCTTCTCCCCCCCCTCCTCCTCCTTCTCCTCCTTCATCTTCTTCTTATTTGTCATCCTCCTCTTCTCCTCATTTTCTTCTTATTCTTTCTCCTCATTCTCCTTCAGCCCAGTCTTCCCCATCTCCTCCATGTCCTTAACTCACTCCACCTAACATCATTTAGTTTTAAAAATAAAGAAATATCACATTTCACATTTTAAAAGTTTTAAACATAGATTTGACTTGAATCACCATAGTTACAGTATCTAAAATATTTCCTTTCTAAAATGTTGTATGTCTGATCGCCACATTATAGCTTAGCGAGTCCCAAGTCTGAGAGTTCATTTAAATCGATCAATATTTAAAGGACGAGTTTTCTGGCCAATTCTTTAAATGTGACCCATCGTCTCAAAACGGTATTATGTTGGATTGAACCAAATGTTTAAAAGCCGAATTAGATGTTAATGGTCAAAAATAAATTGTTGGCATTAGCACCCTAAAACATGGTTTCCATTCTCCTAAATAAAACATACAAACTCAACACAAGTCTGATATTTCTGGCTATAAAATATTTTTTCAACATCTTAATCATACCGACTTAACACCGTTTTGAGGCGAAGGGTCACAAATACAAAGTTTTCCATAGCACGGTTAGTAACTGGTTAAAAAGACTTTACGAAATCCTCATAAATATTTTTAAAATAATAAAACTTCATCATCTAAATTCTAGCACCGGGACTAGTACTGGTTTTCACCCAGTTCTATCTCAATCACGAGTATCATTCTGGATTCATTTCACTTCATTTCCTCTCTTCTTTTCCCATTTCTAGCCCCCCATCCAGGGACAACTTCATCTGATGGTTACAGCCAGACAGATCCAGACAGGGACTCCTCAATCTGAAACGCAAAAATAAACACATCGGACAACTCGGCCTCCTGGAATAACTCGGCAATCGAATCCGTTTTAGCCCTGCAGTGTTTACCAGTGAGTTAGCAATGACAGAAGCTTTTTGTGCTGGGCGGATAGTCGGTCTTATCGAATGACGGGTAGTCGATACCAATGTAAGCGTTGGCGACACCTAGGGGGGTCTTCTTTTGAAAATGATCATGGAATGGTGGTGGTAATTACGGGAAATAGGGGAGGGGGCGGGGGGGGGGGGGGAGAAGGCGGAGGAGGCCGGGGGGGGGGGGTTGCTGGGTGTATTGAGAACTATTCGGGAAAAGCGATGAAAGATGAAGGGGGAGGGGGGTTAGAGGTAGTTTCGGGAAAGGAGGGGGGGGGGGGGCTGGCTGAGTGTAGAAATGAAGTAAATAGAGAAAATACGAGCTAGATGTTTGTTTAATTATGTCTCTATCGACTGCATAGCAGACAACCCGAATACCTCCGTACTTTATTTACAACTTTTCATGAAAAAAATTCCTTTACTATTGCCATTAGTATAAATCCCTTTTGCTTTTGTTTGTTCTTTATTTTAAATTTATGCTGTACGTTTATTTAAAAGAAAAAAAAAGTTTTATATAGAGCAATATCCACTAAACGTGCTCAAAGCGCTTTACAAGGGGTCCCCCTGGCCAACATAACACTTAACATGTCGGACGGGACATTACGCCTGTTACAATGTTTTTTTTTTGTTTTTATTTTTTTTGGGAGGGGGGGGGGGGAGAAGAGACAACGCTGTTAACGCCCAGGTACTCATTTTACACCTCAGTACGATGAGAGAATGTGAGTAAAGAGCCTTCTCCAAGGACTCACTATGCGCCGAGCGAGGCTCGAACCCAGGACCTTCCGACCTGAAAGCGAGTCTCATGCAGCTAGACAAACATGGCCCACAATATAGTATCGCTCAGAACAAAAGGCAGAGAACGAAGATAACACGACATGGTTTTGGGTTTATACCAACGGACCTCTCCTCTGTCGAACCACCAAATATTGTCCCTGCTATCAAGACGCTTTGCAAGAAAATAAAAAAATTGTATCCCAACGATCCCAACGCACCGACGGTAACCCCTATAGCGTAGGATGAGCGAGTCATCACGGGTTTAAATACACTTAAAATTTTTAGAAAATTGGAATTTCTAAGTCCTGGGAATGAGAAAAAATAAAAAATAAAAACAAAAACAAAAAGAAAACAACCAAACAAAAACAAGTTAACAAGCCCAATGAAACGAGAAATAAAAGCCCCCAAAACAATAAACAAAAGCCCAAAAACAAGGATTATTATTATTATATTATTATTAGGATGTTATAGATTAATCGTATTATTGCATTCAACAACACTGGGTTAGACGACATGGATGGCGGGGACCTGAATGGTGAATGGATGTGGTGGTGATTATTCTAATATAACACGAAATGACAAGTCGCCATGTCTCTTCTAATGACGGCCTGAGGCCAATCCGGTACGTCTTCTAGTCTCAAGTACATACTAGGGGAGAGAACAAAAATACAGAATTTAAATATTTGGCCAGAAAAATTATCCTTTAAAGTATCCATAGATTTAAATGACTCTCATCTTGGCAAAAAAAAAAACCAAAACAAAAAACTCTCAAACCTGGGACTTAGCGAAATCCTAGGGGAAAGAAAAAATACATAATTTAAATTTTTTGGCCAGAAAAACTTATCCCTTGAGTATATTGATAGATTTAAATGAATCTCATCTTGGCAAAAAAAACAAAAAAAAAAAAAAAAAAAAAAAAAAACAAAAAAAAAAAATAAAATAAAATTTAAAAAAAAACAAAAAAAAAATACAACTCTCAAACCTGGGACTTCCAGCAAAATCCCAGGGTTGAGAGTTTTTTTTTTTTTGTTTTTGCGAAAATGAGAGTCGTTTTAATCGATTCGATACTTGAAAGATGAGATTTCTGGCCAAAATTTTAATTATGTATATTTTTTTTCTTCAAAAGTATGGCAGGATTGTACGGTGAATGGGCATACTGTGACAGAAGGATTCATTTTTAATTTGGAAAAAATAATAATAATAATATTTAAAATATAATAAGTCGATTGATCGAAACAAACAAACAACAAAAACAACAAATATGTTTTTACAAGTTGAATATTTAGGTAATATTATGTAAAAAAGCTAGAAGTAGAAGTAGAAGCCATTACGGTTGAGATTAGTGGATACATTGATATTATATAGATGATAATCAAAATTCCTGGCCAAAATGTAAGAAAAGCCAATTGTACATTTTGTAGCTAGCTGTAGGTCAGTCGTACCATTTTGAACGAGAGTTCTGGCTTAAGTGTCACAAAACATCCTTTCTATTATTCTGTAAAATAATTTTTAGCTATCCATCAATCAATGTACTAATTTATCTGGCCCTCAAATGTGACCCTTCGCCTCAAAACGGTATTAAGTCGGGATAGTTAAGATGTTGAAAATTGAATTTATAGCCATAAATATCATGCTTAAGTTGAGTTTAAATGCTTTATAGAGGAGAAAGAATAACATATTTTACTGTGCTAAATACCGACGTTTCGTATTTTTGACCAGTTTAACTATAATTTGACTTTTTAGCATCTGGTCCATCCCGACATAATACCGTTTTGAGACGGGGGGTCACAAATTTTTTATCAAACGTGAGACTTTGTTCAACGGGTATTAATTACGGATTGCATCGACGCATAAGGTATGGAATTTTAATGACACGTTAAGGAGTATTTTCAAGCATCGATAACTCAATTACATGAAATGACGAATGTTTTTTTTCTCCAAAACTCATTATTTACAGTTTTTCTGATTTTGATAAATTGAGGAATAATTTCCCTTAGAATTTATTTTGGGTTTATTATTATTATTATTATTATTATTATTATTATTATTATTATTATTATTATTATTATTATTATTATTATTATTATTATTATTATTATTATTATTATTAT
>NC_088373.1:8076351-8086351 GCF_034508935.2 Berghia stephanieae
GGATCGGCAGGTCCTGGGTTCGAGCTTCGCGCTTGGCGCATAATTGAGTCCTTGGAAAAGGCTCTTTACTCACTTTCTCTCACCGTACTCGTGTGTAAAATGAGTACCTGGCCGTTAACAGCAGTGTCTTTGTCCGAAAAAAATTGCAATATCGCCTTACCAGCGGCATGTCCCGTCATACATGTTAAATGTTGCTGTTGACCAGCGACCCCTCGTAAAGCGCTTTGAGCACATTTCGTGGATATTGCGTTATATAAAGTTCAATTATTTTTACGTGGAACAATCTAATGAGGAAGGTCCAAGAGCGTGATGAGTGGCGTCGAATCGTGAAGTCTGCATCCCGAGAGTCCCCCGACGACCAACCGGTCATGGGATAGAGTGAGAGTGAGTAATGTTCTTTGAGATAAAAGAATACTAAAAAGGGAGAAACCAACGTGTACTTATTTTCAGGTCTGATCATTTGCGACGCTGCACTGCGGCTAACGCCGCCCGGGTTATTCCAGTCTTTCCTTGGGATAGACCTAAAGAAAAATGTCCCCTATGGGGGTGAATAAAGGGATTTTTTTTATTTATTTGTGCCCCATCGTCTCAAAACGGTATTATGTCAGAACGAACCATATGCTTAAACCCGAATTAAATGTTAAACTGGTCCAAAATATAAATTGTTGGCATTATCACCCTAACAAGTGGCATCCATTCTCCTCAATAAAACATACAAACTCAACACAAGTCTGATATTTCTGGCTACAAATTCCATTTTTAGCATCTTAATCATCCCGACTTAATACCGTTTTGAGACGAGGAGTCACAAATGCTAAAAAGGGAGAAACCGACGTGCACTTATTTGAAGGTCTGATAATTTGCAGGGCTGCACTGCGGCTGACGCCGCCCGGGTTATTCCAGTCTTCCCTTGGAATAGACCCTAGAGAAAAACGTCCCCACCCCTTATCTTAACACCCGTCCTAATAGATGCACT
Source organism: Berghia stephanieae (assembly GCF_034508935.2). NCBI lineage: Eukaryota > Metazoa > Mollusca > Gastropoda > Nudibranchia > Aeolidiidae > Berghia > Berghia stephanieae. Next base: position 8,077,328 of record NC_088373.1, read on the forward strand.
TCCCAGAAATACACGCTCCAAGAACGATAACTCGTCTACCACATATCTATCGAGTTACGGCCCGTTCTACATGGGTTAAAAATGGGGTGAACAAAGGGAATATGTGACCCCTAGTCTCAAACGGTATTAAGTCGGGATGATTAAGATGCTAAAAATGGAATTTGTAGCCAGAAATAACAGACTTAATTTGAGTTTAAATGCTTTATAGAGGAGAAAGAATATCATATTTTACTGTGTTAAATACCAACGTTTTAGATTTTTTACTAGTTTAACTATAATTTGACTTTTTAGCATCTGGTCCATCCCGACTTAATACCGTTTTGAGACGAGGGGTCACATATATTATTTTTATTTGTTTACTTAACTCTCTCCTTACCTGTAAATGTTCTAATTTTCTTCTACAAAGCGTCACAACCACACAACACAAAAATATATTTTTTCTTACTCAACGGAAAAGCAATAAGTACATTCTATACATACACGTGTTCAGCAAAATGTGACCCATCGTCTCAAAACGGTATTATGTCGGAACGAGCCATATGCTTAAAAGTCGAATTAAATCTTAAACTGGTCAAAAATATAAATGTTGGCATTAGCACCCTAAAATGGTATCCATTCTCCTCAATAAATCGTATAAACTCAACACAAGTCTGATATTTCTGGCTATAAAATCAATTTTCAAGATCTTAACCATCTCGACTTAATACCATTTTGAGGCGAAGGGTCACATTTATTTACTTAACTCTGTCCTAATCTGCAGTTTTTCAAATTTTCTTCTACAAAGCTTCACATCCACACAACATAAAGATAGATCAAACAAAAAGCAAGAAGTACATTCTATACATACAAATGTTAAGCAAAATGAGATCTACAAAACATTATCAAGTTTTTATAGCTATAATAAACATATATGACCCTTCGCCTCAAAACGGTATTAAGTCTGGATAGTGAGGATGTTGAAAATTGAATTTATAGCCAGAAATATCAAACTTGTGTTGAGTTTGTATGTTTTATTGAGGAGAATGGATACCATATTTTAGGGTGCTAATGTCAACAATTTATATTTTTGACCAGTTTAACATTTAATTCGGCTTTTAAGCATTTGGTTCGTTCCGACATAATACCGTTTTGAGACGATGGGTCACATATTGTGATGTACAAAGGAATCAGACAAAGAACATTGCTGGCTGCATCGTAACGAATTTGACGATTTTTTCCTATGGTGGGGAAGGAGAGGGTAAAGCTTTTTACGCGGCTCTGAGAAGTGACAAAGGTATAGTACAAGCTAGGTTCTATGCACGCCGAATTGGATTCAATAGTCTGATGTCACGTCGCCCAGCAATGGCGGCCATCGTGGTTCTAAACAAAGAAAATCGGTACTATATATACATATATATATATATATATATATATATATATATATATATATATATATATGTATATATATATATATATATATATATATATATATATATAATCGTTTCAATGCGATGAAGTTATCTAATAGAAATAGTAGATGAAAAACAATAACCAGATTTGACGGGGGAGACGAAAGGGATTGACTTTGGGGATTGGAAAAGATGGGGGGGGGGGGGGGGGGGGGGCAGTATCATGTTCTCGACGTGGATCATTTGGCGGGTAGTCGGTGATAAGACGTGGTCAGTTAGTTCTAGTTATCTGTAAGACAGGTAGGATGTTTGGATGCATTTGGGTGAGTGGGTGAGTGATGATGATAGCAGTGATGGTGGATGGGGGAAAGGTTTGAATGAAGGGTCGGGTCGGGGGGGGGGGGGGTATATGGGAATATAGATGTAGAGTCTCTTATTTAACTCTCTCCTTACCAGCCATTTTTAGAATTTCCCCCGAAAATTCACACCCACCCACCCGACACAAAAATAGACTTTTCCTAATCAAACAAAAAAGCAACAAGTTCATTCTATACAGGATGTTGTTCAGCAAGATGTTTTTTGATGTCCAAGAGAAATAAGAATGAGAAAATTGTCGGTTGCATCGCAACGAATGTGACGATTTTCCTATAGTTGGTATGGAAAGGGGTTCATCAACATTTCAATATCTGCTGATTTCAACTTTAAATCCTGTTTATTTGCAGCGGAATATATAGTTCAAAATATACGTAAACGTGCTCAAAGCGCATTACAAGGTGGAGAGAGAGAGAGAGAGAGAGAGAGAGAGAGAGAGAGAGAGAGAGAGAGAGAAGGGGGGAGGGGAGGGAGGGGGCGGGGAAGGGTATGTAATTTATTGGGATTACGGTTAACAGTTTATATTATTTAGATCTGCACGTCCGTAACGTCAATATAATAAAGCTATACACTGGCAAAACGCTTTATTCTTTTATTTGTTTAGCAATGACTATCCCGCACAAATCTTTGGGCCTCTTTTTCGCTTACGAAGTGCCCGAATTCGCGTCAAAATATGGGACGAAGCCGTTTCGTATATGCTATTTAAAAAAAATTAATTACGACGCTGTTTATCGATGAATATGACTGAAAGTTGGCACAGTTAGAAAAAAGGTAATTTTAGATTATGTCAAGCAACAAAACTCGTACAATTACCAGAAGACCGTTAAAAATAGATTATTACTCTTTGGAGTAAAATATTTCTAAAACTACCGGGCGTGGAGGTTTTGTCGCTGACAAGGTAATACATGAACATTTCTTCTTTTTGGTTGTAAAATTTCACATGAATATGACGAGTACTTTTCCCGTATTTTACAAAACACCATCCTAATTTGCTCTTCAAGTTTCAATCTTTTAATCCACTTATTACGCAAGATACACCAAAGGTCGAAAAAAATGCCGAAAAAGCGTCCCATATTTTCGCGTTTTTTTCCTCTTTTCGGGTCATCCAAATAAATGACACCTTTGAAACTGCATAACTTGTTTATTTATGGATGGATTTTCAAAATTCAAAAACATTTTTACTCAGTGGAGATAGGGCTTTGATTTTAGACAAAAATTATCCTCAAAAAAAGAAAAAAACATTTTTCATAGTCATTGCTAATTTGTTTCGTTAAAAATAGATTGACCTTTTTTTTGTAGCGCAATATCCACTAAACGTGCTCAAAGCGCTTTACAATGGGTCCTTGACCAACAGCAACACGTAACACGTAGCACGAAACATGACGCCTGTTAGGCGACATTATAATATTTTTTTCCGACATAGACAACCTTGTTAACTGCCAGGTATACATTTTACACCTGAGTATGGTGAGAGAATAATATGAGTAAAGAGCCTTTTCCAAGGACTCAACTCTGCGCCGAGCGAGGCTCGAACCCTGGACCTTCCGATCCGAAAGCGAGTGTCATACCACTAGCCCACATAGCCACACAGAAAGGTTTTTAAAAAAAAATGTCAGTTAATTAATCTATAAATCGAAATAATGACGTCACTCAGCTCTTTGGGTTTTCTTTTAGCCAGCCATGTTTACAAGTATAACTCACTAAATTGTATCAGACTATAAACGTTTTCGTTTACACATAGTTGTGTGTGTTGGTAATTTATACCAAAAACTAGAATTTCACAAATCAATTGAAACTATGCGCTTAGATTAAATACTCACAGCATTCGTTCGACAGCAGGATATAACATACCGATGGAGAGAAAGATAAAGGGAGTAAATGTGATTCATAAATAAGGGAACAACACAAAACAAACGACATTTCCGCATTTGGCCTTTTTCAAGTAAACACAAAAAAGTTTACTTGAAAAAGACCAAAGGCCGAAACGTCGTTTGTTTTGTGTTGCTGTTCCCTTATTTATTTATGAGTCACATTTACAACCTTTATCTTTCTTTCCATTGGGATGTTAAAATATCCTGCTGTCGAACGAATGCTGTGAGTGTTTAATCTAAGCGCATAGTATAACATTGGCTTGAGAAATTCCACTATCCCCCAGAGGATTTAAACCCGCTGCCTATCAGTCATGATAGAGTGATTACATCACAGCGTTATCTGCTGTTTTCCTCCGAAGATGCGATTGCGACGCAACCCGCCATTTTTAACTCACTAAACCCTAACACCGACTATATCCGTAATTTACCCGGGTTACTTTTACCCCATGCCTATTTAATACATTTTTCTGAGACAAATTATAGGCGTAGTATCAAAGCTAATGATTATATATTTTACATGTTAATGATAGTTGAATAAAACTCTCTAGATATGTACATGTTCATTTTTAATACATTTCTTCCAATTTTGAAAAGTGGCAAAAATCTCTAGGATTGAGTGAGTTAACCAATGTAGAGCGGGCCGTAACTCGATAGATATTTCGTAGATCAGTTATCGTTCTTGGAGCGTGTATTTCTGGGGGGAAATGCATTTAGGACGAGTGTTAAGATAAGGGGTGGGGGTTATTTAGCTAAAGCCATCAACGTTTGGAGGAGATAAGTTCACATCTTCTCCGATATGTAATAAATGACCGACCGGGGGTATTTTTCTTGCCTCGACGTGGAATGTGGGGATAATAGGATTCAGTAGTCTGATGTCACGCCGCCAGGCAACGGCGGCCATCTTGGTTCTAAACAAAGAAAATCATTACTTTTTATTCTTCATGCTGGCTAGAACTTTTCATTCTCTTTTCGTATGCCTTTTGATCAGAATGTGTAAAAGTCAAAACATGATCAAATTTATGTGTTTTTTTTCCTCTGGATACGCTTTTTATGCTCGCCGGAGAAATATTTCATACGGGCGTCCGCCATTGTTCCGATAGTTTAGAGCCAGTGTTGCTAAGTTACCATGCGTCATTAGGAAGGAAGTGACGTTACGACTGTTGAATCCTATTGGTGCGACTATGTGGTCTAATGGTATGACACTCGCTTTCGGATTGGAAGGTCCTGGGTTCGAGCCTCGCGCTCGACGCATAGTTGAGTCCTTGGAAAAGGCTCTTTACTCACATTTTCTCACCGTTCTCAGGTGTAAAATGAGTACCTGGCCGTTAACAGCGTTGTCTTTGTCCGAAAAAATTGTAATATCTCGCCTAACAGAAGTCATGTCTCGTTCTACATGATACGTGTTGCTGTTGTTCAGGGACCCTTTGTAAAGCGCTTTGAGCAAGTTTAGTGGATATTGAGCTATATTGATAGTATGCGCTTGGCTATGAAGCTCACAACATTGCCATCCGGACGAATAACAGATCAACACACAAAACTCAGTGTAACCATGAACTTTTATAGTCTGGATAATACCGTAAAGTGAGAATTGGATTCAATAGTCTGATGTCACGTCGCCCAGCAACGGCGGCCATCGTGGTTCTAAACAAAGAAAATCGGTACTTTTTATTCTTCATGCTGGCTAGAACTTTTCATATGTTACGTGATCAGAATGTATAAAATTCAAAACATGATCATATTTATAATGTTTTTTTTCTCCTCTGGATACACTTTTATGCTCGGTTGGAGAAATATTTCATAGGGGCGTCTGTCATTGTTCCGATAGGTTAGAGCCAGTTACTAAGTTACCATGCGTCATTACGAGGGGAGAGAAGTGACGTCATGGCTGATGAAGCGTCTTACTCATAAACGTGGATGGTATCTCCCCCCCCCCCCCCTCCCCCCCAAAAAAAAAAAAAAAAAAAAAAAAAAAAAAAAAAAAAAAAAAAAAAAAAAAACCAAACAAAAATAAAAAAAAAACAAACAAACGTCAGCTTCATTCTATCTATAAACGCTCATTTTTTTCTCCCTTTATGTCTTCGTTCCATTTTTGTTGTTCTTCCATTTGTCTTACTTAACCCTCTCCTTACCAACTATAGGAAAATCGTCACATTCGTTTCGATACATACAACCAACATTTTTCATATTCAAATTTCTTTTGTACATCATAAAATTTAAAGAAAATGGACAGTGTGTTGTAGAGCATGTTTTACTAAAGAAATTATGTGTCGTAAAAACTTACTTCTATTGTGTTTGAGTGATAAAAAAATATATTTTTGTGTTAGTTGGGTGTGAAGTTTCGGGGAAAATCCTGAAAATGGGTGGTATGGAGAGAGTTAATGTGTGTTTGTTATTTACAAAATGTGGGATAAAAATATTGAAAGATGTGAATCCTGATGATGTCAATATTGAAAGGCGTTGGGTTGGATATGATGATGGGTAGATAAGGCCGTGTGGAAAGGCATTCGATGAGGCCATCAATCCCATACAATGTGTCTTTCCCAAGGTTTCTCATAATAGGATTTGATCATTGGATATTATCTTGGTTTGTGTCAATGTGTGAATGATTTCTTTCCCGGACAAACATGATATTATTTTAAAGACGCTTTCATCATCATCATTATCATCATCATCATCATCATCATCATCATCATCATCATCATCATCATCATCGTCATCATCATCATCACCATTATCATCATCGTCGTCGTCGTCGTCGTCGTCGTCATCATCATCATCATCATCATCATCATCAAACAATAACAAAGACATGATTGACGTCAACTTCGAACTATCTATAGTCGGTGTGATATAATATAAAACTACTACTCATAAAAATGATGGCAAAAATTAATAACAAAAAGCTGAGTGGCGTCAATTTCGTTCCTTCTATAAATATTTAAGATTAAACATAGTTTTGTTTTTTTTGTCGGTTGACCAATCAAACCATAGAACATGTGACACACCCTCACACGTGCTCGGACAAACATTGTTGGTTGTTTATAGATAGTATGCGCTTGGCCAAGGAGTTCACAACATTGCCATCCGGAAGTATAAGGGACCAACACACAAACTATGTGAAACCATGAACTGTTATAGATAGAATGCGCTTGGCCAAGAAGTTCACAACATTGCCATCCGGAAGTATAACGGACCAACACACAAACTATGTGTAACCATGAACTGTTATAGTCTGGTTAACACAGTTTAGTGAGAACAACTCACAAACGCGGATGGCAAAAACAATAACAAAGGCCTGAGTTACGTCATCTGCATACTATCTATAGATAGTATGCACTTGGCTAAGAAGCTCATAACATTGCCATCCGGAAGTAGAACGACCAACACACAAAACTGTGTGTAACCATGAACGTTTATAGTCGGGTTAATACAGTTCAGTGAGCATAACTCATAAACGCGGATGGCAAAAAACAATAACAAAGACCTGAGTGACGTCATCTTCGAACTCTCTATAGATAGTATAAGCTTGGCTAAGAAGCTCATAACATTGCCATCCGGAAGTATAACAGACCAACACACAAAACTGTGTGTATCCATGAACATTTATAGTCGGGTTAAAACAGTTCAGTGAGCATTACTCATAAACGCGGATGGCAAAAAACAATAACAAAGACCTGAGTGACGTCATCTTCGAACTATCTATATCCATGTTTTCGTCCAATCAATCACATGATTTGTTGCTGTCCAACGATTGGATATTTCTTAATAAATGTTTCCACGCTGCTTTGCTTATGAAAGTTGTAAACATACCCATGTGTCAAGCTGAATAAATTGACCAGTCGTGATGTCAGATATTTAAAAAGCTGTGATCACTTTTCACTAAATGGGTCATTTTGAGCACATTTTCAATGTGACCAATGGCCTCCAGCACATGGAAAATTAATATAGATAGTATGCGCTTGGCTAAGAAGCTCATAACATTGCCATCCGGAAGTATAACGGACCAACACACAAAACTGTGTGTATCCATGAACGTTTATAGTCAGGTTAATACAGTTCAGTGAGCATTACTCATAAACACGGATGGCAAGAAAGAATAACAAAGACCTGAGTGACGTCAACTAAGAACTTCTATAGATCATGCCCATTCGCACATAGTTTTCTATTTTGGTTCAAATGACCAATCGCTAGAACAGTGGGCATTTTATTAAGACGCATACCATCGATAGTCAAACCTGTGTACTTTATTATGTTTACCAATCACTCCATTGTTTACACAACTGCGACTGTCTGAGAGGCGTGTTTATCTAGGTTCTATTGATCTGACTGCCAGAATACTCTTCAGCAGTCGTAACGTCAATTCATTCCTAATGACGCATGGTAACTCAGTAACACTGGCTCTAAACTATCGGAACAATGGCGGACGCCCGTATGGAATATTTCTCTGGCGAGCATAAAAGCGTATCCAGAGGAAAAAAACCCCCATAGATTTGATCATGTTTGTGACTTTTACACATTCTGATCACAAGGCATATGAAAAGTTCTAGCCAGCATGAAAAATAAAAAGTAATGATTTTATTTGTTTAGAACCAAGATGGCCGCCGTTGTCAAGCGGCTTGACATCAGACTATTGAATCGTATTATTGAGTTTATTTTTGTTTTTTACTTAGCCACATAGCATCGATCTACATACCATATTTGACCCCTAATCTTTCACACGACTTCATGCAATGAGAGACCAGGGATAACTTTCTCGTATTTATTTAACCTATATTATTGTCTGTAGAATGTCGGAGCTCTTTGATGACGTAAATGGTTGTATAAATTCCCTTGGCGTTACCATTCCATCACACACAAGTGAAACCGGCCTTCTGGAAAAAAGATCAGGGTTGCCAGGGTTTCAAAAAATAACAATCCAAATTTTCGAAAAACTAAAAAAAAAACCAAAAACAACAAACAAACTCGCCCCCCCCCCCCCCCCCCCCCAAAGAAAAAAAACACCAAAAACAACCCCCCCCCCTCAAATACTCAATGACAAACAAAAAGAAAAGCAAACAAATAAAGTGAGCTTTTATATAGCGCAAAATCCACTAAACAAGCACAAAGCGCGTTACAAGGGGTCCCTGGCCAACAGCAACACTTAACATGTAGGACTAAACATGACGCCTGTTAAGCGATATTGCAATTTTGTTCAGACAAAGACAACATTGTTAACGACATATACTCATTTTACACATGAGTACGGTGTCAGAATTTGAGTAAAACCTTTTTTCCAACGACTGAAATATGCACCGAGCGAGGCTCGAACCCAGGACCTTCCGATCCGAAAGCGAGTGTCATACCACAAGACCACATTGTCACACTTCCTCTAGCTTACCCTAATTGCTTGAGAA
>NC_088373.1:8091351-8093851 GCF_034508935.2 Berghia stephanieae
ACAAGTCTGATATTTCTGGCTATAAATTCAATTTTCAACATCATAACCATCCCGACTTAATACCGTTTTGAGGCGAAGGGTCACAAATAACTAATAATGTGAAGTTGAATGTAAGCTTCAATCTGATTATTAAATAAAAACCCCAGATAAAATGAACGTTTCGGGTTTCCCATTTATCAACAAAACAGGATGAATGAAACAACACATCACATCAACATTTAGGCATTTTCTGATCCAAACTATTAGTTAATAGATAGGTCGAAGATGACGTCACTCATGTCTTTGTTATTGTTTTTTGCCAGCCGAAATTTATGAGTAATGCTCACTGAACGGTATTAACCTGACTATAAACGTTCATGGATACACAGTTATGTGTGTTGGTCCGTTATACTTCCGGATGGCAATGTTATGAGCGTCTTAGCCAGGCACATACTATCTATAATATGAATTTGAATGTAAACTTCAATATAATTACAAAAAAACAAAAACAAACCCAGATCAAATGAACGTTTCGGGTTTCCCATTTATCAACAAAACAGGATGAATGAAACACCACATCACATCAACATTAAGACATTTTCGGATCCAAAACTGTTAGTTATTTAGTTAGTTAGTCAGCTGATGTAGTTTAACTCTCTCGATCCTTGCCGATGATTTTCAGTATTTTTTCCTCCAAAATGACAGGCTTACCCAGCAGAATAATTGCTTTTAAAAAAACTCAAACAAGACACTCTACAAAACAATTTTATGTTCTTATTAATCAAATAAAGATCATTTTTTCAAAGTTTGTGATGTACAAAATAATAAATCTGAATAAGAAACGTGTATATTATTGTGTCGTAACAAATGTGACGATTTTGCTCTTGGCGGTTAGGAGGGGGTTAAGAGCGTATCCATTGTAAAGTTATAGCCTGACACTGACCAAAAAATGACGTCAAAATGCCAGTCACTTTGAGCACATTTTACAATGTGACCAATGACCTCGAGCACATGGAAAGTTAATATAGATCATGCCCATAAACTTTTTTCCCCCCGTGATCTTCGTCTTGTTTAATACCAAACTGTTTTGGCTAGTATCGTCGCCATCGTTATGTTTTTGCCTGACACTGGAACCCAAAAAGACTGGCATTTTGACGTCATTATTTGGTTTTTGCACTGCCTAGTGAGTTGTCGTTAGTAGTGCTCATGGCTCATGGAAACAAGTGGTTCCATTGGTTGAACTATTGAATACAACTCACGATTTGTTTTCTTTTGTGGCCAAAGACTGGCATTTTGACGTCAATTTTTGGTCAGTATCAGGCTATAGGTTAACGATGGCTACGGTAGTATCCGGTTTTGAGTTGACGAAGTCTACAGTTCACCCCGATTATACCGTTTTTAAAGGATTGGTCATGAACATTGATAGAACGAAGTCGGCGTCACTCGGGTCTTTGTTATTGTCTTTTGTCATCCATGTTTATGAGTAATTCTCACTAAACTGTATTAACCAGACTATAAACGTTCAGGGTTACACAGAGTTTTGTAATATTTCCGGATGGCAATGTTGTTTGTTTCTTAGCCAATCGCACAGCATCTAAGAAAGACAGAAATCTAGTTTTGTCAGCGCTGCGTTCTACAATATCTTGAATGGCAAGAAAAACAAAACGCCATAATTGGATCCAGTAGTCTGATGTCACGCCGCCCGGCAACGTCGGCCATCGTGGTTCCAAACAAAGATCATCATTACTTTTTATTCTTCATGCTGGCTAGAACGTTTCATATGCCTTGTGATCAGAATGTGTAAAAGTCAAAACATGATCAAATTTATGTTTTTTCCTCCCTCTGGATACGCTTTTCTGCTCGCCGGAGAAATATTTCATACGGGCGTCCGCCATTTTGTTCCGATAGTTTAGAGCCAGTGTTACTAAGTTGCTACGCGTTATTAGGAAGGAAGTGACGTTACGACTGTTGAAGCGTATTGCCGTGTCTTACTCTGAAAAAAAAGTCACAATTTTATAAAATTATAATTTTGGCCAGAAAACTCGAATTTCAAAATAACGGTCGATTTAAATTAAATGATCCACTTCCGGTAAAAAATAAAACTCTCAAACCTGGGATTTCCTTCCAGATTCCACTAAAATCCCGGGTTTGGGGAGTTTTTGACAAAATGAGGGTTAGTTAGTTTTAACGGTCAATATAGATATTATGCAGTTGTCAATGGGGTCTTTGTTATTGTTTTTGCCATCCGCGTTTGTGAATTGTTCTCACTAAACTGTATGAACCAGACTATAAAAGTTCATGGTTACACAGAGTTAGTGTGTTGGTCCGTTATACTTCCGGATGGCAATGTTGTGAACTCCTTGGCCAAGCGCATTCTATCTATATAGATCGCTCCTCACAGCGAGTCAACGCCTCTCATCGTGTCTGTTATTGTAGTGTTTAACGTTTATTTTCGCACAACGTTATTCAGGCCATCACATCTCTAGATACTTAGAAACAATAAACATTTTTAGCCAAGTTA
>NC_088373.1:8098851-8103851 GCF_034508935.2 Berghia stephanieae
GTGGTAATGGTGGTGGTGGTGGTGGGGGGGGGTGGGATGGTATTGGTTGTGGTGGTGGTAATGGTGGTGGTGGTTGTGGTCGTGGTGGTGGTAATGGTCGTAATGGTGGTGGTGCTATTGGTTGTAGTGGTGGTAATGATGGTAGTGGTGGTAATGGTGGTGGTATTGGCAATGGTGGTGGTGGTATTCGTTGTGGTGGTGGTGGTGTTGGTGGTATTGGTTGTGGTGGAGGTAGTGGTAAGAATGGTGGTGGTGGAAGTGTTGGTGAGAAAATTGTGGTAATTATGGTAATGGTGTTATGATGGTAGTAGTGGTGGTGGTGGTGGTAATGGTGGTGGTGGTGGTGGTAAATGATGGTGGTTGTGGTGGTGGTGGTAATGGTGGTGGTGGTAATGGTGGTGGTTGTGGTGGTAATGGTTGTGTTGGTGGTAAGAATTAGCGATGGTCGTGATGGAAGTGTTGGTGTTATGTTGGTAGTTGTGGTAGTGGTAGTGGTGGTGTTGGTGAGGAGATTGTGTTAATTAGGGCAGTTGTGTTATGGTGGTGGTGGTGGTAATGGTGGTTGTTGTGGTGGTGGTGGTGGTGGTAATGCTGGTGGTGGTGGTAATGGTGGTGGTTGTGATCGTAATGGTGTTGGAGGTGGTAATGATTGTGTTGGTGGTAAGGATGGTAGGGGTGGAAGTGTTGGTAAGGAGATTGTGGTAATTATGGTAGTGATGTTATGGGGGTGGTGGTGGTGGTGATAGTGGTTGTGTTGGTGGTGGTGGTTTGTTGGTGGCTATGGTGGTTGGTGGTGGTGGTAGTGGTAATGGTAGTGGTAATGGTAGTGGTAATGGTAGTGGCGGTAAGGATGGTAGTGGAAGTGTTGGTTTTATAAAATTGAGCTTTTATATAGAGCACTATCGACTAAACGTGCTCAAAAGGCTTTACAAAGCGTCCCTGACCAACAGCAACACCTTACATGTAGGACGAGACATGACGGCTGTTAGGCAATATTACATTTTTTTCGACAAGGACAACCCTGTTGACGGCCAGGTATTCATTTTGCACCTGGGTAGGGTGAGAGAATGTGAGTAAAGAGCCTTTTCCAAGGACTAAACTATGCGCCGAGCGAGGCTCAAACCCAGGACCTTCCGATCCGAAAGCGAGTGTCATATCACTAGACCCCATAGCCGCACAAAATGAGAAGTGAGTCGATGCTTTGACAAGCAAGATGGCTTTCTTCAGAATGATAAATAACAATGTGAAACCGAATGTAATCTTTAATTTAATATACGAAAACAGATAATATGGACGTTTCGGGTTTCCCCTTTATCAATTTTCTTTTGAGCTTCGAGCATCAACATAATTTACATTCTTCTAAATAAGCACATCGAAACGCCTGTCTTAGAAAGTATAAATATACTTTGATATAGACCAGAGATAAGATAAGATAATACTTTTTTCAAAAAAGTGAGTGGAGCAGGCACTTTCATGTTGATTCGTAAGTTAATAATAGATAGATTGAATTTGACGTCATTCATGTCTTTGTTATTGCTTTTTGCCATCCGCGATCATGAGTAATGCTCACTGAACTGTATTAACCCCGACTATAAAGGTTCATGGATACACACAGTTTTGTGTGTTGGTCCGTTATACTTCCGGATGGCAATGTTATGAGCTTTTTAGCCAAGCGCATACTATCTATAGGGCAGTTTAGAAAAAAATTGAAAACAAACTCGATTGCAGGCTCGTCTGGAAGGATACCAGTCTTAGTGTGTGTGTGTCTGTCTGTGTATCAGTGTGTGTTTGTGAGTATGTATCGATGTGTGTGTATGTGTGTGTTTGTATGTGTCTATGTGTTTGTATTTGTGTGTGATGCAATTACTCTACCAATTGGATTCAATAGTTTTATGTCATGTCACCCAGCATCTTGGTTCTAAACAAAAAAAAATCGGTACTTTTTATTCTTCATTCTGACTAGAACTTTTCATATGTCTTGTGATCAGAATGTGTAAAAGTCAAAACATGATCATATTTATAATGTTGTTTTTTTCCTCTGGATACGCTTTTATGCTCGTCTGAGAAATATTTCATAAGGGCGTCCTCCACTGTTCCGATTGTTTAGAGCCAGTTACTAAGTTACCATGCGTCAGGAAGGAAGTGACGTTACGACTGTTGAAGCGTATTACTCTACCAATGGGCATGATCTATTTTAACTTTCCATGTGCTCGAGGCCATTGGTCACATTGCAAAATGTGCTCAAAGTGACCCACTTAGTGAAAGGTGTTCACAGCTTTTTCAATATCTAACATCACGATTGGTCATTTGATTCAGCTTGACACATGGGTATGTTTGTAACATTTGTAAACAAAGCAGCGTGTTTACATTTGTTAAGAAATATCCAATCGTTGGACAGCAACAAATCATGTGACTGATGACCTGCTTTTACGAAAACATGAATATGGATAGTATGAAGATGACATCACTCAGGCCTAAGTTATTGCTTTTTGCCATCCAGTTTTTGAGTAATTCTCATTAAACTGTATCACCAGACTAAAAACGTTCAAGGTTACAAATAGTCTTGTTTGTTGGTCTGTTATACTTCTGGATGGCAATGTTGTGAGCTTCTTAGCCAAGCGCATACTATCTATAGACCGCTCCCATCGAGCCATACGAAACCCCCCCCCCCACCCCACCCACTCCCCCAATATCTCCAGTCGCCTTAGTATTAATTTATTTGCTGTTTTGTATGAAATAATTAATTAGGCTATAAAACATTCCCATAAACCACCCATCATAAAAATAAAAACCCAACCGGTTCGCCTTGGAGCAGGACGAGAAAAAAAAATAAAAAAAAAAAAACTGAATTATTTAACTGTCTGGGTAATTACTCGATTAATAAAATGTCCTGGCGCTAATAGCCTGTATTGGAAATTGATACGAATGCACTGCTCCGGTTTGTGATAAAACAATAAAATCTCTTTGATAAAAATAATGGCTGTAATAAAATCCCCTTCTTAAACTCCGTGTCTAATTCGTTTCACAGTTCAAACTGTTTAAAGTCGAGACAAAGTGGGAACGTTCAGACATTATGTTGGTGAAAAAATATGGCCAGGAACAGCTGGAGACCAGGTTGGGTAAGAGGCAATGATGATGATTATGATAGTAATAATAATAATAATGATGATGATGATAATAGTAATATAATAATAATATAATAATAATAATAATAATAACAATAATAATAATAATAATAATAATAATAATAATATATAATAATAATAATAATAATAATAATATATGATAATAATAATAATATACGAAAACAGATATATATGGACGTTTCGTTTAATAATAATAATGATGATGATGATAATAGTAATAATAATAATAATAATAATAATAATAATAATAATAATATATAATAATAATAATGATATAATAATAATAATAATAATAATAATAATAACGATAATAATGATAATAATAATAATAATAATAATAATAATAATAATAATAATAATAATAATAATAATAATATATAATAATAATATAAATAATAATAATAATAATAATAATAATAATAATAATAATAATAATAATAATAATAATAATAATAATAATAATAATAATAATAATACAACTTAAAGAACATCATCTCCTTCTTCTTCTTTTTCTTTATAATCATATTCATCATCATCATCATCATCATCATCATCATCATCATCATCATCATCATCATCATAATCACCATCATCATCATCATCATGACCTCATAATCATCATCATCATCTTCCTCACCATCATCATCTTCAACCTCCTTCCTTCCTTTTCCTCCAAATATCTCCGCCATCCCCATAAATTTAAATGTTAGATCCACGACTTTCGTTTTAAGAAGGGGAAGGTCACCGTCGCACTATTTTTAGAAATACCCGATGAATACATCTATGTCCGCTCCACACATTTTCTAATCTTTATTTTCAGAAAGAATTGTGACCCTTCGCCTCAAAACGGCATTAAGTCGGGATGGTTAAGATGTTGAAAATTGAATTTATAGCCAGAAATGTCAGACTTGTGTTGAGTTTGTATGTTTTATTGAGGAGAATAGATACCATATTTTAGGGTGCTAATGCCAACAATTTATATTTTTTGACCAGTTTAACATTTAATTCGGCTTTTAAATAAGCATTTGGTTCGTTCCGACATAATACCGTTTGAGACGATGTGTCACAATTGTTCTGGCCCATTCCAGTTGTCAAGCGGTCTCTCTAACAGGTCCACGACCTTGGCTGCATCGTCCCCAAGGGAAAACCGGAAGTCTTTATTCTGGTCACACAAATCCTTTAAAAACCGTTCCTGACTTTGAGGGGGGCTAGAACTCAGGTGGCGCCATCTGGCCATGACAAGACTGAATCGACAAAGATAGAGGTGTCCAATTTGAGACCGGGCCCCAGTCGAGGTCATAGGAACTAAGTATCTAAAGCCAAATAAAAGCTATACAAGTAAAAAATGTAAAAATAAAAAAGGCATATTTAACCCTTTACCTACTTTCTTCACGAAACAGCCAGAAAAAAAAAAACTTGAGCTTTATATAGCGCAATATCCACTAAACGTGCTCAAAGCGCTTTACAAGGGGTCCCTGGCCAACAGCAACACATAACATGTAGGACGAGACATGACGCCTGTCAGGCGATATTACAAATTTTTGGGACAAAGACAACGCTGTTAACGGTCAGGTACTCATTTTACATCTGAGTACGGTGAGAGAATGTGAGTAAAGAGCCTTCTCCAAGGACTCAACTATGCGCAGAGCGAGGCTCGAACCCAGGACCTTCCGATCCGAAAGCAAGTGTCATACCACTAGACCACATAGCCAGCAGTCTTCCTATTAACCAATCAAAACATGACATTTGGGACACACCTTCACAAGTGGTCGGACAAACATAGTTGGTTGTTTATAAACAATAACTTGAATTAAATCGACCTTTCTTTAAGTATAGATAGTTCGAAGTTGATCT
>NC_088373.1:8113851-8123851 GCF_034508935.2 Berghia stephanieae
CTTTTTGGGCAAAAGACTGTCATTTTGACGTCATTTTTTGGTCAGTGACAGGCTATGTGTTGAAGGTGGTGACGGTTGTATTCACTTGGGAACATTATGTTTTTCCAAGAGCACTACTAACCACAACTCAATAGATAGAATGCGCTTGGCCAAGGAGTTCACAACATTGCCATCCGGAAGTATAACGGACCAACACACAAACTCTGTGTAACCATGAACTTTTATAGTCTGGTTAATACAGTTTAGTGAGAACAACTCACAAACACCGATGGCAAAAACAATAACAAAGGCCTGAGTGACGTCATCTGCATACTATCTATAGGCGATGCACAAATAAATGACGCCATAAGACAAATCCTAGTGTCAGACGAGAAGTCAAGGGAGGCTACGATCAGTCTTTAGATAGTATGCGCTTGACTAAGAAGCTCATAACATTGCCATCCGGAAGTATAACGGACCGACACACAAAACTGTGTGTATCCATGAACGTTTATAGTGGGGATAATGCAGTTCAGTGAGCATTACTCATAAACGCGGATGGCAAAAAACAATAACAAAGACCTGAGTGACGTCATCCTCGAACTATCTATATCACAATCTTTTGACACGTTGATGATGACACCATCAATTTTTTTTCAATCGCTTTTATTCAAATTATGGGAAAGAAAAAAAATATGATGTCAAATACCTGGTTCATTGGCAGTGTAAAACCACTTTTCACTGGGACTGGATACCAACCTTGTGTAGTCAATCTTCTGGTTTCATAGTTAAGTTTAACCAAAGAGTGTGTAGGGTAACGTAGTTACCAAGAGCTCTCACTTGTCTTAACCGCAATGCTATTGTCGCGTGCCAGGCGAGACAGCGAGGTGGGTGTGCTCCGCGTGTATCATGCGCGCTAGGCTTACTGATACAATGAAGAAAATACGAGTAGAAGACGGAAGATGCTTGGCTTCACCAAAAGCGGGAAGTGAGAGCTCTTGGTAATATAACAATCGTTACCTACACGCTCTTTGGTTTACCTCACTCACAACCCTAACACCGACTATATCCGTAGTATACCCGGGGTTACTTTTACCCCATGCCTATAATTTATTACATTTTTATGAGACATATTATAGGCGAAGAATCAAAGCTAATGTTTTTAGTTTTTGCATGTTAATGGTAGTTGAGAAAAAATATCTATGCACAAGCTCATTTTAATACATTTTTCTTCAATTTTGAAAAGTAGCAAAAATCTCTAGGATTGAGTGATTTTAAGTTGTCATTCAGAGCCATTCGGCTCTCGAGCCGGAGTTCATCCCGGTTTCTATAGATAGTTCGAATATAACGTCACTCTGGTCTTTGTTGATGTTTTTTTGCCATCCGCGTTTATGAGTAATGCTCACTGAACTGTATTAACCCGACTATAAACGTTCATGGATACACACAGTTTTATGTGTTGGTCCGTTATACTTTCGGATGGCAATGTTATGAGCTTCTTAGCCAAGCGCATACTATCTATAGCGTAAAACGGACAATAGCAATTTTGCTTGCTTTGCTATCCATTGGATAGGACGCTAGTCTATCGCAAAGTACATTCCGCCAAATCTTTTTTGACCAGTTTAACATTTAATTCGGCTTTTAACGCATTTGGTTCGTTCCGACATGATACCGTTTTTAGACGATGTGTCACATACTTCGATACGCGTGACTTGCTTGAGCAACTTCGTCTTGTCAAAACAAAATGGAACAAATTTGCTCATCCTCTGATTGTTTTCCAGAATTTTCGTTATCTTGAAATATTCATGGCGTTGTGCTTCGGGTGTCTTCCCCAGGGATACGGGTCAATCTATCTACCTACGTGTAGCAGACGTTTGGGGTGTATGTGTGAAAACAACAAAAAGGGGAAGCTACTCTTATCAAAACAAACAGAGAGAGATGGAGATGGAGAGAGAGAGAGAGAGAGAGAGAGAGAGGGAGAGAGAGAGAGTGAGTGAGAGAGAGGAAAGAGAGATAGGGGAAG
This sequence comes from Berghia stephanieae, assembly GCF_034508935.2. Lineage (NCBI taxonomy): Eukaryota > Metazoa > Mollusca > Gastropoda > Nudibranchia > Aeolidiidae > Berghia > Berghia stephanieae. The sequence goes on from NC_088373.1 coordinate 8,115,854, forward strand.
CTACTCTTATACTCTTATCAAAACAAACAGAGAGAGAGAGAGAGAGAGAGAGAGAGAGAGAGAGAGAGAGAGAGAGAGGAAAGAGAGAGGAAAGAGAGAGAGAGAGAGAGGGGGGAAGCTACTCTTATCAAAACAAACACACACACACACACACACACAGAGAGAGAGAGAGAAGAGAGAGAGAGAGAGAGAGAGAGAGAGAGAGAGAGAGAATAGAGAGAGAGATGAGAGAGAGAGGGGAAGCTACTCTTATCAAAAGAAACACACACACACACACATAGAGAGATAGATAGATAGATAGATAGATAGATAGATAGATAGATAGATAGAGTGAGAGAGTGAGAGAGAGAGAGAGAGAGAGAGAGAGAGAGAGAGAGAGAGAGAGATAGGCCAAAACGATTGTCTCTGTTTACACTGGGTCTGAAAACACTTCGGCTCGTCCCCTTTAGTCCCAGTGGAGATTCCAAAAATAAGCTTTAAAAATAAGTTTGACACGTCCGTAACGCTGTAGAAACATTACAGTTGACGTCACTCGGCTCTGTGTTTTCATTTTTAGACAGCCTGTTAGTGATTAGTTCTCACTACATTGTAGATAGTATGCGCTTGGCAAGAAGCTCATAACATTCCCATCCGGAAGTATAACGGACCAACACACAACACTGTGTGTATCCATGAACGTTTATAGTCATGTTAATACAGTTCAGTGAGCATTACTCATAAACGCGGATGGCAAAAAACAATAACAAAGACCTGAGTGACGTCATCTTCGAACTATCTATATTTCAATCTGATAAGAAACGTTCAAAGTTACAATTATTTTGTGTGTTGGCCCGTTATATTTACGGATGGCAGGCAATTCTGTGGCCAAAGTGCATAGGGAATCAATAGATAGTATGCGCGCTTGGCTAAGCAGCCCACAACTTTGCCATCCGGAAGTATAACGGACCAACACACAAAACTATGTGAAACCATGAACTTTTAAGTCTGGATAATACAGTTTAGTGAGAATTACTCATAAACGTGGATGGTAAAAAAAACAAACAACAATAACAAAGACCTGATTGACGTCAACTTCATTCTATGTATAGATAGTATGCAGATGACGTCACTCAGGCCTTTGTTATTGTTTTTGCCATCCGCGTTTGTGAGTTGTTCTCACTAAACTGTATTAACCTGACTATAAACGTTCATGGTTACACAGTTTTTGTGTGTTGGTCCTTTATACTTCCGGATGGCTATGTTGTGAACTCCTTGGCCAAGCGCATTCTATCTATATATGGACAGTTCGAAATTGACGTCACTCATGTCTTTTTTATTGTTTTTTTGCCATCCGCGTTTATGAGTAATGCTCACTGAACTGTATTAACCTGACTATAAAGTTCATGGATACACACAGTTTTGTGTGTTGGTCCGATATACTTCCGGATGGCAATGTTATGAGCTTCTTAGCCAAGCGCATACTATCTATAGAACCATAAAACTTGACGGCGCACGGCTCTTTGTTATCATTTTAGACAGCCTGTTAGTGATTAGTTCTCATTACGTTATTTCAATCTGACAAGAAACGTTCAAAGTTATCCAAAGTTTTGGGTTTGGTATGCTATATCTGGCCCGACGATGTTGTAAGTATTTTATCTAAACACATAGCGTCATTAGACCCATTGAAGTTGACGTCGTTCAGCTCTTTAAAAATTAATTTTAGAAAGCATGTTAGGGATTAGTTCTCACTAAATCATATCTATAGATAGTATGAAAGTGACGTCACTCGGGTTTTTGTTATTGTTAATTGTCTTTTGCCATCCGCGTTTATGAGTAATTGGATTCAATAGTCTGATGTCACGTCGCCCAGCAACAGCGGCCATCGTGGTTCTAAACAAAGAAAATCGGTACTTTTTAACCTCCATGCTGGCTAAAACTTTTCATATGTCTAGTGATCAGAATGTGTAAAAGTCAAAACATGTTCAGATTTGTAATGTTATTTTTCCCCTTCTGGATACGCTTTTGTGCACGTCGGAGAAATATTTCATAATGTGTCCGCCATTGTTCCGATAATTTAGAGCCGGTTGCTAAGTTACTATGCGTCATTACGAGGGAAGTGACGTCATGACTGTTGAAGGCCATTCTCACTTAACTGTATCTTTTTTTTTTTAATTCATCAATATAACTGTGTTATGAATGAAACTATATATTTATTTATCACGCCAAACCACACCTCTCTTTATATTTTCCAGATTATCCCCCTCACCACGCCCCCCCCCCTCCCCCGCTTTTCTCAACCCCCGCCCCTCCACACATACAACTGAGACCTCTCTCTCTCTCTCTCTCTCTCTCTCTCTCTCTCTCTCTCTATCTCTTTCTCTCTCTCTCTCTCTCTCTGCATGTGTGTGTTTGTGTGTGTGTGTATGCTTTCTTAGTTCTCTCTATTTATCTCGTTCTCTCTCTCTCCTCTCTCTCTCTCTCTTTCTCTCTCTCTCTCTCTCTCTCTCTCCCCCCCCCTCTCTCTTTCTTTCTGTCAGTGTGCCTATGTATGTATGTATGTATGTATGTATGTATGTATGTATGTATGTATGTATGTATGTATGTATATGTATGTATGCATGTATGTATGTATGATGTATGTATGTATCAAGGAGGGCTTTAGAAAGGAGGCTCGCCTTGGATTTTCAGCCCCCGCTAGTGGGGGCCATTGGTTGGATAACGATTTCAAGCAAAACTACCGCTTTTCTGCCTTGGTACAATTTCCTTGAATGCGCAATAATTGATTCTGTTCTTATAATTTCGGTACTTTATATTAATAAATTGGTTAATTGGCGACCATAAGTTTTAAATAATATTTCTTATGTCTTGAATGATATGAAAATATACAAACAGTAGTGAACTATCAAAAATTTCACAGGAAAGTATGAACTATTTTTCTATGACCCCCTCTTACAAACTGAGTGATTGGGTTTATCTTTTTTGAAATCGAAAGTACGAATCTGATTTCAATACCTTTTAATAACTATGGCTAATTTATCGCACCAGAATCTTTGAAAAGTGGTATGTACCAATAATAATTGCATAATAATTATTTAAGACATGTTTAGAATTATCAACTGTAGTTCCTGCAGACGATAGTTGGGCCCATTGTCGTCCTTGTTCCGTCGAGTCGCACAGATAATCAGAATCAGACTCCGCCTGATTCGGAATCCGAATCGGATTACTGTTCCTTATTTTATTATGAATTATGGCCTGTGGCTTTATATTTATATATTTTTTCTATATGGTTAACTGACAAATATTGACTTTATTGTTTTAGTCTAGTGTATAAGTCTAGAGGGCCCCTTAGCTCGTCACGTCAACTTCACAACTTTATCTTGAACAGTCCTTTCTATTTCTACTATTACTATTACTATCTAGAAATTGCTAGTTAGTGGGTCTGCTGATATTACCATATCATATTCATATATGATGGAACTTGGACTCTGACTCTGAATATATAGTTATGCCCATTACATGGATCTGTGTTGCTGATATGACTGTCAATCGTATGGGACTAGTAACTAAGACTCTTAATATATAGTTTTGCCTCATTGGTCTGGTTACTGTTGTTACAGTTACAGTTACACTCACTCACTCTATTACTATTATCTCTGTGACTATGGAAAGGAATTATGGATCTGATCTACTCCATTGACTGAAAGGAATGAACTGGTAGTCTGAATATATAGTTTTGTCTCATTGATCTAAGATGATGCTACTCATTGACTGTACTGTAAGGAATGAACTATAGTAGATGTTTTATAAGGAATGGTGCATGTTTTTCTAGTTTTTCTAAGATGTCCCTCTATCAAAAGTTGCAAAACTTTGTGTCAACCTCCGAAGCAATTTCTCTTAACTGAATAAAGATTTTGGCCCGTATTGAATTGTGATGCCATATCACAAAAAAAAAGATTTCTTCTTCACGACCTATAAAAAGCCACTTTAAAACCACTGTCATACAATTAGAGATTTTACACTGCTAAATATTTAAACAGTTTCGCACCACAAAGTAAGAGATGACTTCATCGTTTTACAAAAAAATCTTGTGACACAGTAGTTCCGGCTAGTGGTTATGAGTTCACATCATACTATTACAAAAATTACTATTTTCCGAATAAAAGCAAAACACATTAACATAAAGTAACAACGTATGTAGTTTGCATCCAATTTTGACTTTATAATTTATTGCTTTTTATTTACATCACGTCGCAATTACCAAAGACTGATATGAATCTCTAGTTTTAACTTATTTGAACTAGTGATTAAATACTCCAAATTGTCAAATTAACATTGAATGTTTATATTTAACTTTGAAAAATTGTATCTATGCATGACCGATTCACACAGCATTTAAAGTTTTCTTTTAAACCTATAAGCTCTTAAACAATACGATATGATACAGAATCTCTATCGGTTCCTTTCTCGTAAAGCTGCGAAAAGAAGTCTACTTGTATCTATCGATAAGCCATTAAAGAGGACATCTATGGAATTGGAATTTGACAATCAACTCTGAGTTTTGCATGTTATTGTTGTTACGTTGTTGTTGAACAAAAGCACATTTTGTGGAAACACTGTATCATAAATTGATGAATTTCTACTTTTGACTGGTCTACATTAAATTTATGTAATCCTCTTTGGCATAAATACCAAGCTATTTCTCAAAACTTTGAACTCAAAATAATGTTGGAAGTGCGTAATGTTCACTTTTATTTGTATTCATCAAACACGTATATTGATTGTTATAAAATGTAAACTTGTCTGTCGTTCCTTCATATTCAGATTCTGTACGAACATCATATAAGTTTCAATTAACCGAACATTCCATTTTAACAAATTCTTTCAAAATGGATAAGCGGAAAATCATAATTTCGACACTATAAATCATTTTTGAGTTCAGATCCTCACCCGTTATCGATTTTAATATAGCTGTAATAAGCGAAATACTTTCCTATTGTTTTTTTTAAAGTCGTGATAAAACATTTTTATTACGACAAAATGATCCAGAGTTTCATACAAATATTTGCAGCTGTACATCGTGAACAGCTAGCTGAGAAAAAGAAGGAAAAGACGCGCCCCTTATTAAAAATCCGACTATTGTACTCTGAATATATATTGATCTGATATGTTACTTTATTAATTAACTCTATGAATATGGAATGGAATGGAACTATGAATTTGATGCTACTCCATTGACTATATTGAATGAACCAGTACTCTGAATGTTTTTCCTCACACTCACATGAACTTTTGCCTCTTGTGGGTCTGATGTTCATGGACGTGATTTGTTAGCAAATTCAAGATGGGGAAAATTGTGGTGTTGCGAATTACAATGGTAACTACAATAAAGCCAACAAATGTTGTGTGTTCAGATTGCCTATAAAGAGGAACCAGACCGATAAACATGGTTAAACAAATCCCTCCTCGTGATGATATTGAGCCACATCCGACAAAATTTGTTATTTGTGAAAGACATTGGTCTGCAGGTGTTCCAATGAAAATTCTACCTGGCAGACCGATCGTCCCTTATTGGGATGAAATAGTGTTCAAAAAATTAATAAATTCGAAAGATCTTAATTACAACTTACAACTACTATGTAGTGCATCCCTTAGTAGATATTTTGGTATTCATATTTTTCTTGGGATCATCCTCCGCAGATTACCTCCCTTTGTTGATATTGTACATCTCCTTTCCCCTTCATCTAATTGTTCATCCTCTTCCTCATAATCACATCACATGTACATTCATTAATCAAGCTTCTAAAGAAATCATCCTGAATCAATCACTATAAGGTCAGTTTTTAGAATATCTAACTACTCATCCTTTCCGTTTCTTGGCTACTCTTATTCACTGCTGATAGTAATAATTATTAAATATTTTTTTGGACCCAGCATTCACAATCACTCTCTAAAAAGGTAGATCTTGCCATATAATGCCCCTGCTGTTATTTTGGTGTAAATTTTCTATCTTTTTTTGTTGGCCCCCACTAGCGTTGCCTGAAGATTCCATATGATTGTCCTTTCAGTATAGTTGTCCTTGGTATGTATGTATGTATGTATGTATGTATGTATGTATGTATGTATGTATGTATGTATGTATGTATGTATGTATGTATGTATGTATGTATGTATGTATGTATGTATGTATGCATGTATGTATGTATGTATGAATGATGTATGTATCTATGTATGTATGTATGTATGTATGTATGTATGTATGTATGTATGTATGTATGTATATATGTATGTGTGTATGTATGTGTATGTGTGTCTCCATTTCCTCTCCGCCTCCTATCTTTCTGCTATCCGTCAGAAATTTAAGACGAAAATGGAAGGTTCTGAAACCCCAAGTATGACACGATGATAAATGTGCGTGATCTTTGTGCGGCTATGTGGTCAAGTGGTATGACACTCGCTTTTGGATCGGAGGGTCCTGGGTTCGAGCCTCGCTCGGCGCATAGTTGAGTCCTAGGAAAAGGCTCTTTACTCACATTCTCTTACCGTACTCGGGTGTAAAATGAGTACTTGGCCGTTAACAGCGTTGTCTCTGTCCGGAAAAATTGTAATATCGCCTGACAGGCGTCATGTCTCGTTCTACGTGTTACGTGTTGCTGTTGGTCAGGGACCCCTTGTAAAGCGCTTTGAGCACATTTAGTGGATATTGCGCTATATCAAAGCTCAATTTAAAAAAGATTGTTAATGTATATCAGAAAGAAAAAAAACCCCAGATTCTTTTTTATTAGAAACTGTAAGAAAATATAGGGAATGAGATTAGCGGAAAAGTCTGTTTAGTGGATATTGCGCTATATAAAAGCCATTAAAAAAAAAAACAACAACTTAAATTCATGTTTTCCACAAGTTTCGTAATAACAATTTTCATTTTCAAGCACAATATGGAACCTTCATGTTGGTTTTAGATTTGTTACTGTGTATAATAGGGAATGAGATTAGCGGAAGAGTAGCGTCCCTTGATTGGACGTCATCCATAGTCTGTGACGTCACCGGCGGAAAAGTTATGAGAGAGAGAACGTCATGTTGGTTTTTGCGCATGGTCTCTCGTCCTCGCTTCCGCCGGTGACGTCACAGACTATGGGTGACGTCCAATCAATGGATGCTACTCTTCCGCTAATCTCATTCCCTATTATACACAGTAACAAATCTAAAACCAACATGAAGGTTCCATATTGTGCTTGAAAATGAAAATTGTTATTACGAAATAATTTGTGGAAAACATGAATTATAAGTTGTTGTTGTTTTTTTTAATGGGCTTTTATATAGCGCAATATCCACTAAACAGGCCCAAAGCGCTTCTCAAAGGGCCATCATTGCCCAACAGCAGCAACACGTGACATGTAGGCGATAATAAATACAATTTTTTTTTCCCGACAGAGACAACAACGCCTTCAACGAAATGTACTTATTTTACACCCGAGTACGATGAGAGAATGTGAGTCAAGACCCTTTTCCAAAAAATCAATTAAGCGCCGCTCAGTGTGGGACTCGAAACCATGACCTTTTTTCGGGTTTTTTATTTCTATTTTGTATTTTTTGGTTATTTTTCTCTCTGTTTTGTCTAACACTGTTTCATGCATAGATTTTTCAGATAGTTTTCTTCTTCAGAAAACATTGAGTTATCGTTCTCTATTTCATTCCTACAAGTATACTAATTTAACTGGGTAATTCTTACCTTTTTTTTTTTTGGGGGGGGGGGGGATCCGGGTAGCTCAGTAGGTAGAGTACTCGCTTTACGCGCAAATGTGACCCTTCGCCTCAAAACGGTATTAAATCGGGATGGTTAAGATGTTGAAAATTGAATTTCTAGCCAGGAATATCAGACGTGTGGAGTTTGTATGTTTTATTGAGGAGAATGGATACCCTATATTAGGGTGCTAATGCCAACAATTTATATTTTTGACAAGTTTAACATTAAATTCGGCTTTTAAGCATTTGGTTCGTTCCGACATAATACCGTTTTGAGAC
>NC_088373.1:8128851-8131351 GCF_034508935.2 Berghia stephanieae
AGGGCCTCAACATCACTCTTCCATCTTCTTCTGTCCTTGGCACAGACCTTTGCCTCCTCACTCCAGGTAAGATTGAAGACGCTCAAATCTTTGTGAAGGCTTCTCCTCCAAGTCTGTTTTGGACGACGCCGTTTCCTCTTGCCCCGTGGGTTCCATTCAAGAGCCTGCTTGATTATATTACACGGCCCTTACCTCATCATCATCATTGCCTTTTTCACCCTGGGTCAAGGTATAGGCCACAGACAAACAGTTTCCACCCCTCTCTATCCTGAGCTAACATTTAATATCATTCCAGGTCTTTCCACTTCTCTGTATATCAGCTTCTTTAATTCTTCTCCATGTTCCTCGTGGCCTTCCCCTTGATCTTCTGCCCTGAGGGTTCCAGTCCAATACTTTCACGACGCAATTCGAAGCTGCTTGTTTGGCGAAAACGTCATCGGGTCAGCAGAGTCCTTTCGGCTTTGTCTGTTGTCCTTCATGAATTCTGTCATTCCAGAAACTCTTCGGTCGCCCAAGCTAAAAAAAGGATTTGGTTTGTCTGTCTGCATTTCTGTAACGGCCCTTACCTAGTTGATATAATATGGTTCAATAATTTGGAAATACATTTTCCATTTTTCTGGCAAAAATGTTAATAAAACCTTAGTCTTAGTAGTAAGGAAAATGTGGCCGGATTGGATTTCCAAAGGCCATGTGGAGATTTAGAAAGCCAGAACCAGAAACCAGCTGTTTTATTGGCAAATGAAGGAGGGCAATGAACTGAAATAATACGTGTAATTCGAGACAGTAATGCCGGCATTCGTGACGACTGGAGCAACAAGAATCAACAGAATCAAATGATGAGTTAAGGAATAAAAAACAACATTATTTCTGTAATCCAAAGAAAATGCCTTAGAATTGATGTTAAAAAGAATGAGGATGATACATTTCCACTCGTAATTGAAGAAAATGTAAGATAAGAGAGAAAAAAATACCCTCATTTAAGTAAAATCGTCACATTCGTTACGATTTAACCAACTTTTTTCTCATTCATAATTTCTCTTGTACATCATAAAATTTAAAGAAAATGAACAGTGTGTTGTAGAGCATATTTTGCTAAAGACATTATATATCGCAAGAATTTTACTATTGTGTTTGAATGATAAAAAAATATATTTTTGTGTTAGATGGATGTGAAGTTTTGGGGGAAATCCTGAAAATGGCTGGTAAGGATGGTGTTAATGATGGTTCCAAGAATTGACAATTGGTCAAATATCATATGACACATGATGATAAGGATTAGATTAATCAATATAATAATATTGATCAATGGATTCAATGAAATAATTTCTACTTTTAAAAAATTGATCTCTTAGTTTATGATCACTCATAATTGTTTTCTAATATAACTTTTACTACATATATTCTATACATAATATTACTATAATATATAATAATAATAATAATAATAATAAAATAATATAATAATAAATCAATATAATATATAATAATACTACTAATATATATATATACTAATATATAATACTATAATATATAATATAATATATATATATATATAAAATATATATATATATTATATATATAATATAAAATAATAATAATAATATAATACATATAAATAATAATAATAATAATAATAATAATAATAATAATAAAAATATATAATAATAATAAATATAATAATAATATAATAATAATAATAATAATATATTAATAATAATAATAAATAATAATTAAATAATAATATAATAATAATAATAATAATATAATAATAATAATAATATAATAATAATAATAATATAATAATAACTAATTATATATATAAATAATAATAATAATAATAATAATAATTAATAATAATAAAATATAATAATAAAATAATATATATAATAATAATAATAATCAATAACTAAATAATAATATATAATAATAAAAATAAAATAATAATATATAAAATAATAAAATAAAATAATACATAATTAATATTAATAATATAGTGAGACTAATACTAATAAAATAAATTACATATCATATAATCACTAATATAAATAAAAATGAAAAAAAAAAAAAATATCACTAATAATAAAATAATTACTGTAAACACACGGAGAACAAATGGTGGTAGACCGAATAAAACATAATCCAGAGATTGAAGCTTTCATCGCTTGGGCGAGCTTCGCTAAAAGTAAATTACTCGTCACTTTAACGAATGACACTCGAACTCAAACAAGATATTCTAACAATTCCCAATTTATTAAACCCAAGTGTTCATCATGGCTGTTCACCATGGAGATGTGTTAGATGCGGATTTTTAAGACATAGAATGAACACTGAAATACTCAACTGATCATCATTGTTAAAAATTTTAATGTATGAAGCCATGTTTATAAGAAAATGGTAGTTTTTATTTTTAAATTCTATAATACATTTAACTATATAAATGTTTAAGGATACAATAGTTTTATGTGTTGATACTTTATTTCTGGCTTATCCTGATTTCGTG
>NC_088373.1:8138851-8148851 GCF_034508935.2 Berghia stephanieae
GTTATATTTTTGACCAGTTTAACATTTAATTCGGCTTTTTAAACATTTGGTTCGTTCTGACATAATACCGTTTTGAGACGATGGATCACATTTTGACAGCATTAACTCGTCGTTCAAATATCGATGATCGATAAAATCAATTGAATCCTATCGTGGTAAATAAAAGCGATCAAACCTGGGACGTTGTGAAGTCTTAGGTTTGACAGAATTTCACAAGATGGCGGTCATTTAAAAATCGATCGATAGTTGATGTTTTTAACCCAATTTTAAAAAAATGGGTTTTGTCAAGCTACGTCAAAAAATCTGGCTTGATTCATTATTGGGATAATTATTTTAAAAAATATGCGATAGATTATTTGTGACCCATCGTCTCAAAACGGTATTATGTCGGAACGAACCGCATACTTAAAAGCCTAATTAAATGTTAAACTGGTCAAAAATATACATTGTTCGCATTCGCACTCTAAAATATGATATCCATTCTCCTCAATAAAACATACAAACTCAACACAAGTCTGATATTTCTGGCTATAAATTCAATTTTCAACATCTTAACCAACCCGACTTCATACCGTTTTGAGGCGAAGGGTCAAATATGTGATAGATTATTTATATGTTAAAACTCGGGAGAGAGGACTTAATCTCAACACCCCATATTTATTCCCCAACCAGCCTATCATCACCCCCCCCCCTCCCCTCACACAGACTCACAGACACACACACACACACACACACACACATACACAAACACAAACACACAGTATGCTCATCCTTTAAAGCCTCTTTGCTTCCTTTCAGTTTTCTGTTACTGATTTTATTCGTTTCATTGAATGATATAATATTGATATGCACATACACGTCATTGTATAAGCGATTCCGAGCACTTTTGGTGGAAAAGGGCGCTGTAGAAATTATTATTATTATTATTATTATTATTATTATTATTATTATTATTATTATTATTATTATTATTATTATTATCATTATTTATATGTCTATCTATCTATCTATCTATCTATCTATCTATCTATCTATCTATCTATCTATCTATCTATCTATCTATCTATCTATCTATCTGTCTATCTATCTATCCATCTATCAATCTATCTATCAATCTATCTATCTATTCATCCATCTATCTATCTATCCATATATCTACCCATCTATCCATAAATCTATCCATCTACCTATCTATCTATCCATATATCTATCTATATATCTATCTATCTATCTATCTATCTATCCATATCCATCTATCTATCTATCTATTCATCTATCTATCTATCTATCTATCTATCTATCTATCTATCTATCTATCTATCTATCTATCTATCTATCTATCCATAAATCCATCCATCCATCTATCTATCTATCTCTCTGTCTATCTATCTATCTATCTATCCATATATCCATCTATCTATCTATTCATCTATCTATCTATCTATCTATGTATCTATTCATCTATCTATCTATCTATCTATGTATCTATGTATCTATCTATCTATCTATCTATCTATCTATCTATCTATCTATCTCATTACACCAAGAATCTAGTGCTTGCTTAAATCTTATGAATGCGTAAGGATACAAGAGGCAATCTCAAATTCCCGCAGGGCCAGATTCATCCGCTGTGTGTCTTAATATCCATCCTATTCCGCGATAGGATTTAGTGCGATGTAACGAACAGGGCTATTAAAGCCTAGTAACGCCCTATAACACCCTATAACGCCCTGTTATCTCCTATTTTTATTTATATGTTGTCTCTGAAGAACTTAACTGAAAGAAGAAGAAGAAGAAGAAGACATGGCCAAGTCTGACATTTTGGGAAAATTCGCGTTTTTTAAAAATTTGGCCAGAAATCTTGTCCTTTAACTCACTCAACCCTAACACCCACGTTATCCGAAGTTAGTTTACCCCGGGCTACTTTTACTAAATGCCTTTTTATTACATTTTTCTGAGACAAATTATAGGCGTAGTATCAATGCTAATATATATATATATATATATATATATATATATATATATATATATATATATATATATATATATATATATATTTTAATTTTTGTATGTTAATGGTAGTTGAATAAAACTTTCTATGTACTAGCTCATTTTTAATATATATATATATATATATATATATATATATATATATATATATATATATATATATATATATATATATTATTTCCAATACGCTTCAACAGTCGTAACGTCACTTCCCTCGTAATGACGCATGGTAACTTAGTAACTGGCTCTAAACTATCAGAACAATGGCGGACGCCCTTATGAAATATTTCTCCGACGAGCATAAAAGCGTATCCGGAGGAAAAAAAAACCCATTATAAATCTGATCATATCTCGTATTTTGAATTTTACACATTCTGATCACAAGATATATGAAAAGTTCTAGACAGCATGAAGGATAAAAAGTACCGATTTTCTTTGTTTAGAACCAAGATGGTCGCCGTTGCTGGGCGACGTGACATCAGACTATTGAATCCAATTTTGAAAAGTAGCAAAAATCTCTGAGATTGAGTGAGGTAAATATCAATCGATTTGAAGTCTAAGACGCTAGTCTATCGCAAAGTACTTTACGCCAGATCTAACAGACCTAGCTACCCAATAAGTGCTGGACAGGTAAGGGCGATGGGAAAGGGGGGGAAATAGAATGCGCTTGGCTAGGAAGCTCACAACATTGCCATCCGGAAATATAACGGACCAACACACAAAACTCTGTGAAACCTTGATCGCTTATAGTCTGCTTAACACAGTTCAGTGAGAATTACTCATAAACGTGGATGGCAAAAAAAAAAAAAAAATAAATAAATAAATTAAAAAACTATTACAAAGACCCGAATGACGTCATCTTCGTTCTATGTATAGCATAGTTTTATGGTATTTGCTCTAATCAAAACCGTCATGTAATGGGAGCGATCTATAGATAGTATGCAGATGACGTCACTCAGGCCTTTGTTATTGTTTTTGCCATCCGCGTTTGTGAGTTGTTCTCACTAAACTGTATTAACCAGACTATAAAAGTTCATGGTTACACAGAGTTTGTGTGTTGGTCCGTTATACTTCCGGATGGCAATGTTGTGAACTCCTTGGCCAAGCGCATTCTATTTGCCCCCCCCCCCTCCCCCTCCCATCGCCCTTAGAATGCGCTTGGCCAAGGAGTTCACAACATTGCCATCCGGAAGTATAACGGACCAACACACAAACTCTGTGTAACCATGAACTTTTATAGTCTGGTTAATACAGTTTAGTGAGGACAACTCACAAACGCGGATGGCAAAAACAATAACAAAGGCCTGAGTGAAGTCATCTGCATTCTATCTATATTCATGTTTTCGTCCAACCTCGTCATCAATCACATGACTTGTTGACGTCCAACGATTGGATATTGCTTAACAAATGTAAACACACCGCTTTGTTTATGAAAATTGTAAATTTACCCGTGTTAAGCTGAACAAAATGACCAATCGTGATGTTAGGCTGTGAATACTTTTCACAATGTGGGTCATTTTGAGCACGCTTTGCAATGTGACTAATGGCCTCGAGCACGTGGAAAAGGAATACAGATCATGCCCATTCTTATGCAAACAATGGGAAAGAAAGAAAATCTCAAAACTTACCTCTTTGCCACAAGCTGTGTAGGAAACTCCTATACAATCTGGAGAAAGAGTGGAAATATGAAATTATATTAGACTTTCTATATACAGTGCAGATTTCATAAGTCATAGTAACATCTATCGTTCTCTCAATCTTCTTCTCATTCCTCCTCTTACTCCCTCCTCCTCCTCCTCCTCCTCATCATCTCTTCTTCTTCTCTTCTTCGTCTTCTTCTCTTTTTCTTCTTCTTCTTCTTCTTCTTCTTCTTCTTCTTCTTCTTCTTCTTCTTCTTTTTCTTCTTCTTCTTCTTCTTCTTCTTCTTCTTCTTCTTCTTCTTCTTCTTCTTCTTCTTCTTCTTCTTCTTCTTCTTCTTCTTCTTCTTCTTCTTCTTCTTCTTCTTCTTCTTCTTCTTCTTCTTCTTCTTCTTCTTCTTCTTCTTCTTCTTCTTCTTTCTTCTTCTTCTCTTCTTCTTCTTCTTCTTCTTCTTCTTCTTCTTCTTCTTCTTCTTCTTCTTCTTCTTCTTCTTCTTCTTCTTCTTCTTCTTCTTCTTCTTCTTCTTCTTCTTCTTCTTTTTCTTCTTTTTTTTTTCGAAAGAAACAACACTGTTAACAGCCAGGTACTCATTTTACCTCTGAGTACGGTGAGAGAACGTGAGCAAAGAGCCTTTCCTAGGAATTAACTATGCGCCGCTCAGCGCGGGATTCGAACTATGGACCTTCCCATTTTGTAGCGTACTAAAAAACCACATAGCTAGACACAATTTCCAAGATGTAAACAGTCAATACAATCAAAAGCATCACTGAAAAATGTCTTTAAAAATTCCACGGAAAATTAACAACAACAACAACAACAACAATAACAATAACTAAATAGAATTATTGATAAATACCGAATCTAAGTCTAAATCAATTTAGATAGAATCATGTTTCTCTTCAATAGACTCTATCTAGAAATGGTTTCATTATGAGATTGTTTCGTCGGAAGGCCGTTCTTTGAATCTTCTAGTTAAATTGCCTGTAAATATGTGACCTATCGTCTCAAAACGTTATTTTGTCGGAACGAACCAATTGCTTAAAAGCCGAATTAAATGTTAAACTGGACCAAAATATAAATTGTTGACATTAGCACCATAAAATATGGTATCCATTCTCCTCAATAAAACATACAAACTCAACACAAGTCTGATATTTCTGGCTGTAAATTCAATTTTCAACATCTTAACCATCCCGACTTAATACCGTTTTGAGGCGAAGGGTCACATAATATAGTCATCGAACATCCATTTGATAAACCGAGTTTTTTCAGTTTTAGATAATAGATTTTTATTGGTGAACACTGACCCACTTTGGTAAAAAAAAAAAAAAAAAAAAAACAACAACAAAAAAACACCTAGGTATTTAAAATTCTAGCCAGAAAACTCATCCTTCAAATATCGATGGATTGACATAAGTTTCATCCTGTCAAAAGCCCTCAAACCTGGGACTTCGGTTAAAGAAACATGTTTGAGAAATGTTGGTAGGATGAGGGTTATTTTAATCCATCGATATAATTTGGAGGACGAGTTTTTTGGCCAAATTTTGGAAAAACCTGTTTTTGTGCAAAAGTACGGCAGGCAGTACAATGAACTTATAATTGGTTCTTTTGGAAATGAATTGGAACAAGAAAATGAATATATATATATATATATATATACAAATTATCTAAAAATGAATATTTATTGAAAGTGAAAGTTACAAGGGCTGTGTGAATGTTTGTGTACGTGTGTGTGTCTGTGTGTGTGTGTGTGTGTGTGTGTGTGTTTGTTGAATTAATATTAGTGTGAATATGATCTTGAAACAAAATTTCACGTTCCCAATCAATTCAACTTTAATATACAATTTTTGGCATTCGAAGTGAACTTCATTTCTGATTTATGATATCAACACTATAGATAGACAGACAGACAGATAGACAGATAGATGGGTGGATATATAGATAAATAGATAGATAGAAAAATAGATAAAAAGATAGATTGATTGGTTGATATATATATATAGATAGATAGATAGATAGATGGGTGGATGGATTGATAGACGAATGGATGGATTGATGGATAGATAGATAGATAGCTAGATGGTTGGATAGATGGATGGGTGGATGGGTGGATGGATGGATGGATGGATGGATGGATTGGTGGATGGATGGATAGATTGATAGATGGATGGATGGATGGATGGATGGATTGGTGGATGGATGGATGGATGGATAGATTGATAGATGGATGGATGGATGGATTGGTGGATGGATGGATAGATTGATAGATGGATGGATGGATAGATAGATTGATAGATGGATGGATGGATGGATGGATGGATTGGTGGATGGATGGATAGATTGATAGATTGATGGAAGGATGGATGGATGGATGGATGGATGGACTGACATATGGATGGATGGATAGATTGATAGATGGATGGATGGATTGATAGATGGATGGATGGATGGATGGATCAATGGATGGATTGATGAATGGATGGATCGATTGATAGACAGACAGATATCCAGCAAACAACAGGAATTATCCATGTTATCCAGAATTATCAAAGTGGAGACCGGGTTGTGGCTGAAGCGATGCTCGAACCCGATATCTTCCATACCACAGTGAATTGCCTTAGTCTATCAGCCACCTCACCCCCTCTACACACAGACACACACACACACACACACACACACAGAGAGAGAGAGAGAGAGAGAGAGAGAGAGAGAGAGAGACAAGCATAGCTCTCAGTTCAATCAACGCAATGAAAAGTCAATCAAATCAAAATTAATGATTCAACTATTTGCCGAAATGTGTAATCAATTTACATTGTTTTAAAATACAATGCATTTTTCGACTTCACAAGAGAATTCCACGGAGCTTTGTATTTGGGCAATTAGATATATTTTCTGCATTTAGAGGATCATATATTATTTCGCTCACTTATTGTATATTTTTTTCCAATTGTAAGCAACGAAAAATGTCTATTATAACTTTACAGAAATTGATTGTATTAAAAATGTGACCCATCGTCTCAAAACGGTTTTATGTCGGAACGAAGCAAATGCTTAAAAGCCGAATTAAATGTTAAACTGGTCAAAAATATGAATTGTTGGCATTAGCACCCTAAAATATGGTATCCATTCTCCTCAATAAAACATATAAACTAAACACAAGTCTGATATTCCTGGCTATAAATTCAATTTTCAACATCTTAACCATCCCGACTTAATACCGTTTTGAGGCGAAGGGTCACAAATAATGAGAGGAACCCCTAACTGATATCGATTTAATGCAAGTACTCCCACGTCATTGTCATACTCGCCAATCGGAAGGTTGACACACAACCCACGTGCCAAAAATGATGGCGTCTGATTTCGATGTGATTTAATGTGACGTCACAAATTAGATTTTTTTTGGGGTGAAATCATCATGATGTCTAATTGATCTCATAACATAAGCCAGTCATATTCATGTCAATTATAAACATCATACAAAATTTCGTGACGATTGGCTTAGTGGTTTTGGAGCCTTAGTGTTACAGAAAATATATAATAATATTAATAATACAGATGGTGTGAAGTTGACGTCACTCAGGTCTTTGTTATTGCTTTTTGCCATCCGCGTTTATGAGTAATTCTCACTAAATTGTATTAACCAGACTATAAACGTTCATGGTTACACATAATTTTGTGTGTTGGTCCGTTATATTTCCGGATGGCAATGTTGTGAGCTTCTTCTTAGCCACGCGCATACTATCTGCCATCCGGAAGTATAACGGAGCAACGCATAAAACTATTTCCAACCTTTAACGTTTATAGATAGTATGCAGATGACGTCACTCAGGCCTTTGTTATTGTTTTTGCCATCCGCGTTTGTGAGTTGTTCTCACTAAACTGTATTATCCAGACTATAAAAGTTCATGGTTACACAGAGTTTGTGTGTTGGTCCGTTATACTTCCGGATGGCAATGTTGTGAACTCCTTGGCCAAGCGCATTCTATCTATAGTCTGGTTAATAACGTTTAGTGAGAATTACTCAATGGGAGCGATCTTTATTCATGTTTTCGTCCAACCGTCATCAATCACGTGATTTGTTGCTGTCCAACGATTGGATATTTCTTCAGAAATGTAAACACGCTGCTTTGTTTATAAAAGTTGTAAACATACCCAAGTGTCAAGCTGAACAAAATGACCAATCGTAATGTTAGATATTTCAAAAGCTGTGAATAGTTTTCACTATGTGGGTCATTTTGAGCACATTTTTGCAATGTGACCAACGACATCGAGCACATGGAAAGGTAATATAGATCATGCCCATTAAGATTGTTTATTTCAATGTTCAGCCTCTGGGAAATAACGACGTTATACCATAATGAGATGGTTGGTTACAAGACTGGGCATGGAGCTGACCAAGAATAATATGGTAAATTATAAGACATTTACCAACTGTAACTAACAGTCAAGACAATGGAAGACGAATGAGAAATCAACAGTCGGTCAGAATCTGAATGGCTTTCTCTTTATGCTATTATTATGTATGTATGTAAGAATCAGCGGGGCGATAGCTACAGGGTCGCTGTTCATTATAGAAATTCTATGGACTGTGTCATTACATGCTGTGCTATGCCTTTGTTAAAACTGCTTTCATTGGTCAGTTGGATAGAGAACGCGTCACGTGGTCTTCAGTTTCTTACGGTTCTGTCATTAGCCATCTAAGGAATATGTGTGTTTGTGTGTGTCTGTGTGTGTGTGTGTGTGTGTATGTGTGTGTGTTGTGGGGAGGGGGTTGTTTGCGGATAGACAGAAAGGGGTAGAGGTGGAAGTTGGTGAAGAGTGATGGAATGGTGGCGGGCAATGTTCACATACATTGAAACTGTAATTTACTGTAATAATAAACTGTAATTTACAGTTCTTAATACAACGAATTACGAGCTGTTTTAATGAGATTAAATCTTGGATGTACCACAATAAGTTAAAATTAAATGATAGTAAAACTGAGGTTTTTATGTGTGGAAGGCCGAGTATCCTTAAACAGGCAAATAAATCACCTATTACTCTCGGAAATAGCACAATAGAATTTTCAAATAAAGCAAAAAACCTTGGCGTCATCATTGATAAAGATTTTTCCATGACAAGCCACGTGAATAACACCATACAATCTATGTACATAGAAATGAAAAAAATAAGCAAAATTCGTAATTTAATACCGAAGCATATAACAGAACTTTTAATTAATTCCCTGGTTTTATCTAACTTGGACTATTGTAACTCCCTTTGGGCGAATTTAGCTAAAGACAAAATTAGCAAACTTCAGGTTGCTCAAAATAACGCAGCCAGGCTCATTGTACGCAATAACAAAAAATACCAGTCAGCAACTCTTCTTCTCCGTGAGTTACATTGGCTTCCTGTTGAAAAAAGAGTTGCCTATAAGATTTGTACTGTTGTCTACAAATCCCTGAGCACGAACAGTCCCTCCTATATTAAAGACCCTCTAAACATATATGTCCCCAATAGAAACTTGAGGTCAAACAGTGACCAATCAATCCTTGTCAAACCTAAGCCATTGCGTAAAATAGGTGAACAGTCTTTTCAATTTTCGGCCCCCCATTTTTGGAACTCTCTCCCGTCACACGTGAGATGCTCGGATTCGTTGACAACGTTCAAATCTCGCTTAAGTTTTTATCTTTTTACGTCATAATGTTGCAATATTATTTTCATATTTTATTGTTGTTAAATTGAATTCGTATCACGTTTCCTTCACACTTGTCTCACTGTAATATGTTTTGTTTTATATCACTGTAAAGCGCTTAGAGCTTGTGACAACGGGGTAAAGCGCTATATAAATGCCATTTATTGTTATTATTATTATTATTATTATTATTATTATTATTATTATTATTATTATTATATATATATATATATTGAATCGTGTTGGATACATATATGGTACGAATTGCGCTCGACATGTAGCAATGGAGCGAATTATTATTTTAATATTTACCACAATGTTGGAGTCAGTCTACATCGATGTTTTTGGCCTTTTCAGCCATCGTCAGAACATACAGTCCTGACGATGGCTGGAATGGCCTGAAACATCGATCTAAACTGGCTCCAACATTGTGGTAAATATCAAAATTATAATTATATATATATATATATATATATATATATATATATATATATATATCATATGTATATGAAAGAGAGAGAGAGAGAGAGAGAGAGAGAGAGAGAGAGAGAGAGAGAGAGGTAGAAAAAGACATTGAGAGATATGTTGAAAGAAGAAGAGAGTGATGGGTGGGGGGGGGGGGGTTGTGGCAAAATTTCATATTGAGAACAAGCGAAAGTAAAATATACAGAAGAGGAT
>NC_088373.1:8155079-8157579 GCF_034508935.2 Berghia stephanieae
CTTCATCTATGTATCGATCTATCTATCAATTATCTATATATCTACCTATGCATAAATCCATCTATCTATATATCTATCTGTAAATATCAATCTGTCTATCCATCTTTATATCCTTCTCTCTCAACACTTTCAGACCCAATCTCTCTCTCTCTCTCTTCTCTCTCTCTCTCTCTCTCTCTCTGTGCGTGTGTGTGTTGTGTTGTGTTGTGTGTGTATTCTCTCTCTCTCTCTATTTCTTTATTTCTTTCTCATTCTCTCTCTCTCTCTCTCTCTCTCTCACTCCTTTTATCTCTCTATCTCTCTCTCTCTCTCTCTCTCTCTCTCTCTCTCTCTCTCTCTCTCTCTCTCTTTCTCTCTCAATTACTGCAAGTGTTTACTTGTTTAAATTTGCATTTGTTCAAGGCGTAGATATTTGCGCATGTGCGTGTTCGAATGGGTATAATATGTATTTCTGTGTGTGTGTGTGTGTTTCTGTGTTTGTGCGTGTGTATGGTGTGATGATGGTGTGTGTTGTGTTCATTAGACAGTTTTGTCAGAAACCGCAGGAGGCGAGTTAGAAGATCCTCTTCCGAATGACGTAGACCGTCTAGACGAGTGATTTCCCAATGGCAATGTATGCGATTACATCCAATCTCTCCTGTGGATTTTAATGGCCTACTCCGTGTTTTGCCATAATATCTGTCGTCAAATACACACACACACACACCACACATACAAAACACATTTTCACGTTTTGGGTAAAACAAAAACAAAACCAAATACCCGACTACTTCATGACTATTCCAAAGTGACAAATAGGAATGCGGGCACTGTGTAATATGAATATCTTGAAACAGTGATAGATAATCAGAAAGAATAATTTTTATAAATATTCCAAATACAAAGGACGTACACCAAATTCACTTCCAACAACATTGAATCAAGATCTCAAATCATATAAAATACATTTAGAAACAACAACCGAAGAACTGATTTCAACAACAGAAGGAAACATCCAATTGCTCAGCACCTTAACACACATGATGACATTCAAAAGCTAAGAACACTTGCACTGAACAGAGATTTATGGAAACAAATTACTGACTGGATACTAGAAACAGACTACACACTGTAAGTAACACACACACTTCACGCAAGCGTCCATACAGACACGCAGCCATATTCATTCATTATCTTTAAAAAAACATAACTTGGCATTTATATAGTTCAATATTGACTAAATGTTCTCAGAGTACTTTACAAGTGGTCCCGATAAAACAACAACCGCACTTAGCATGAACGATGAGACGTGCACGACGGGACAAGACGCCTGTTAGGGGATATTACAACTTATTATTATTCCGACAAACACTGTTAAAGACCAGTACTCATTTTTCACATGAGTACAATGAGATGAATGTGAGTAAAGAGACATTTTTTTCTTCTACGGATTCATGTATGCAATGTATTCATTATAGCGGGACTCGATCTCTAGACCTTCTGGCCAGATGTTGAGAGCCATACAAGACCACCTATCGATATGACTAACATGACCTATGCGTCTTGGCTCCTGGCAAAGCACAGGGCCTCAACATCACTCTTCCATCTTCTTCTGTCCTTGGCACAGACCTTTGCCTCCTCACTCCAGGTAAGATTGAAGACGCTCAAATCTTTGTGAAGGCTTCTCCTCCAAGTCTGTTTTGGACGACGCCGTTTCCTCTTGCCCCGTGGGTTCCATTCAAGAGCCTGCTTGATTATATTACACGGCCCTTACCTCATCATCATCATTGCCTTTTTCACCCTGGGTCAGGGTATAGGCCACAGACAAACAGTTTCCACCCCTCTCTATCCTGAGCTAACTTTTTAATCTCATTCCAGTCTTTCCACTTCTCTGTATATCAGCTTCTTTAATTCTTCTCCATGTTCCTCGTGGCCTTCCCCTTGATCTTCTGCCCTGAGGGTTCCAGTCCAATACTTTCACGACGCAATTCGAAGCTGCTTGTTTGGCGAAGACGTCATCGGGTCAGCAGAGTCCTTTCGGCTTTCTCTGTTGTCCTTCATGAATTCTGTCATTCCAGAAACTCTTCGGTCGCCCAAGCTAAAAAAGGATTTGGTTTGTCTGTCTGCATTTCTGTAACGGCCCTTACCTAGTTGATATAATATGGTTCAATAATTTGGAAATACATTTTCCATTTTTCTGGCAAAAATGTTAATAAAACCTTTAGTCTTAGTAGTAAGGAAAATGTGGCCGGATTGGATTCCAAAGGCCATGTGGAGATTTAGAAAGCCAGAACCAGAAACCAGCTGTTTTATTGGCAAATGAAGGAGGGCAATGAACTGAAATAATACGTGTAATTCGAGACAGTAATGCCGGCATTCGTGACGACTGGAGCAACAAGAATCAACAGAATCAAATGATGAGTTAAGGAATAAAAAACAACATTATTTCTGTAATCCAAAGAAAATGCCTTAGAATTGATGTTAAAAGAATGAGGATGATACATTTCCACTCGTAATTGAA
>NC_088373.1:8160079-8162579 GCF_034508935.2 Berghia stephanieae
AAGGACGAAATTGACTGACGTCACTCAGCTCTTTGTTATTGTTTTAGCCAGCCATTTTTATAATTAGTTTTCATTAAATTCTAATACTTAAGCTATAAATGTTTAAGGATACAATAGTTTTATGTGTTGATACTTTATTTCTGGCTTATCCTGATTTCGTGACTTTTCTATGACTAAACGCTCAGCTAAAATCGAAATGTTCAGTTTATAATTGTTTGTTGTTAATGGTTTTACGGTTCTTGCGACACAATTGTGACCTTCGCCTCAAAACTGTATTAAGTAAGTTGGGATGGTTAAGATGTTGAAAATTGAATTTATATCCCGAAATATCATATTTCATCAAGATTTCAATAGCGTACTGTCATTGTGCATAGTTTGAGATCATCAAAAATCCCACCCAAACGCAAGCACAGGATCCCACTAAGAGGAACACGCTCAAATGCGTACATTTTGCATTCAAAACAGCATATATACAACAATACATAACAGAGAGATGATTAACGAGGGGAAAAATACAATTTCCCAAAACGACCTCCTGGAATTCTGTGTGACCATTTCATTATTTGGTAGTTTTTTTTATAGGGAATGAGATTAACGGAAGAGTAGCGTCCCTTAATTGGACGTCACCCATAGTCTGTGACGTAACCGGCGGAAACGTTATTAGAGAGAGAACGTCGGAAGCGAGGACGAGAGACGCATGCGCACAACCAACAGGACGTTCTCTCTCTAATAACTTTTCCGTCCGTGACGTCACAGACTATGGGTGACGTCCAATCAAGGGACGCTACTCTTCCACTAATCTCATTCCCTATTCCGCGTATCCATGACCCTTGTACTCTGTGACCATTTCATTATTTGGTAGTTTGTATTTTTCCGCGTATCCACGACCCTTGTAAATTCTGTATTGTCTTTAGTTTCCTATCAACTCCTGAGGGAGCTCATTCCATACATGGGCGGCATCAGGGAAGGCAGAGTGTAGGCGGACCTCTTTTCTTGATGTATGAATGGATAATTTGTTGTGGCGTCCTCCTGTTAGTCTGGGGATTTTTGGAGTTTTTTGTTTTGTTTTGTTTTGTTTTGTTTTTGTTTTTTGTTTTGATTTTTTTTTTGTTTGTTTTGTTTTAAAAATAGGAAGTTTTATGTTATCTTTCGTAGAAACCCTTAATAATTCAGAAAAGTGAGTGGAGCAGGCACTTATGTTGATAACAACAAGAGATGAAATGAGTAGGAAAGTGCCAGAAGACAATAGAGAATAAAAATTTTGTGGCGCTGATGGGGGTTTGAACCCGCGACCTTACTGGTACGACAACTCCGCCTGCCCGGGGAGAGCGTGGCTCTACCGTATGAGCTATCCATTAGTAATAGCAGAACAAACAGATAGATGGGAAATAACTTTTTTTAAAAACTATATATTTCATTGTTGTATAATTCAGTCACATGTGTGTGAACCAAAAATTCAGATTCTTTAGCTGAGGTGGAAATTTTTGGACATATGCTACACCCCAAACCAGAAATTTCCGCCAGTAATACTGTTATGGACTTATACACGGAGTTACTCTAGGAAAGAGTTGCTCCCCTTTGTTATTAGCTAATTGATTTTAGTTACAGCTTAATTAGTGATTATTCATTAAGTGCATTGATTTAAGTATTATTATTTATGCTTACAAATATCAGAGTGGCATGCCCTATAGAAGTGGCATGCACTCTTTGTTCCTTACTTTCCATAGTTGAGTTACTTATACTGTTTTTCCTTCTTAAAATGTTGTTGCGATATATTTGTATATATTCTGACTTATACACAGTAATAAAACTGTTCTCTCACATATCACTAAACGCTTCTGAGTTGAGTGATTCCCCAATATTAATCCGGGGTCCCGTCCAAACAAAACAATTACATTGATCTTCTTCTTACTTTTCAAGTGTGTAACTTCAAATCTCGAATATTCCACAGACCACAGTATTTTTCTTTCATTGGAGAAGTGAGACGATTCCACTGTCTCAATGTCGATGGTATGAATGATTGAATGAGTACAAATGTACATTCACTCTTGAGTGGGGAACCAAAAACTTGAATGACTTCTTCTTATTTGGTTGATTATCACCAAGGGGTAATTTAACACGATCGTTTAGGCCTTTGCAAAATATTGTTACTTTGTCACGATTTCTTCTATATTGTATTGGTTCAAGACTGAAATCTGTTTCATGTATTTAAAATCTTTGTTGTTTTGATTTATAAATTTCACAGCTCTGTTTTGTATTTGTTCGATTTCTTGGATTTCTGATGTGTGACACTTCGCCTCAAAACGGTATTAAGTCGGGATGGTTAAGATGTTGAAAATTGAATTTATAGCCAGAAATAATAGACTTGTGTTGAGTTTGTATGTTTTATTGAGGAGAATGGATACCATATTTTAGGGTACTAATGCCAACAATTTATATTTTTGAACAGTTTAACATTTAATTCGGCTTTTTAGCATTTTGTTCGTTCCGACATAATACC
>NC_088373.1:8167579-8171634 GCF_034508935.2 Berghia stephanieae
CTCTCATCTTCCTCCTCCTTGTCCTCCTCCTCTCTCCTCTTCCTTCTCCTCTTTCTCTACCTTCTCCATTTAGTCATCCTCCTCCTCCTCTCTCATCTTCGTCCTCCTCTTCCTCTCTCCCTACTCCTCCTGTACCTACTCCTCCTCCTCCTCCTACTCCTATTACACTACTACTCCCCCTCCTACCTCCTCCTTCCCTCCTCCTCCTATTACTACTACTCCCCCCCGCCTCCTCCTCCTCCTATTACTTCTACTACTCCCCCGCCTCTTCCTCCTCCTATTACTGCTACTACTCCCCCCCCCCCGCCCCGCCTCCTCCTCCTCTATTACTTCTACTACTCCCTCCGCCTCCTCTCCTCCTCCTATTACTTCTACTACTCCCCCGCCTCCTCCTCCCCTCCTCCTCCTCCTCCTCCCCTCCTATTACTACTACTCCCCCCGCCTCCTCCTCCTCCTCACCTCCTCCTCCTCCTCCTCCTCCTTCTATTACTATACTACTCCCCCGCCTCCCCCTCCTCCTCCCCTCCTCCTCCTCCTCCTCCCCCTCCTCCTCCTCTTCCTCCTCCTCCCCCTCCCCCCTCCTCCTCCTCCTCCTCCTCCCCCTCCTCCTCCCCCTCCTCCTCCTCCTCCTCCTCCTCCTCCCCCTCCTCCTCCTCCTCCTCCTCCCCCTCCTCCTCCTCCTCCTCCTCCCCTCCTCCCCCTCCTCCTCCTCCATCCTCCCCCCCTCCTCCTCCCCCTCCTCCTCCCCCTCCTCTTCCCCTCCCACAAATCATTCAATCTTCATCTCTGCTGATTACAACATCAAGCATAGACACCCAGCATCATCACCGCCCTTGATGGAGGTAAAAACTTCCTCCAAAACGCTGACCTAATCTGACAAAAACACGTATAAAAATTTTAGCCAGAAAAAGTTTCCTTCAAAAAAAGACTAATTAAATTGACCCTCATCTTGGCAAAAACTCTCAAACCTGGGACTTCCCTAACTCTCAGGTTTGAGAGTTTTTGCCAAATATGAAAGTCATTTGATCAGTCGATTTTTGAAGGGCGGGTTTTCTGGCCAAAATTTTAACATACGTCTTTATTTTATTTTTATTTTTTCAGAGAACGAGAATCGCCCTTAGGACATGACTCAATAGAAGACAATTTCCTGGCAATATCGAAAACTGCTTATTGCAACATTCCGCTTAAACGAACTGTATGTAGCTCTAGAACGGAAATCATATTCACCCAATATCTAACACTGCACAGACAAAAAAGCTCACAACATTCAACCGCCGGGAAATAACTTAGCAACGCACAATACTGTCTGAATGTGAACGTTTAAAGTCTGATTAATACATTTTCTAAAAACAATAACGAAGACCTTAGTGACGTCAACTTCTATAAATATTTGTCCCAGCGAGCTTGAAGGCGGGTCACAAAGCCGCGTTTTGATTGGTCAAAATCTACTGGTCAATTGAAAGTGCAAAAATACGCTTCAACACTCATGACGTCACTTCTCTCGTAATAACGCATGGTAACTTAGTAACTGGCTCTAAACTAACGGAACAATGGCGGACGCCCTTATGAAATATTTCTCCGACGAGCATAAAAGCGTACCAGAGGAAAAAAAAAACACGTTATAAATCTGATCATGCTTTGACTTTTACACATTCTGATCACAAGACATATGAAACGTTCTAGCCAGCATGAAGAATAAAAAGTACAGATTTTCTTTGTTTAGAACCAAGATGGCCGCCGTTGCTGGGCGACGTGACATCAGCCGATTGAATCCAATTGATACGGTGGCCAAAGAAACACTGTTGTGCTGTTTGCAATCATTGAGAAACAGGAAGGCTGCCGTACTCGATCCAAAAAGACGTATTAACATTTGTGACAATTCGCCTCAAAACTGTATTAAGTCGGGATGTTAAAAATTTGAAAATTGAATTGATAGCCAGAAATATCAGACTTGTGTTGACTTTGTATGTTTTATGAGGAGAATGGATACATATTTTAGGGTGCTAATGCCAGCAAGTTATATTTTTGACCAGTTTAAATTTAATTCGGCTTTTTAAACATTTGGTCTTCTGACATAATACCGTTTTGAGACGATGGATCACATTTGGCAGCATTAACTCGTCGTTCAAATATCGATGATCGATAAAATCAATTGAATCATATCGTGGTAAATAAAAGCGATCAAACCTGGGACGTTGTAAAAGTCTTAGGTTTGACAGTATTTCACAAGATGGCGGTCATTTAAAAATCGATCGATATTTGATGTTTTTAACCCAAATTTTTAAAAAACGGGTTTGTCAAGCTACGTCAAAAAAATCTCGCTTGATTCATTATTGGGAGAATTATTTTTAAAAAATATGCGATAGATTATTTGTGACCCATCGTCTCAAACGTTATCATTCGGAACGAACCGCATACTTAAAAGCGAATTAAATTTAAACTGGTCAAAAATATACATTTTCGCATTCGCACTCTAAAATATGATACCATTCTCCTCAATAAAAATAAAAACTAAAACACAGGTCTGAATTCTGGTATAAATTCAATTTCAAATTAACCAACCCGACTTCATACCGTTTTGAGGCGAAGGGTCAAATATGTGATAGATTATTTATATGTTAAAACTCGGGAGAGAGGACTTAATCTCAACACCCCATATTTATTCCCCAACCAGCCTATCATCACCCCCCCCCCTCCCCTCACACAGACTCACAGACACCACACACACACACACACACACACACATACACAAACACAAACACACAGTATGCTCATCCTTTAAAGCCTCTTTGCTTCCTTTCAGTTTTCTGTACTGATTTTATTCGTTTCATGAATGATATAATATTGATATGCACATACACGTCATTGTATAAGCATTCCGAGCACTTTTGGTGAAAAGGGCGCTGTAGAAAATTATTATTATTATTATTATTTTATTATTATTATATTATTTTTTATTATTATTATTATTATTATTATTATTTTATTATTTATTATTATCATCATCATTATTTATATGTCTATCTATCTATCTATCTATCTATCTATCTATCTATCTACTATCTATCTATCTATTATTATCTGTCTACTATCTATCCATCTATCAATCTATCTATCAATCTATCTATCTATTCATCCATCTATCTATCTATCCAATATCTACCCATCTATCCATAAATCTATCCATCTACCTATCTATCTATCCATATATCTATCTATATATCTATCTATCTATCTATCTATCTATCTATCTATCCATATCCATCTACCTATCTATCTATTCATCTATCTATCTATCTATCTATCTATTATTTCTATCTATCTTTTCTATCTATCTATCTATCTATCTATCTATCTATCCATTTAAATCCATCACCATCTATCTATCTATCTCTCTGTCTATCTATCTATCTACTATCCATAATCCATCTATCTATCTATTCATCTATTATCTTACTATCTATGTATCTATGTATCTATCTATCTATCTATCTATCTATCTATCTATTATCTATCTATCTATCTATCTATCTCATTACACAAAATCTAGTGCTTGCTTAAATCTTATGAATGCGTAAGGATACAAGAGCAATCTCAAATTCCCGCAGGGCCAGATTCATCCGCTGGGGTCTTAATATCCTCCTATTCCGCGATAGGATTTAGTGCGATTAACGAACAGGGCTATTAAGCTAGTAACGCCCTAAACACCCTAAACGCCCTGTTATCTCCTATTTTTCCTATTTATATGTTGTCTCTGAAGAATTAACTGAAGAAGAAGAAGAGAAGAAGAAGACATGGCCAAGTCTGACATTTTGGGAAAATTCGCGTTTTTTTAAAATTTGGCCAGAAATCTTGTCCTTTAACTCACTCAACCCTAACACCCACGTTATCCAAGTTGTTTTACCCCGGCTACTTTTACTAAATGCCTTTTTATTACATTTTTCTGAGACAAATTATAGGCGTAGTATCAATGCTAAATATATATATATAAATATATATTATAAATTATTAAATATATATATATTATTATATATATATTTATTTTTATAAATTTT
>NC_088373.1:8171734-8181734 GCF_034508935.2 Berghia stephanieae
GCAGAACAAACAGCCGACATCAATCAAACGTCCTCCAGACCGTTGAGCATCGCTTCATTAATTCCTTAAAGACTTCCCCCCAACTGCCTGAACGATGCTGATGCCCAGACAACTTAATCCTGATTTATATTTGTGGGAATGAAATATGACATGTATATGCCGGAAATATTTCAATAACAAACACACTGTTCAGATAGAAAATATTTGAGTCTTGCCTTTGTTAATTGACACAGGTAAGTTAGGAAAATAAATGCTAGTAAAAACGATCAGCAAGTTCGTGAACACTGCTTCTCAACTCGAACATATGTTTTCATCAAATCTACACACATCATGTTGTGAGCTGAATTTTAATGATCTCAGTTGTCATTGAAAGGACACCCAAGAATTTTAGAATAAAGAAAAATATTGAACCTGGAAGTCAAAAGGGTTTGTAGCACAGCAGACATTATCAAAGTATAATTTTAGTACCGACAAATTAAAAAGAAAATGTGCTTTTCTTTAAATGCTCCCAATCATCATATACTGTTTAGGTTGCAAGATTAATAAAAATGTTATCTACTCTGATTCTCGTTAAGTTTCCAGCTGGTCTGTGAAAAAAAGCCTTAAGCATCATAGAAATACAAAGAAACAGTTTTAATATATAGATGGGTTGTAACAAAAAAACCATTTTAACACTTACAATACAAGCAATTTAAGTCTATTACAGACAAAAAAAACCCCAATAAAATAAACATGAACATTTTTATGGCTGGTTTCACTGATATCACTCACACATTGGGGTTTCAGATTCTAAGATGTCCACCCTATCAAATTTGGATTTGTGCTTGTTATGTAAATGGTAGCGTATTTTGCGACGCAGCACTGCCAAAACAGAAAAAAATGCAATAACACAAATGCAGCACCATGGAGGGGGTGGAAGTTTTCTTTTAAAAGGAATGGGTAAATTAAAATTGATCCCACAAATATCAAAGGAGAAGAATGACAAAAAAATGACTCACCATTGCACGTAACACGTTGGTTTGCAAGTGTATAGCATTCGGGTTGAACCTGGGTCCCAGACTGGCAACGAGGTTCAGTCTGTGATAGTTGTGGATGAGGCTCTGACTGAGTTGGGGAATGAGCACTAGGTTCCAGAGACAATGATGTACTCAGCATTGGGTACCTCACAGAGTACGTAGAGGAATCAGACTCGGAGTCAGCAACAAAATCGGGACCCTGTATATTTTGTGGAAAAGATGACAGATCAATCAATTTATTCATGTTGACAATAAACATGAAGAGCCATTGTTTAATAATCCAACTAAACAATTAGCTGGTTAATAATGCAAGTATAATAAAAAAGAGTTGAGAAAGGCAGACATATTGTCTAAGTATTTAATATGTTCAACTGTGCTTGGATAAATATAGATACACCAACCAGGGTTTCAGTAAACCGTTTTTTAACCAACTCTTTAAATCCTACACCAGGACCAACAACTACAAAACAATTTTTTATATCACTACGATTCTGGACATATAAACGGTTGTCATTGCAACAATATGAACTTCCTAACCTTGCAACTGCAATATAGTTAACAAAAAAAGTTGATAAACATTACGATGCAAGAGAATTTGGACAAAATGCGAGATCAAAAGTATAATCCCAACAGAAGCTATTTTAATTTTTCCTGGAAACGCATCATTTTCACATTTTGTCAAATAAAAAACAAACGACTTCAAATGTGAATGGCTCATCAATGAATATCACTTCAAAATATAACGAGGAAGGTTTAAAATAGTGTTATTGTTGGCGAAGTCCACTGCAAAGAAAAATTTTAAACAACAAAAAACTAGGAGATCTCACTGGTGTAAAACAGTGTTGTCCTTGTCCTGAAATATTGTATTGCGCCTAACAGACTGCAGGTCTCATCTTTTGTGGCAAATGTGTTTTGTCCACCACAAAATATGGTGATGTGAAGCATTTTGAGCATGGTGCCAACTGTGGATAAACGCTATACAAATGTTATGATTTTATTTTAATGTACATACTTACCACAAATGAATCATGTGATATGGAACTTTGTTCTGCATCACTTTCAGGCTCTGAGTTGGAGTCTATATAGAAAATAAAAACAACAAAAAAAAGCTGAAGACTATCATGTGCAAGTTTTTCTCTAAACTCTTAAACAAAAAATCATGCCATCTTATGCTGTAAAAGGATTTTTTAAAAATTATTTACCTTATGACTATTGTCCTTTGGAAAAAAAAGAAAATTAAGTCCGAAACCTTCTGGCTATTTTCTTTTAAATTTCAAGAACGTCAGAGTTGGCAAGGGAGGACGGAAATATAATTCCAGAAACCAATCTGTCTATAATCATATCCATATGATAGTTTTTCGTTCAAGATTCAGGTACAGTCCACTTAGGATAATCGCAATACCTTGGGATCATCGAAAATGTTGGGATTAACCGAAATTCAGTTTCCTGTCCACTATTTCAACATTTTACACATTTATTGTCAACTCAAACCAGTAAATAATATTCTTAGTCAACCACATATAGAGCAATTTGATTGAAACAAAAACCATATGGCAGCCCCGTGTAGATTTGTCAACCAAAAGCAGCTATGAAGCAAGCCGATATCTTATTCAGATTGGAAGAAGTTTCAATCTTTTTTCTCAACAATTCAACATTTGTCAGAGTTAAAGAGATTAGCCTTAATGAGAGACAATAAGCTCTCACCAAACTCATTGGTCACAATGCACAGTTGTTAATCCTAAAACAAAGGATATCGCTCAGTCTCTCTTTATAACTGTCATTTATAACCTGTTGTCAAGATTATGACCAGCCCCACCCCTCTTCTATTTAATGGCCACCGATGACGTCACAAACCCATACTGCAGAGCCCCGCCCTCTTTCGACTCTAACAGAGTGGTGACACACTACTGTAGCATTAAATCCTGCTCACTCTCGATTCTTCAACCTGTCACGATTTCATCCATGATGAAATTTAATCATGATATACTGTTTGATTTCTTGAATTTACCACTTTTAAAAAACCGAAGTTTGTTGCAATTAACCAGTGACTTTTATATAGAATTATTTCCATTGCTTAGGAAATATTGTGATTAACCGAAAGTTGCGATTAAATGAGTTGCAATTATCCGGAGTGGACTGTAATAGTATTACACATCATGACTCAAAAAAAAAAAAAAAAAAAAGCAAACTATGTGTACCTCAATGTTATTCATTTCCTCATCAAATTACATTCTTACCATTAACATCATAGATCACATCAAAAGGGTTGTCTGGATTGACAGCAAGACATTTTTCAGGATTTTTAAAGCTCAAATCTCTCTGATCTGAAGTTACAAAAGAAATAGCATATTCTCAACATTAAACTATGATTTTGTGATGGCTGTGATATGGCATACTGTATGCATAAAGCAAGATGCAAAGACAGGTTTAAGTTTAAATTATTTTATATTCTTTTCAAAAATCCATTCTAGTTTTGCCAAAATAAAATAAACACGAGAAGTGTTGAGTTGGATAGCGCTAAAACTAAAAGTAGTAGTGGTAGTAGTAGTAGTATTAGTAGTAAACGACAGATCTTACTCACTAGTGTGAATCTACAGTCTACAGAAGTTCCCGAATTATCTGACTCCACTTCCAAATGACTGACTGACAAGTGACAATCATCAATCGGTGTGTGATGTCTACCCTATTGAAAATCTTAAATCAACTGTGATGTAATAAGAATGGCCAATAACTTACCATTATAATTATCTCGGTGTCTCTTCAATGATGCCTCCAGCATCAATTTACCCCACGATGCCATAGACGTCTAGTTTGGAACTCAGCAAGTGACGAAAAAATACTTGCGGCTATAGAGAGGACGTCCGTCGGCCACTCTCTTTGTAAGTCAGTAGTCAGTGGTTATCAGATATCCTTGGTTCTTGAAAAATATAGAAACACAGCGGTTCATTTAAAAAGACTCTTTTGTAGATCAAGTTATAATGTTAGGTATTGCACTTTAAAATCTCTTCAGACATAGAACGAGTCAACTTGACGTCTAGACCAAATCATTTCGAAGATCGATATGGCAATAGCAACGCCTGGAATGGAGGATTTAAATGCGGCATCTGACGATTCTACTGCTATGACAGAAGATGCTCCATTTCACGACGTCGAGATGGCTTCAACTGGCATCAGGCATCAACATGCTACTCAATAAT
Organism: Berghia stephanieae; assembly: GCF_034508935.2. NCBI lineage: Eukaryota > Metazoa > Mollusca > Gastropoda > Nudibranchia > Aeolidiidae > Berghia > Berghia stephanieae. The sequence goes on from NC_088373.1 coordinate 8,175,948, forward strand.
GGGTTTGATGAAGCGTTTGACTAAGAACTAAAGGCCGAGCTGATAACTGATAACCACCTACTACCGACTTGCAGAGTGAGTGAGTGCCGAGTGCCTCTTTATGCGCGAAATTGACTAAACATACGTTTCACGAAAAAAAGAGTTACTATGTTTGCTTGTCTCTTGTCACCAAGATAAGAATCCGGACCAAGATTCGATAAATCTGTTTCTAAAAATAGATTATAATTCGTATATCTTGTTCATTCCTCAGTTCATCAACTTTCACACAATTTTATATTAGGTTTTCATTACTATAAAAATCCATATAATGCTCTAGAATTTTAGAGAAAATTTCGGAAAGATATATTGCCTCACTATTGAAATATATCGATGAAAACACTGGTACCCCTATTGTACTTTTTTCAGGCGGTCACCTTATTGACCAACGTGAAAATTTAGGCATAACTCTTCTTACTGTGGTGTTTAACAAATAACTTCAATACTATGATTTACAATTATATATCCTTGACGGTTGGGTTGACAACCTTAAACTAAAAATAGAAAAGTGAATGTGCTAGAGGTCAAATCAATAGGGGGACCGGATTTTGGTCTCCCTATTGGTAAAGTACTGTAAAATGAACTAATAGGGGTACCAAAAGTCTCCCTATCCGGTATTAATACATATATATATATATATATATATATATATATATATATATATATATATATATATATATATATATATATATATATATTTCTGTGGTCTCCATCCACGTCGTCAGTCGGCATATTTTGTCCGTAGAATCTTCTTAGCTCAACTTTCGATATTAGCTCTAACCAACATTATCGAGCACTCTCGTACCAACAAGTACCCACCAATACTCATATAATATATATATATATATATATATATATATATATATATATATATATATATATATATATATGTATTTATATATATATATATATATATATATATATATATATATATATATATAATCTCAATGAATGATGCGTTGTGACGTAATTTGAAACGACTATTTATAGACGAATCGACCCCAATAAACCATCAATACCAAGGACATCATAATAGATAGAATAGAATCACTCGTTGATGAAGGGTGGTGACAACTCATGACGAAGGATCAAAGGAAACGCGGAATACATGGATGACAAGCGCATCGATCACGTGATCAGTTCAATAATAAGCCCCTGTCCCCGTCAAAGACTTTCGATTGATGAACGGACGGACGGAAATGCGCTGAACACTCGAAATCCTCGTGTCTTGGTGTGATTATTTATAGATTATTTGATCTTATTGTTGCGTTTGGAGTGATAGAATTTAAGGTTGTTGCTCGTTTACCTTGAACTCGTTAATTTAAAATCTTGTCATGGACATTATGAGGTCATTCAAGCATAACGAACGTTGTAAGAACATAGAAATACAAAAAATTATTGTAAAGACCAAAGACAAATAAACCAAAAAAAAAAAAAAAACAACCCACTAACAATAAAAATCAAAAACGCAAAATACAAATCAAAAACAAACAAAAATGATAATCACAATTAATAATAATCAAATGTGTTTCATAGAACAATGCGTCGAATGTTTTCATAGAGTAATGCGTTGTGTGTTTTCATAGAACAATGCGTCGAATGTTTTCATAGAGTAATGCGTTGTGTGTTTTCATAGAACAATGTGTTGTGTGTTTTCATAGAACAATGCGTTGTGTGTTTCATACAACAATGTGTTGTGTGTTTTCACAGAACAATGCGTTGTGTGTTTTCATGCAACAATGTCTTATGTGTTTTCACAGAACAATGCGTTTTGTGTTTTCATAGAACAACGTGTTATGTGTTTTCACAGAACAATGCGTTGTATGTTTTCATACAACAATGTGTTGTGTGTTTTCATACAACAATGTGTTATGTGTTTTCATAGAACAATGCGTTGTGTGCTTTCACAGAACAATGCGTCGAGTGTTTTTTAAACTTCAAAATTCTCCCTGGTGGTTTTTAGTGGAGTTCAATTGGTTGCTTAAATGCATTATCTGACTCCCCATTAGGATGCCACTTAGACGGTTTTAGAAGTCTCCTTCTCAAGAATGATAAAATGTTTCAGTTTGGTTTTAAGTCTTACAGTGCAGCTACGTGGTCGAGTGGTATAACACTCGCCTACGGATCGAAAGGCCATGCGTTCGAGTCCAGGTCTGAGCGGCGCATAGTTGATTCCTTGAAAAAGCTCCTTTACTCACATTTTCTCACCTAACTTAGGTGTAAATAGAAGTACTGGTCGTTAATCGGGTGTATCAATCGGGAAAAAATGTAATATCGCCTAACAGGCGCTTTGCATATTATTATGTGTTGCTGTTGGCTTTGGGCCCCCATGTAAAGTCCATTAAGCACGTTTAGTGGATATTGCACTATGAAAAAGCTCAATGTTTTAAAAAGAGAAAGAAAAAAATGGAATCCTAGCTTGTAAAAATCTTTCTATTTTTATTTTATTGACAAACATTTTTGTGCTTTGTTTTATTTTCGCTTTCTTCTGAACGCATTTCCGTTTCCTGTTTTGTGAATGAATGCGACAGACAAGAGATAAGATCCATTGATTGATGGGGAAAGATTTCCTGAATGAACCAGCGGGGCGAAACGATAAGAGGCATTCGATCAGCTCGCCATGTCAACATCTATTAGACACTCGTTGTGACCGACACCCTCAATCGGGTACTCTGTCAGGATGTGTCAGATGGCCCAAAAGTTAAATAACAAGTCAACTTCTGCATGCATGGTACGTTGACAGCGTTGTCTTTGTCCGAATAATTGTAATATCGCCTAACAGGCGTCATGTCCAATCCTACATGTTGAATGTTGCTGTTGACCAGGGACCCCTTGTAAAGCGCTTTGAGCACATGTAGTAGATATTGAGCTGTTATTTTTCTTTTTTTTTAAAGAAAAAAAAACAAACTTGTATTTATAAATTTGGCCAGAAAACACGTCCTTCAGAATATCGATCAATTAACCAGTTTACAGCCGAACTCTGGGGAAATAAATTGTATTTAAAAACTTGGCCATAAAACTCGTCCTTCAATTATCAATCGATTTAAATGACCCTCGTCCTGACAGGATAAAGAAAAAAAATTGAGCTTTATATAGCGCAATATCCACTAAATGTGCTCAAAGCGCTTCACAAGGGGTCCCTGGTCAACAGCAACATTTAACATGTAGGACGGGACATGACGCCTGTTAGGCGATATTACAATTTTTCGGACAAAGACAACGCTGTTAACGGCCAGGTACTCATTTTACATCTGAGTACGGTGAGAGAATGTGAGTAAAGAGCCTTTTCCAAGGACTCAACTATGCGCCGAGCTCGAGGCTCGAACTCAGGACCTTCGGATCCGAAAGCGAATGTCATTCCACTAGACCTCATAGCCGCAGAACCAGGATCTCTCTACAGATCATACATTTTTTAGATTCAGATAGCTACGAATCGGCTTCGGTCGAGGATCTGCCTCACAGCAAAGACGCTTGCTTCATCAGTGGGACTTTCCACCTGTCCTACATGTGTACCCGATGTGGGCAAGAACCCCAAACGGCAGAGCATCTAGTTGAACGGTGTGTTGTGACGTGCTACCGGACGGGTTCGCGATGTTGCACAAATGCAGACCGGACTTTGCTGATTGGGTCGATCGTTATAACATAAAAAAAAAAAACTATAAAAACTTGAGCTTTTCTATAGCGCAATATCCACTAAACATGCTCAAAGCGCTTTACAAGGTGTCCCTGGCTAACAGCAACATTTAACATGGAGGACGGGACATGACACCTGTTAGGCGATATTACAATTTTTTTTTCGGACAGAGACAACGTTGTTAACGACCAGGTACTCATTTTACACCTGAGTATGCTGAGAGAATGTCAGTAAAGAGCCTTTTCCAAGGACTAAACTATGCGCCGAGCGCGAGGCTCGAAACCAGGACCTTCCGATCCGAAAGCGAGTGTCATACCACTAGACCACATAGCTGCACAACATAGTAGTGTGAGAACCATAAGAGGCTGCTGCCGTACTCGGGAAAAACGTTGTTTTATGTTTGTTTGTGTGGCTATGTGGTCTAATGGTATGACACTCGCTTTCGGCGCATAGTTGAGTCATTGGAAAAGGCTCTTTACTCACATTCTCTCACCGTACCCAGGTGTAAAATGAGTACCTGGCCTTCAACAGCGTTGTCTCTGTCCGGAAAACAATTGTAATATCACCTGCCAGGCGTCATGTCTCGTGCTACATGTTGAATGTTGCTGTTGACCAGGGAACCCTTGTAAAGCGCTTTGAGCACATTTAGTGGATATTTCGCTATATAAAAGCTCAATTTAAATTTTTTTGTTTTCTGTTTTTTTTTTTTTTTTGTATTTTTAAGGGTTTTACGGCGCTTGCAACGAAAAACTTTGGCCAGGAAAATGTAAAAATTGGCCAGAAAACTCGTCCTTCAAATATCGATCGATTTAGATGAACCTAATCTTGCCAAAAAAAAAAAGCGCTCTTAAACCTGGGACTTCGAGTTAAATTATATTTATTTCTGTTTATTATAATTTTTTTTAAATGTCCTTTATATAGCGCAATATCCACTAAATGTGCTCAATGCGCTTTAATTTCTCTATTATTTTTTTTGTTATTATTATAAATTAAACCATGTTTGTTTTTTTTGCCCGTTACCAACACATGAAAAAAAAAAAACAAACCCGCCTCAGGCATTGTGAATGCGATAGGACGACGATAGGACGACGATGGGACGCTTGTTTGTGTTCGAGCTAGAGCTCTCGGAGATCACGTTGCCCTCTTTCTTTAGATTTCCTGTTTCCGGTTACGAAAGTCCGGTCGTCAAGTTACATTCTTTTCTTTCATATTTTTTTTAAGTCGCCATTTTTAACTCCATAATTTCTTTTCCATCAAACCCGAAACCGATTCAAGAGGCAACTCTGATGTGCGGCTATGTGGTCTAGTGGTATGACAATCGGAAGGTCCTGGGTTCGAGCCTCGAGCTCGGCGGGCGCATAGTTGAGTCCTTGGGAAAGGCTCTTTACTCACATTCTCTCACAGTTTCTCAGGTGTAAAATGAGTACCTGGCCGTTAACAGCGTTGTCTTTGTCTGAAAAATTGTAATATCGTCTAACAGGCGTCATGTCCTGTCCTACATGTTAAACCCAGGACCTTCCGATCCTAAAGCGAGTGTCATACCACTAGACCACATAGCCGCACAACATAGTAGTCTGAGAACCATAAGAGGCTGCTGCCGTACTCGTAAAAACGTTGTTTTATGTTTGTTTGTGTGGCTATGTGGTCTAATGGTATGACACTCGCTTTCGGCGCATAGTTGAGTCATTGGAAAAGGCTCTTTACTCACATTCTCTCACAATTGCTCAGGTGTAAAATGAGTACCTGGCCGTTAACAGCGTTGTCTTTGTCTGAAAAGTTGTAATATCGCCTAACTGGCGTCTTGTCCTGTCCTACATGTTAAATGTTGCTGTTGACCAGGGACCCCTTGTAAAGCGCTTTGAGCACATTTAGTGGATATTGCGGGCGCATAGTTGAGTCCTTGGAAAAGGCTCTTTACTCACATTCTCACCGTACTCAGGTGTAAAATGAGTACCTGGCGTGTTAACAGCGTTGTCTTTGTCTGAAAAATTGTAATATCGCCTAACAGGCGTCATGTCCCGTCCTACATGTTAAATGTTGCTGTTGACCAGGGACCCCTTGTAAAGAGCTTTGAACACATTTAATGGATACTGCGCTATATAAAGCTTACTTTTATT
>NC_088373.1:8195368-8197868 GCF_034508935.2 Berghia stephanieae
TGTTCAGACAATTTCATTGAATAGATTCTGAAAAGATGTTTGACACGGTATCCCATATCCTTAGAAAAATGACATATTGAGAAAATGGCAAAGAAGCGTCACGTGTTTTTCACACTGTTCTTATTAAGTACCCTTTTCGATTGTGTTTTCGTGCCTTTATAGACGTCTAGTATATGTGACCCATCGTCTCAAAACGGTATTATGTCGGATTGAACCATATGCTTAAAAGCCGAATTAAATGTTAAAACTGGTCAAAAATATAAATTGTTGGCATTAGCACCCTAAAATAGGGTATCTATTTTCCTCAATAAAACATACAAACTCAACACAAGTCTGATATTTCAGGCTATAAATTCAATTTTCAACATCTTAACCATACCGACTTAATAACGCTTTGAGGCGAAGGGTCACATATTGAGAAAATAGCAAATAAGCTTTCCGTTTTTCACACTTTTCTTACTAAGCACCCTTATTGATCGTGTTTTTCGTGCTTTTAGACGTCCAGTATATATTTTGAAAAATTGGACTTCAATGATGTTATTTCTAATATAGAAATATCGCATTCAATCAAAATCTAAAAATCAATATTGGTAAACGATTTTCCTAAAAATTAAACCCAAACCGCCCATTAAAATTTTGGCCAGGAAACCCGTCCTTCAATAAATAACGATCGATGAAGATGACTCTTATAATTTTATAGAAGAAAATACCCGCCTTCTCAAACGTGGTAGTTTGCAACGTCCCAGGTTTGAGAGTTTTTGACCCAATGTAAGGATCATTTTAAATCGATCGATGACTATAGAACGAGGTTGAGGCATCTGTTTTAATAGGACATACTAATGATAATAATAAAATTGAGCTTTATATAGCGCAATATCCACTAAATGTGATCAAAGCGCTTTACAAGGGCTCATTTTACACCTGAGTACGGTGAGAATGTTAGTAAAGAGCCTTTTCCAAGGACTCAACTATGCGCTCGCAATATCCACTAAATGTGCTCAAAGCGCTTTACAAGGGGTACCTGGTCAGCAGCAACATTTCACATGTAGGACAGGACAAGACGCCTTTTAGGCGATATTACAATTTTTCAGACAAAGACAACGCTGTTAACGGCCAGGTACTCATTTTACACCTGAGAAACTGTGAGAGAATGTCAGTAAAGAGCCTTTCCCAAGGACTCAACTATGCGCCCGCCGAGCGCGAGGCTCGAACCCAGGACCTTCCGATTGTCATACCACTAGACCACATAGCCGCACATCAGAGTTGCCTCTTGAATCGGTTTCTGGTTTGATGGAAAAGAAATTATGGAGTTAAAAATGGCGACTTTAAAAAAATATGAAAGAAAAGAATGTAACTTGACGTCCGGACTTTCGTAACCCGGAAACAGGAAATCAAAAGAAAGAGGGCAACGTGATCTCCCGAGAGCTAAAGCTCGAACACAAACAAGCGTCCTATCGTCCTATCGTCGTCCTATCGCATTCACAATGCCTGAGGCGGGTTTGGTTTTTTTTTTATGTGTGGGTAACGGGCAAAAAAAAACAAAAAAACATGGTTTAATTTATAATAATAACAAAAAAAAATAATAAAGAAATTAAAGCGCAATGAGCACATTTAGTGGATATTGCGCTATATAAAGGACATTTAAAAAAAAAATTATAATAAACAGAAATAAATTATATAATTTAACTCGAAGTCCCAGGTTTAAGAGCGCTTTTTTTTTGGGCAAGATTAGGTTCATTTAAATCGATCAATATTTGAAGGACTAGTTTTCTGGCCCATTTTTATAATTTCCTGGCCAAAGTTTTTCGTTGCAAGCGCCGTAAAACTCTTAAAAATACCAAAAAAAAAAAAAATGAAATTGAGCTTTTATATAGCGAAATATCCACTAAATGTGCTCAAAGCGCTTTACAAGGGTTCCTTGGTCAACAGCAACATTCAACATGTAGCACGAGACATGACGCCTGGCAGGTGATATTACAATTGTTTTCCGGACAGAGACAACGCTGTTGAAGGCCAGGTACTCATTTTACACCTGGGTACGGTGAGAGAATGTGAGTAAAGAGCCTTTTCCAATGACTCAACTATGCGCCGAAAGCGAGTGTCATACCATTAGACCACATAGCCACACAAACAAACATAAAACAACGTTTTTCCCGAGTACGGCAGCAGCCTCTTATGGTTCTCACACTACTATGTTGTGCAGCTATGTGGTCTAGTGGTATGACACTCGCTTTCGGATCGGAAGGTCCTGGTTTCGAGCCTCGCGCTCGGCGCATAGTTGAGTCCTTGGAGAAGGCTCTTTACTGACATTCTCTCAGCATACTCAGGTGTAAAATGAGAACCTGGCCGTTAACAACGTTGTCTCTGTCCGAACAAAAATTGTAATATCGCCTAACAGGTGTCATGTCCCGTCCTCCATGTTAAATGTTGCTGTTAGCCAGGGACACCTTGTAAAGCGCTTTGAGCATGTTTAGTGGAAATGCGCTATATAAAAGCTCAA
>NC_088373.1:8202868-8215268 GCF_034508935.2 Berghia stephanieae
CCTTGGAGAAGGCTCTTTACTCACATTCTCTCACCGTGCTCATGTGTAAAATGAGTACCTGGCCGTTAACAGCGTTGTCTTTGTCCGAAAAATTGTAATATCGCCTAAAAGCGTCATGCTCCGTCCTAAATAAATATTATATTTGCCCTTTCGCCTCAAAACGGTATTAAGTTGGGATGGTTAAGATGTTGAAAATTGATTTTATAGCCAGAAATATCAGACTTGTGTTGAGTTTGTATGTTTTATTGAGGAGAATGGATACCATATTTTAGGGTGCTGATGCCAACAATTTATATTTTTGACCAGTTTAACATTTAATTCGGCTTTTAAGCATTTGGTTTGTTACGACATAATACCCTTTTGAGACGATGGGTCAAATATGTTGCTGTTGGCCAGGGATCTCTTATAAAGCGGTTTGAGCACGTTTAGTGGATATTGCTCTATATAAAATGCTCAATTTGAAAGCTCAATAATATAATGAGGTTTCTGCCATGCCAAGAGATTTGACGTATGTTCTATCTTTTGTCAAAAATATGACATGTGTTTTATCGATTTTCAGCATGAAGGCCCTGGGGGAAGATAATTCCAGTAATCAAAATTACCTGTCATATTAATATAGTCAATAAAAACGTCCACGCTGGCAGCAATGCACGATTTGATCTCGAAAGGCTGGAAACAAAGGAATAAAAGAACAATAAAAAAAAAAAACAACAAAACAAATAGCAACAACAACAAAAACAAAACAAACAAAAAATTGAGCTTTTATAGATAGAATGCGCTTGGCCAAGGAGTTCACAACATTGCCATCCGGAAGTACAACGGACCAACACACAAACTCTGTGTAACCATGAACTTTTATAGTCTGGTTAATACAGTTTAGTGAGAACAACTCACACACGCGGATGGCAAAAACCATAACAAAGGCCTGAGTGACGTCATCTGCATACTATCTATATATAGATAGTTCGAAGATGACGTCACTCAGGTCTTTGTTTTTGAATTTTGCCATCCGCGTTTATGAGTAATACTCACTGAACTGTATTAACCCGACTATAAACGTTCATGGATACACACAGTTGTGTGTGTTGGTCCGTTATACTTCCGGATGGCAATGTTATGAGCTTCTCAGCCAAGCGCATACTATCTATAGATAGTATGCAGATGACGTCACTCAGGGCTTTGTTATTGTTTTTGCCATCCGCGTGTGTGAGTTGTTCTCACTAAACTGTATTAACCAGACTATAAAAGTTCATGGTTACACAGAGTTTGTGTGTTGGTCCGTTATACTTCCGGATGGCAATGTTGTGAACTCCTTGGCCAAGCGCATTTTATCTATAGATAGAGCAATATTCACTAACGTGCTCAAAGCACAAAGGGTCCTTGACCAACAGCAACACGTAACATGGTGAGTCATATGAATTGATGCTATGGTTTAGTTTTAAAACCTCACAACATCCGTCAGCCGGATATGACGTATCAACACACAAAACTATGTTTTACCTTAAACGTTTGTGGTGTGATTACTAGAATTTAGTGAGAACGACTCACAAAATGGCTGGCTAATAACAATAACAAAGAGCCACTGAGCGGTGTTACTTTCGTTCCTTCTCTGGTATCCGAGTACAGTCAATCTTCGTCTTTCTCACACACAACTAACTGTTCTCTCTTTAACTCACTCAATCCTAACACCGACTATAGATAGTATGCAGATGACGTCACTCAGGCATTTGTTATTGTTTTTGCCATCCGCGTTTGTGAGTTGTTCTCACTAAACTGTATTAACCAGACTATAAAAGTTCATGGTTACACAGAGTTTGTGTGTTGGTCCGTTATACTTCCGGATGGCAATGTTGTGAACTACTTGGCCAAGCGCATTCTATCTATATCCGTAGTTTACCCGGGGTTACTTTTACCCCATGCCTATTTATTACATTTTTCTGAGACAAATCATAGGCGTGGAATCAAAGCTAATGTTTTTAGTTTTTACATGTTAATGCGATAGTTGAATAAAACTATCTGTGTACATGTTCATTTTTAATACATTTTTTTCCAATTTTGAAAAGTATAAAAAAAAATCTATATCAACAAAAATATCTAGGATTGAGTGAGTTAACCAGTTTATTTCAGTACTTTGGGAAAACTCGTATTTAAAAACTTGGCCAGAAAACTTCGTCCTTTAAATATCGATCGATTTAACTGACCCTCGTCTCGGACAACAACTCTCAAACCTGGGACTTCGCGAAGTATTTCATAAATCTCAGGTTTGAGAGTTTTTTTGGGTTTTTTTTTTTTTTGCCAAGATGAGGGTCGTTTAAATCGATCGATATATAGATAGTATGCAGATGACGTCACTCAGGCCTTTGTTATTGTTTTTGCCATCCGCGTTTGTCAGTTGTACTCACTAACTGTATTAACAAGACTATAAAAGCTCATGGTTACACAGAGTTTGTGTGTTGGTCCGTTATACTTCCGGATGGCAATGTTGTGAACTCCTTGGCCAAGCGCATTCTATCTTTAAAGGACGAAGTTTTCTGGCCAAATTTTTAAATACGAGTTTTCCCAGAGTTTGGCAATAAACTGGTTTAAAGGAGACAGTTGTTTGTGAGAAAGACGGAGAATGACTGTAAACTCGGATACCCGAGAAGGAACGAAAGTAACACCGCTCAGTTGCTCTTTGTTATTGTTTTTAGCCAGCCATTTTTATGAGTCGTTCTCACTAAATTCTATCTAGTAATCAGACTATAAACCTTTCAGATTATTGATAGAGTTAAGTTTTCTGGCCAAATTTTTAAATACGTGCTTTGTCCAGACAATGGCAATGTAACTGTTTAACCCTCTCCTTACCAACCATAGAAAATTGTCACATTCGTTACGATACAACCGACAATTTTCTCATTCTGATTTCTCTTGTACATCATAAAATGTATAGAAATGCTTTTATTACAGCTATAAATACTAAACACTGTGTTGTAGACATCATTTTGCTGAACAACATTCTGTATAGAATGTACTTGTTACTTTTTTGTTTGATTAGGATTTTGTGTCGGGTGGGTGGGTGTGAATTTTCGGGGGAAATTCTAAAAATGGCTGGTAAAGAGAGAGTTAAATCTGAAATATTTTTTCTTCCGCATGATCGAATTCACAAAGATGCAAATGTAGATTATACCCCAAGCACAATAGGATTGAAATAGCATTGCGTTCCTTCCAGAACAATCCTATTTGCTCTCTGAGATTGATTGAATTATTGACATTCTATATTACCCATGGAATGAAGCATAAATGACACACATGATAATTATATTAAAACTGTACACTACACAAATGTTCTATGCCGGGATGGAACAAAATACATATGTGACTGGTGCTCTCTGAGCGGTGTTGTTATGTCTGTCGGGTTAAGTATCTAGATATCTAGAATGAAATGATGTCAACGTGCACATATCATCTAATAATATCTTATTCCACTTTTTAGGTGGCACTGCTGGCTTGGGACACCTTGTAAAGCGCTTGAGCACGTTTAGTGGATATTACGCAATGAATGTTATTAATTTTAGCCATTAATTAAAAATAAAAAGATAAGGCATTATTTTTGATAAGCTCCAATTTCAGCCATGCAGCCATTGTTATGAGTAATTCTCACAAAATTCTTTTAATAAGATAGACTATAAACGTTTAACCCTCTCCATACCAGCCATTTTCAGGATTTTCCCCAAAACTTCACACCCAACTAACACAAATATATATATTTTATCACTCAGACATAATAGCAGTAAGTTATTGCGATACATAATTTCTTTAAGCAAAACATTCACTAACTACAACACACTGTTCATTTTCTTTAAATTTTATGATGTACAAAAGAAATTTGAATAATAAAAATGTTAGTTGTATCGTAAACGAATGTGACGATTTTCCTGTAGTTGGTAAGGAGAGGGTTAAGGTTACACAGGTTGTGCGGCTATGTGGTCTAGTGGTATGACACTCGCTTTCGGATCGGAAGGTCCTGGGTTCGAGCCTCGCTCGGCGCATAGTTGAGTCCTTGGAAAAGACTCTTTACTCACATTCTCTCACCGAACTCAGGTGTAAAATGAGTACCTGGCCGTTAACAGCGTTGTCTTTGTCCGAAAAATTGTAATATCGCCTAACAGGCGTCATGTCTCGTCCTACATGTTAAATGTTGCTGTTGACCAGGGACCCCTTGTAAAGCGCATTGAGCACGTTAAGTGGATATTGCGCTATATAAATGCTCAATTGTTAAATGCTCAGTGTTGGTTCGTTATATCCGGATGGCGGATGTTGTGAGTTTTTTTTTAACGCTTGATATCAACAGCGTGAAAGAGGCAGTTACGGTTTCTGGGACATGTGTGGAGAAGAGACGGAATAGAAAAGTTGGTAGCATCTGGGATGATCGAAGGAAAGAGAGCTAGAGGAAGACAAAGAATGACTTATCTAAATAACCTAAGAATGGCCAAATGTGCTTTTAAAAGTAACAGAGATTTCATGCGCACCGCAGAGGATCGTGATTCGTGGAGACAGCTGACGTCACGGCAACGTGCTCAAGAGTACAAGCAACGATGGATGATGATGGATATCAATATAAATTAAATACTCGCGATTGGTACAATGCTTCTTAAATATCATGAAATTCAAATGTTTTGTTTACAATTGCTGTCACCAAACATCACCTGAATCAATACCTTGAATGCCTTCACTATACATCACCTGAATACCTTGAATGCCATCGCCATACATCACATTAATAACATGAATACCTTGTGAGGGAATATAGATAGTGCGGCTATGTGGTCTAGTGGTATGACACTCGCTTTCGGATCGGAAGGTCTGGGTTCGAGCCTCGCTCGGCGCATAGTTGAGTCCTTGGAAAAGGCTCTTTACTCACATTCTCTCACCACAATCAGGTGTAAAATGAGTACCTGGCCGTTAACAGCGTTGTCTTTGTCCGAAAAATTGTTATATCGCCTAACAGGCGTCATGTCTCGTCCTACATGTTAAACGTTGCTGTTGACCAGGGACCCTTGTAAAGCGCTTTGAGCACATTCTAGTGGATATTGCGCTATATAAGAGCTCAATTTAATTTAATTTAAGTTCGAAGATGACGTCACCAGGTCTTTGTTATTGTTTTTTTTTTTGCCATCCGCGTTTGTGAGTAATGCTCACTGAACTGTATTAACCTGACTATAAACGATCATGGTAACACATCGTTTTGTGTGTTGGTCCGTTATGCTTCGGATGGCAATGTTATGAGTTTCTTAGCCAAGCGCATAGTCTCTATAGATAGAATGCGCTTGGCCAAGGAGTTCACAACATTGCCATCCGGAAGTATAACGGACCAACACACAAACTATGTGTAACCATGAACTTTTATAGCCTGGTTAATACAGTTTAGTGAAAACAACTCACAAACGCGGATGGCAAAAACAATAACAAAGGCCTGAGTGACGTCATCTGCATACTATCTATAGATAGAATGCGCTTGGCCAAGGAGTTCACAACATTGCCATCCGGAAGTATAACGGACCAACACACAAACTCTGTGTAACCATGAACTTTTATAGTCTGGTTAATACAGTTTAGTGAGAACGCGGATGGCAAAAACAATAACAAAGGCCCGAGTGACGTCATCTTCGAACTATCTATAAACCAACTCGATCTTTGCGATCAGGCAGTTCATCGCTAATGGAGAAAAACATCTCAAGAAAAAGTTTGCTGAGCGTGGTGTTGCATTTTCGGCTCCAATCGTATGGATGTTTTTACCACTTAAAACCCGACAATGTGAAACTTTACCAATCTTCAAAAGGCATTTAAAAACCATTTTGTTTTCATTTCCCTTATCGTGATTCTATGTGAACTTCGATCAAAATATGTGTGTGACTTTTGTAGTGATTTTGTAGTCGTATGAATGAACGTGTGTGATACTAAAAGAAAACCAATTGTATAGCAGCACCTCTGAGCACTATGATTTGTGGATACTGGCGCTATATTAAATAATAATAATAATAATAATAATAATAATAATAATAATAATAACAATAATAATAATAATAATAATAATAATAATAATAATAATAATAACAATAATAATAATAATAATTGTAATAATAATGATAATAATAATAATAATAATAATAATAATAATAATAATAATAATAATAATAATAATAATAATAACAAACTACTCCTGATAAGGAGAGAAGGTTAAAAGGAAAATAAAAATGAAAATCCCAGTTATCTTCTCTTGCTTGCACTCCAGAAGCGAATCAATCAATAATTTTACTGTTTCTGCATCCGTGTTAGCCCTTCGATATTGGATTCGATTTGGTGCCTAATCTCTGTTAAATGCCTTAATGAAAGCCATCGTTGTTTCCATTTTAGAAGGAACCGCTCGGTTTGTTTTGAATAATGGGGGTTTATGACCGTGACGAATTTTTGGATTGGTTTAAGTACAGCTGCTCAGGGGAGAGAATAGGGTAGGATGGGGGTAGGGGAGATAATTTTGAATTGAGTTGTTGTTTGACATGGAGTTTTGGGTTACGTAAGTAGGTCTAATGTGTTGGTGAAGGGGGGGGGGGGGGGGGTGTATGTGTGGTGTGTGTGTGTGTGTGTGTGTATGTGTGTGTATGTGTATGTGTGTGTATGTGTGTGTATGTGTGGATAGGGGGATGGGGTGTTTCAAATGGTGGTGGTGGTCATGATGATGATGGTGATGATGATGTTGATGATGACGATGACGATGACGATGATGATGATGACGATGATGATGATGATGATGATGATGATGATGATGATGATGATGATGATGATGAAGATGAAGATAATGATGATGATAATGATGATGATGGGGAGGAGGACAAGGAGGAAGAGGAGGAGGAGGAGGCAAAAGAAAATGCTACCATATGGTAGAACGTCTGACAGGTAATCATAAGGTCTGAGGTTCGATCCCTAGTCGAGGTAGACTGTTTTTTTTGGGATTTATAATTTCTTGTGTATTTTTCTTTCTTGCTTTGTCTGGCACCTTTCATACACACTTGTTCAGTTCTGTATGTCTGGCACTTTTCATACACACTTGTTCAGTTCTGTATATCTGGCACCTTTCATACACACTTGTTCAGTTCTGTATGTCTGGCACCTTTCATACACACTTATTCAGTTCTGTATGTCTGGCACCTTTCATACACACTTGTTCAGTTCTGTATGTCTGGCACCTTCCATACACACTTGTTCAGTTCTGTATGTCTGGCACCTTTCATACCCACTTGTTCAGTTCTGTATGTCTGGCACCTTTCATACCCACTTGTTCAGTTCTGTATGTCTGGCACCTTTCATACCCACTTCTTCAGTTCTGTATGTCTGGCACCTTTCATACACACTTGTTCAGTTCTGTATGTCTGGCACCTTTCATACACACTTGTTCAGTTCTGTATGTCTGGCACCTTTCATACACACATGTTCAGTTCTGTATGTCAGGCACCTTTCAAACACACTTGTTCAGTTCTGTATGTCTGGCACCTTTCATACCCACATGTTCAGTTCTGTATGTCTGGCACCTTTCAAACACACTTGTTCAGTTCTTTATATCTGGCACCTTTCATACACACTTGTTCAGTTCTGTACCTTTATGATGTACATCGTTAACCATCCTAAATTTTCCCATTTCCCACTTCCCCGGCCTTCCTTCCTTCCCTCTGTTATTTGAACAATTAATAAATTCTGATAAACGACTGCAATCCCAACCATTTCCAAATCATCAAAACGGTTGGTTCTCTCTTGGCTCTCTCTTTATAATCCTTCTATCGATTCTTTTACCAATTCAAGCATGCCCAAGGCACATAAATACACACACACACACACAAATACTCACACACAATATACACACAGATACACTCACACACACACAAACACACACATACACAAACACTCACACACATATACACACAGATACACTCACACACACACACAAACACACACATACACAAATACTCACACACATATACACACAGATAAACATACACACATAAACACACACACACACAAACACATATACACACACAGACACACACAGACAATATCTTTTCAGTCTCTTCTTCTAAGACACCGCAAACGCCCTACTTATTAATTAATTAATTATTTATTTATTTCTCTATTTATTTATTCATCTATTTTCTTTCAACTTATTTTCAAGAATCAAAGAAATGATTTTAACTTTCAACCCGTTTTGTGTCAGTTCCACTTGATTTCATTTCGTTGATGGATCTCAAGTTTCCCACACGTTTTAAATTTCAAACATTAAAGTAAGTAGTTCTTCTATTTGATGGCTTCCCTCAGATTAAACTAGAAGGTGTTTTTGATTTCACACAAAGCAATCACTCGTGCAAGACTTCATTGTTCGATGGAATCAATGTGATTATCTCCCTTGTTGATTTTTCAATTCTCCATTCCTTTTCATCTGATGAAATTACGAGTAAACAATATTTTAGAACATCTTCAGATAATGGAGATAAAGAGAGAGGCGGAAAAGATGAAGATAAAGAGGGAGGAAAAATTATGGAATGTGGATGATGAGGGAGAGGAGGAGGTGGGGGGGGGGTGGAAAAGAAGAAGAAGGAGAAAAGAAAGGCAAATGAAAGAGGTAAAAGAGAAGGAGGAGGCGGAGGAGGTCGAGAAGGAGGAAGAGGAGGAGGAGGAGGAGGAGAACAGAAAGGAAAATGATAGAGGTAAAAGAGAAGAAGAAGAAGAAGGAGGAGGAGGAGGAGAAGATGAGAAGGGGGAGGAGGAGGAGGAGGAGGAGGGAGAGGAGGAGGAGGAGGACGAAAAGAAGAAGGAGAAAAGAAAGGAGAACGAAAGAGGTAAAAGAAAGAAGAAGAAGAAGAAGAAGAAGAAGAAGAAGAAGAAGAAGAAGAAGAAGAAGAGAAGAAGAAGAAGAAGAAGAAAGAAGAAAGGAAGAAGAAGAAGAAGGAGGGAGGGAGGAGGGGGAGGAGGGAGGGAGGAGGAGGAGGAGAGAGGAGGAGGAAAAGAAGATGACGGAAACCTCGCTTGTTAGGGTTGTTAATGATGTTCTCTCTGTTATAGACAATGGTTCAAAGGGGGGGCGGGGTGGGGGGGGGGGGGGGGGGGTGGTATGTAAGTATCCCTTATGAATTGTTCAACAAAACTACATTTTGCGTGTCGAGTATCATGACATGGTACATTCCAAGTTCAACAAAAATAGAACACACAGAAAAGCTAAAAAGAAAAAAAAAAAGGAAGAATAAAATAATAACATATAAGATGTAAAGGAATGATGAGAAAATCGTTAACTCACTCAACCCTAACACCGGCTATATCCGTAGTTTACCCGGGGTTACTTTTACCCCATGCCTATTTATTACATTTTCCTGATACAAATTATAAGCGTAGTATCAAAGCTAATGTTCTTCATTTTTACAGGTCAATAGGAATTGGATAGAAATATCTATGTACATGCTCATTTTAATACATTTTTTTCCAATTTTGAAAAGTAGCAAAAATCTCTAGGATTGAGTGAGTTAATAAAACAAAAAAGAAAAGAAAAGAAAAAGAGAAAAAATAAGCTAGTCTATTTCCACGGCATTTAGTATTAAGTCAATGAATGGAAAAGAACGACGAGTTTTCTCCCCTTTGGCCCTCAAGGGACTGACGTAATGAGGCGACACGTTTCTCGTGTGACGTGTGGCGTGTGGCGTGCCGTGTGAGATTCGTCTCTAACCATCTTCAATAATTCATATTACGTAGTCACTTGTCTTGCCTTGCCATCGGCGGCATGCCGGGATACACGATAGACATGGCATGTCCTACATCCCCTGCCCCTGTAATCGTACCAGTGATGGCGTGGCTATGTGGCCCATGTGATGTGGTCTATCTAGTGGTATGACACTCGCTTTCGGATGGATCGGAAGGTCCTGGGTTCGATCGAGCCTCGTTCGGCAGCAGCCTATTATGGTTCTCACACTACTATGTTATGACGATCGACCCACTCAGCAAAGGCCGGTCCGCATTCGTGCACCGTCGCAAACCCGCCGAGTAGCATCGTCACAACACACCGTTCGACTAGATGTTCTGCCGTCTCAGGCTCTTGCCCACAGCGGGTACATATTGGACAGGTAGAAAAGACCCCACCGATGAAGCGCACTTGCCGTTAGGCAGCTCCTCTACCGAAGCCGATTCGCCGTCACCCAGTGTCTCCTCTTACTGGTATCAAAGCCTGGCAACTTCTCACCAAGCTTAGAGGAAGTTACGTCCCCGCCTCCACGAGGGATTGAATTCGTCCAAACCGACTTTCATCTCGTTCGGCGGCGCATAGTTGAGTCCTTGGAAAAGACTCTTTACTCACATCCTTTCACCGCCCAGTGAGTTGTCTTTCGTAGTGGTCAAGGAAACAAGTGGTCCCATTGGTTGAACTGTTGAATACAACTCACGATTTGTTTTCTTTTTGTAGTCTTGTTGTATGACACTCGCTTTCAGATTGGAAGGCCCTGGGTTTGAGTCTTACTCGGGGCATAGTTGAGTCCTTGGAGAAGGCTCTTTACTTACATTCTTCTCTCACCTTACTAAGGTGTTAAATGAGTACCTGGTCGTTAACAGCGTTGTCTTTGTCCGAAAATAAATGTAATATCGCCTAACAGGCGTCATGTCACGTCCTACATGTTATGTGTTGCTGTTGGCAAGGGACCCCTTGTAAAGCGCTTTATGAGCACGTCTAGTGGATATTGCGCCATATAAAATCTTAAAAATCTCAATGTATAGAACTGACTGTCTGAGAAAGGTGTTATCTAAATTGTAGTGACTCATTAGGGAGCAGGCACTGATGTAAGATTAAAACTTGAGCTTTTATACGTGACCCTCGCCTCAAAACGGTATTATGTCGGGATGATGAAGATGCTGAAGATTGAATTTATAGCCAAAAATATCAAGAGTTCCGTTGATTTTGATGTTTTATTGTGGACCATGAATGTTATATTTTATTGTGCTAATTAGCGGACATTCCAATTTTTGACCAGTTTTAACTTTGATTTGACTTAATAATATCTTAATCACTCCGACATAATACTTTTTTGAGGCGAGGGGTCATATAATGTATATCCCAATATCCACTAAATGTGCTCATAGTGCTTTACAAGGGGTCCCAACCAACAGCAACAATTGAATGTAGGACGAGACATGGCCACTGTTAGGCGGTGTTACTTTTTTTTTTTATTCGGACAGAAGCAATCTGTTAACGGCCGGGTATCATTTTAAATCTGAGTACGGCGAGAGAATGTGAGTGAAGAGCCTTTTCCTAGGAATCAGCTATGTCCTGCATTAATTCAAGATTCGAAACCATGGACCTTCGGTCCCCAAGGCGAGTGTCAAACACTACACCACATAGCCGCACATTTGACAATATCACAATGACAATTTAGAGAGCAGGCACTGGTGAAAGAGAAAGATATGAAGCAAAAATAAATTGTGTTTGGAACAAAGCCATGGGAATACTGAATTTAGAGATATAGACAGAAAGATGATAGATAGATAGATAGATAGATAGATAGATAGATGGATAGATAGATAGATAGATAGATAGATAGATAGATAGATAGATAGATGGATAGATAGATAGATAGATAGATGGATAAAAAGATAGATAGATAGATAGATAGATAGTTAGATAGATGGATAGATAGATAGATAGAAAGATGATAGATAGATAGATAGATAGATAGATAGATAGATAGATAGATAGATAGATAGAAAGATGATAGATAGATGGATAAATAGATAGTTGAAAGAGAAATAGATCGATCTATCGATAGATAGATAGATGGATAGGCAGACAGATAGATAGATAGATAGATAGATAGATAGATAGTTAGATAGATGGACAGATAGATAGATAGATAGATAGATAGATAGATAGATAGATAGAAAGATGATAGATAGATGGATAGATAGATAGCAGACAGATAGATAGATAGATAGATAGATAGATAGATAGATAGATAGATAGATAGATAGATAGATAGATAGAAAGATCGATAGAGAGATAGATAGAAAGATGATAGATACATGGGTAGAAAGATGATAGATAGATAGATAGATAGATAGAAAGATGATAGATAGATAGAGAGATAGACAGATAGAAAGATGATAGACAGATAGATAGATAGATAGATAGATAGATAGATAGATAGATAGATAGATAGATAGATAGATGATAGATAGATAGATAGATAGACAGATAGAAAAATGATAGATAGATAGATAGATAGACAGATAGAAAGATGATAGATAGATAGATAGACAGATAGAAAGTTAGATAGATAGATATATAGACAGATATATATATATATAATATATATATATTATATATATATATATATATTTATAA
>NC_088373.1:8215368-8247868 GCF_034508935.2 Berghia stephanieae
TGGTCAACAGCAAATTCAAATGTGGGTTTTTGGAAAGGCCGTTGGCGATTTAAAATTATTGGGACAAAGACAACGTGAAGTCCTCGCAGAAGTTGACTTGTTATTTAATTTTGGGCCTCTGACACTCCTGACGAGTACCGATTGAGGGTGTCGGTCACAACGAGTGTTTTAGATGTGACTGGCGAGCTGATCGAATGCCTTTTGTTTTGCCCCCCGGGGTTTATTAGGAAATCTTTTCCCCTCAATAATGTCTTATTCTTTCTGTGCATTCATTCACAAAAAAGGGAAAAGGAAAATGGTTTAGAAAAAAGCGAAAAAAAAACAAGCCAAAAATGTTTGCAATTAAAAAAAATAGAAAGATTTTTACAAAAAGGATTCCCTTTTTTTCTTTCCTTTTTTAAAAATTTTGCTTTTCATAGGCAAATCCCCTAACGTGTTAATGGACTTTACATGGGGGCCCAAAACCAAAGCAACACTAATAAAATGCAAAGCGCTGTTAGGCGATATTCATTTTTTTTTCCCATTATACAACCCCATTAACGACGTACTTTTTTACACTAATTGGTGAGAAAAAGTGGTAAAGGAGCTTTTTCAAAAAACAATATGCGCCCCTGACCCGGACTCGAACGCTGGCCTTTCGTCCCTAGGGGAGGTTATACCCCTCGACCACGTAGCTGCCTGTAAGACTTAAAACCCAAAATGAAACATTTTATCTTTTTGAGAAGGGACTCTAAAACCGTTTTAAGTGGGATCTTTAAAGGGGGTAGATAAGGGATTAAGCAACCCCTTACTCCATAAAAACCCCAAAGGGGGAATTTTGAAGTTTAAAAAAAAACTGACGCTGTTCTGTGAAAACACCAACGCATTGTTCTATGAAAACACTAACACATTGTGTTTGAAAACACACAAAAAATTTTTGATGAAAAACTACAAAAAACATTGTTTGTGAAAAAAAATAACACGTTGTCTATGAAAACACAAAGCATTGTTTTTGTGAAACACATAACATTGTTGCATGAAAACACACCCCGCATTTTTCTGTGAAAACACAAACATTGTTGTATGAAACCCCACAACGCATTGTTCTATGAAAAAACACAAACATTGTTCTATGAAAAACACAAGGCTTTTCTCTATGAAAACATTCGAGCATTGTTTTATGAAAACACACAACGCATTACTCTATGAAACATTCGAGCATTGTTCTATGAAAACACATTTGTTTATTATTATGTGATTATAATTTTTGTTGTTTGTTTGTATTTTGCGTTTTGATTTTTATTGTTAGTGGGTTGTTTTTTTTTTTTTTTGGTTATTTGTTTTGGTCTTTACAATAATTTTTTGTATTCTTGCTTACACGTTCGTTATGCTTGAATGACTCAATGCCCATGACAAGTTTTTTAAATTAACGATTCAAGGTAAACGGAAAACACCTTAAATTCTACATCCAAACGCAACAATTTAATAAATTTAATCTATAAAAAATCACACCAGACAGGGAGGTTTCGAGTGTTAGGGATTTCCGCCCGGGTCCGTTCATCAATCGAAAGTTTTGGGGGACGGGGCTTTATTTTTGGGAACTGATCCGTGATCGATGCGCTTGTCATCTTTGTATTCGCGTTTCTTTGATCTTTCGCATGAGTTGTCACCACCCCAATCAACGAGTGATTCTATTATATTATTATGATGTCCTTGGTATTGTGGTTTTTTGGGGTCGATTGTCTAAAAATTGTCGTTTAAAATTTACGTCACAACGCATATTCTTTGAGATTATTATATATATATTTTATATTTTAATATATATATAAAATATAAAACAAAATATATAATATATATATTTATTTATATATATATTTTTATATATATATATATATGAGTATTGGTGGGTATTTGGGTTGGGTACGAGAGTGCTCGATAATGTTGGTTAGGTAATATCGAAAGTTGAGTAGAAGATTCCGGACAAAATAGGGCGACTGACGACTTGGATGGGCCACAGAAAATATAATATAAAATATTATATAATATATATATAAATATATTTTATATTATAAATATTTATATATAGGATTATACCAAAAAGGAGACTTTTGTACCCTATAGTTTTCTTTTTTATTTTTACTTTACCAATAGGGAGACCAAAATCCGGCCCCCCTATTGATTTTGCCTCTAGCAATTCACTTTTCTATTTTAGTTTAAGGTTGTCAACCAACGTCAAGGATATAAAATTGTAAATCATAGAAAGGGAAGTTATTTGTTAAAAAACCGTAAAGGTTAGGGCCAAAATTTTCGTGGTAAATAGGGCCCGCCTGAAAGACAATAGGGGTACCAGTGTTTTCATCGATATATTTAAATTTTGTGAGGCAATATTTTCCGAAATTTTCCCCAAAATTCTAGAGCATTATATGGATTTTATAGTTGAAAACCAAATAAAAAAATTGTGTGAAAGTTGTTGAACTGAGGAATGGAACAGATTACGAATTTTAATTATTTTTAGAACAGATTTATCGATTCTTGGCCCGGGAAATCTTTTAGGTGACAAGAGAAAGAAACTTAGTAACTCTTTTTTTCGTGAAACTTTATGTTTAGTCAATTTCGGAAAAGGGGCCCACTCGGCACTCACTCACTTGCAAGTCGGTAGTAGGTGGTTATCAGTTATCAGCTGGGGCTTTAGTCTTAGTCAAACGCTTCATCAAAACCATTATTGAGTAGCATGTGATGCCTGATGCAGTTGAAGCCATCTCGACGTGTGAAAAGAGCATTTCTGTTTATTTGCAGTAGAAACGTCAGATGCCCGCATTTAAATCCTCCAAATTCCAGGCGTTGTATTGCCATATCGATCTTCGAAAAAGATTTTGGGCTAGCGTCAAGTTGACTATTCTATGTTGAGAGATTTTAAAATGCAAACCTAACATTATAAATTGAAACTACAAAAAAAGGTCTTTTTAAATGAACCGCTGTGTTTTTTATATTTTTCAAGAAACCCAAAGGATTTCTGATAACCACTGACTACGACTTACAAGAGAGTGGCCACGGAACGTCCTCTCTATAGCCGCAAGTATTTTTTCGTTTACGTTTAGTTCCAAATAGAAGTCTATGGCATCGTGGGGTAAATTGTTTCTGGAGGCATCATTTGAAGAAGACACGAGATAATTATAAAGGTAAGTTATTGGCCAAATTTTTATTACATCACGGTTGGGTTTAAAATTTTTCAATAGGGTAGACATCACACACCGATTGATGATTGTAAATTGTTCAAGTCAGTCATTTGGAAGTGGAGTCAGATAATTCGGGAACTTCTGTAGACTGTAGATTCACCACTAGTGAGTAAGATCTGTCGTTTTTACTACTAATTTTTACTATTCACTACTAAATTTTTGTTTTAGCGCTATCCAACTCAACACTTCTCGTGTTTATTTTATTTTGGCCAAAAAAAAAAAATGGATTTTTGAAAGAATAAAATAATTTTTAAACTTTAAAAACCCGTCTTTGCATCTTGTTTATGTTTCAGTATGCCATAATCACAGCATCACAATCATAGTTTAATGTTGAGAATATGTATTTCTTTTGTTAACTTCGATCAGGAGAATTTGAGCTTTAAAAATCCTGGAAAAAATGTCTTGCTGTCAATCAGACAACCTTTTGATTGTGATCTATGGGTGTTAATGGTAAATAAAAGTAATTGATGAGGAAATGAATAACATTGAGGGTACACATGTTTGTTTTTTTTTTTTTTTTTTTGAGTAATGATGTGTAATACTATTCAGTCCACTCCGGATAATTGCAACTCATTTAAACGCAACTTTCGGTTAATCACAATATTTCCCAAGCAATTTGGAAAATTAAATTTTTATAAAATCACTGGGTTAATTGCAACAAAAATTCGTTTTTTAAAAAGTGGTAAATTCAAGAAATTCAAACAGTATATCATGAATAAATTTCATCTTTGGATGAAATGTGACAGGTTTAAGAATCGAGAGTGAGCAGGATTTAATGTCTACAGTAAATGTGTACCACTCTGTTTGAGTCGAAGAAGAGGGCGGGGGGTCTGCAGTATGGGTTTGTGACGTAGTGGTGGCCTTAAATAGAAGAGGGGTGGGGCTGGTATAATCTTGACAACAGGTTATAAATGAAAGTTATAAAGAGAGACCTGGCGATACCTTTGTTTTAGGAAATTTTAACAATGTGCATTGTGACCAAAAGAGTTTGGTGAGAGCTTATTGTCTCTCATTAAGGCTTAAACTCTTTAAATCTGACCAAATGTTGAATTGTTGAGAAAAAAGATTGAAACTTTTTTCAATCTGAATAAAATATCGGCTTGCTTCATAGCTGCTTTTGGTTGAAAAATCTACAGGGGCTGCCCATATGGTTTTTGGTTTCAATCAATTTGTCTATATGTGGTTTGACTAAGAATATTATTTACTGGTTTGGTTGAAAATAAATGTGTAAAATGTTGAAATAGTGGACAGGAAACGGGTTTCGGTTAACCCAAAACATTTTCGATGACCCCAAGGGTTTATTGCGATTATCTAAGTGGGACTTTTACTGAATCTTGAACGAAAAACTATAATATGGATTATGATTATAGACAGATTGTTTTGGAATTTATTTCCGTCCTCCTTCCCAAAACGGGCGTTTTGAAATTTTAAAGAAAATAGCAGAGGTTTCGGATTTAAATTTTTCTTTTTTTTCCAATGGCAAAAAGTAAAGGTAATAATTTTTAAAAAATCCTTTTCAGATAAGTGGCATGATTTTTTGTTTAAGAGTTTAGGGGAAAAAACTTGAAAAGATAGTCTTCGCTTTTTTTTTTTGGGTTTTATTTTCTATATAGATCCAACTCGAGCCGGGAAAAGTGAGGGCAAAACCCAAAGTTCCATATACATGTTTTTTTTTGTGGTAAGTATGTACATTAAAATAAAATCATAACTTTGTATAGCGTTTACCCAAACAGTTGGCACCATGCTCAAAATCCCTTACACATCACCATATTTTGGGGGTGGACAAAACACTTTGGGCCACAAAAGATGAGACCTGCAGTTGTTAGGCGAAAATACAATATTTCGGGAAACAAGGACAACATGTTTTAAAACAGTGAGATCCCCTAGTTTTTTGTTTTTAAAAAATTTTTCTTTGCAGTGGGGACTTCCCCAAACCCAATAACACTTTTTAAATTTTCTCTGTTATATTTTGAAGGGGATATTCATTGATGAGCATTCACATTTGAAGTCGTTTGTTTTTATTTGACAATATGTGAAATGATGGGGTTTCCAGGAAAATTAAAATAGTTCTGTTGGGAGTTATACTTTTGATTCGCATTTTGCCCAAAAATTTCTTGCATGAAATGTTTATCAACTTTTTTTGTTAACATATTGCAGTTTTCAAAAGGGTTTGGAAGTTCATATTGTTGCAATGGGCAACCGTTTAATGTCCCGAATCGTAGTGAATAAAAATTGTTTTGTAGTTGTTGGTCCCCGGGTAGGATTTAAAGGTTGGTTAAAAACGGTTTTTCTGAAAACCGGTTGGTGTTCTATATTTATCCATGCACAGTTGAAAACATATTAAAACTTAGTGAAATATGTCTGCCTTTCTCAACTCTTTTTTTTTACTTGCATTATTAACCCGCTAATTGTTTTGTTGGATTATTAAACAATGGCTCT
The DNA here is from genome assembly GCF_034508935.2 of Berghia stephanieae. Lineage (NCBI taxonomy): Eukaryota > Metazoa > Mollusca > Gastropoda > Nudibranchia > Aeolidiidae > Berghia > Berghia stephanieae. Next base: position 8,221,023 of record NC_088373.1, read on the forward strand.
TCATGTTTATTGTCAACATGAAAAATTGATTGATCTGTATCTTTTCCAACAAAATATACGGGTCCCGATTTTGTTGGTGACTCGGGGTTTGATTCCTCTACGTACTCTGTGAGGTACCAATGCTGAGTTAAACATTGTCTCTGGAACCTAGTTGTCATTCCCAAACTTTAGTCAGAGCCTCATCCACTAACTTTTTCAAGATTTTAACACTCGTTTCCAGTTTTGGGACCCAGGTTCAACCCGAATGCTATACACTTGCAAACCAACGTGTTACGGTGCAATGGGGGAGTCCATTTTTTTGTTCCCTTCTTCTCCTTTGATATTTGTGGGATCCATTTTAATTTACCCATTCCTTTTAAAAGAAACTTCCCACCCCTTCCCTGGTGTGCATTTGTGTTATTTGGGATTTTTTTCTGTTTGGGCAAGTGCTGCGTCGCAAAATACGCACCTTTTAATAACAAGCCAAATCCAATTTGATTTGGGTGGACATCTTAGAATTTGAAACCCAATGTGTGAGTGATATCAGTGAAAACCAGCCATAAAAATGTTCATGTTTATTTTATGGGGTTTTTTTTTGTCTGTAATAGATTAAATTGTTGTATTGTAGTGTTTTTTTAAATGGTTTTTTGTTACAACCCATCTAATATTAAAAAATGTTTCTTTGTATTTCTATGATGCTTTAAGGCTTTTTTTTCCAAGACGCTGGAAACTTAACGAGAATCAGAGTAGTTTAACATTTTTATTAATCTTGCAACCTAAACAGTATTTGATGATTGGGAGCATTTAAAGAAAAGCACATTTTCTTTTAATTTGTCGGTACTAAAATTATACTTTGATAATGTCTGCTGTGCTACAAACCCTTTTGACTTCCAGGTTCAATATTTTTCTTTATTCTAAAATTCTTGGGTGTCCTTTCAATGACAACTGAGATCATTAAAATTCAGCTCAAAAACATGATGTGTGTAGATTTGATGAAAACATATGTTCGAGTTGAGAAGCAGTGTTCACGAACTTGCTGATCGTTTTTACTAGCATTTATTTCCTAACTTACCTGTGTCAATTAACAAAGGCAAGACTCAAATATTTTCTATTGAACAGTGTGTTTGTTATTGAATATTTCGGCATATACATGTCATATTTCATTCCACAAAATATAAATCAGGATTAAGTTGTCTGGGCATCAGCATCGTTCAGGCAGTTGGGGGGAAGTCTTTAAGGAATTAATGAAGCCGATGCTCAACCGTCTGGAGGACGTTTGTTTGATGTCGGCTGTTTGTTCTGCCAGCCGGTGATGTTTTCTCACTCCCTCAATGACAAAGAAAGTCATTGTTATGACTATGAACTATAGTCTATTATTACTTTTGTTACTATATTAATTGTTACTTATTGCCGCTACTGTTATTATTATTATTATTATTATTATTATTATTATTATTATTATTATTATTATTATTATTATGATATTGCCTTCATTGCATTCTATTACTATTATTGTATAATTAATTTCTGATTGTTGTAAATAATTTATGTGAATTGAATTTTGTCGATTGGCCAAGGGCCTACAATAAACTTAAATGAAATGTTAGTCTTTGGATAGGACTTGGGTCTATTCTTGATTGCTTTTCCGCCTGGGTCGAGTGAAGCATTTGGAGTAAATTTTGTTGCTCAACGTAAAAAAACATGACGCTTACCATTCCGCTGATACTGATCCCTCCAAGGGGTGGTTGGGGAAAAACCTAAAATTCTTTTGACATTCTGTCTGATTTTCGCTGAAACAACAAAGGACAATCTATGTATTCAGATGAGACTTCAATGTGTTACTATTCCGATTTATGTTCATATTTTGATTATAATGAAGAGGGAAACCCTGAACCCAGTGAAGTGGTGGATTGATCTATTTATTTCTATTTCAAAACAAAAATATGGCGTCTTTTCACTGGATTTGTTATGTGGCAGAGGTCTCCACAAATCTAACATACCTCTTCCAAAGGAATAGATGGTAGAAAAAGTATATAACAAGAAGGAATTATGACAGTTACTTGCCCAGGCCTTAAATATTTGGAATGCTATTCCTCTCTATCGCTGTCATGTAGCTGATGTGCATACGATCTGTCTATTGATTTATTTTCATATTCATAGCATGATGTGCTTTATTTTCTTCTTTTTTTTTCCAGAGAAATTACAAAAAGCCAAGGAGACCCTGTCCATACTGTGGACAGTTGCAAACAAGACTCTCAAGGCATTTGATGAGGAAACACAAAGATGAGACAGAAGTTACAGAGGCCATGAAACAGCCTGTAAAGGAAAGGGATAGAACAATGGAGAATCTCAAGAAAAAGGGCATTTTTTATTCAAACACTAGAAACAATTCAATAGTTATGCGTGAGAGAGCACAAGGGTCACATGAAGTTGTTATGTGTGCTGGCTGTAAGGGGTTTTACTTGGACGAAGGGTTTATGAACACAAAAAGAAATGTAGTACTGAGCATGCTCTGTGTACTGGGGTTGTAAAATTTTATCCCGTGGCTCCCAATGCAAGTAAAGAAATAAAGGAGAATATTCTTGACAAATTTCGGAATGATGAAGTGGGAAATTTGTGTCGATCAGACAAAGCTATAGTATTGTTAGGAACAAATTGTGGAGTAAAAGTTCAAAGAAGGAGAGAAAAGTTATAATGAGTGATTTTACGCATCTTAGGAAATTTGATTTTAAAAACTAGGAAGAGAACAAATCAACCTTCTTTCTCTGGAGAGGACGTGGTGAAGCGTTGTAACTTTAATGAAATATCGCAAACCATTTCTGAAATGACTTTGAAAGAGGATGGGACATTGAAAGCAGGCTTGAAGCTTTCAATTGGATTTATATGAAAAGTTAATTAATTTCTTAAAAGGGGAATATATAATGCAAACAAAATGGAAGAATCCGCAGAGATAGATTTGTTCAAAGCTGTCCTGGATTATAATTGGGATAGTATTTTTTTTACAGCCAGAGTTCAATGTGAAGCAAAGAGAACAAATTTGAGAAAACCAAAGAGATGCCATTAGAGAATGATATAAAGAAGCTACGGCAATTTATTACTGAAGAGATGGTCCGTATTTGTGAGGATGATTATCAATTATTTGATTCACATATGTTTGTTAGGCTTCGCATGTCATCGTAGCTAGGCTTACAATGTTTAATGCGAGGAGAGGCGGAGAAACCCCCAAGGATGTTGTTAAAAGACTGGAATGATGCAGATTCAGGTGTATGGGTTGATCCCCAGCTTGTACAACATGTCACTGATCCTCTGGAAAAAGCGTTACTTGAGAAGTATAAGCTGGCCTATCAGTCTGGAAAGGGAAGCAAGATGTTGGTCCCTGTGTTGATACCCCAAAGACACAATTCAGCCTTTAAGGAAACTTGCACAGGAGCGTAAAGCTGTTGATATTTCAGACAACCCATTTCTTTTTCCAAATACAGGAATATCAAAGATCATGTAAGTGGTTACATTGCCATCAAATATGTCACTTCCTTAGTAAAGGATTTAGAGAAACCCCAGTTGTTAATAGCTGATAAATTCAGGCACCGAGCTTCGACATTATTTGCCTTACTTGATGTCCCACAACACGAGAGAGATGTCTTCTATCGACATATGGGACACAGTGAATCAATCAATCAAAACATTTATCAGTGTCCACTTGCAATACGAGAAATAACAGAAGTTGGTCATTTTTTGGGTCAAATTGATAACTCAGCATCGGTCACTGGGGAAGGAAATTGTAACATTGAAACAAATGACTTTGTAGTGAATAGAGACTCAAATGCAAATTTTGGAACATCCATAGTAACAGCTGCAAATCAAGAAGAAATTTTATGGTGAAGCAGGAGTGCCAAATCAGCTTACGTGTTCTTCAAAACAAACTGAAACCCAAGAGGAATTCAAGCAAAAATCGGAGATACATGTCATGGTCAGATGAGGATACAGATAGAGTCAAGTCATATTTTAAAAACTTTGTCGAAGATGTTTCAGCACATGGTTCAAGGGGATCATTACCTAGAAAGTCTGAAATTATTCTGTTCTTAAAACACCACAGGGTATTTTCACAAAAAGGAATCCTGAAGGTACACTAATTAGTTTGGTGAAGACAAAGATTTTTAATGAAAGAAAAATATAGAAGGGAAAGAGCGTTTCAATCGGTGTAATGACAATCATGAATTTGATTTGTATTACATTCATTGTATTGTATAGTGTTATTGACATATTTGGGGGTTTACAAAAACGTTTTATCTTTATATAGTACAATCTGTTCATCATTGCAATATCCTTTTTTATATTATATGAACATTCATTTGCTCAGCTTGAGAGACAAATGCTTTGTAGAACCATAGCTGTCAACCGTTCTGTTAAAACGGATTTGTTCCGTATTTGACTTCCTGAGTCAGTAAGTGCTTATTTTTAGTTCAAAATCCGTATTTTGTAATTTTTGACTAATTTGTGGTAAAAAAGCCATGTGAGCCTAATGAATTATTATTATTGATCCATTATTATTACTATTACTACTACTACTATTGTTGTTATTATTATTTATCATTATTATTGGTGTCCAGTGAGAGCATAATCTCCATTTGTGTAGCTCTTTAATTTGAATTATGCCTCTATCATAAATGATTTTCAACAATTAAAAAAGTTCCATTCGTTTATATGACGCCTGTATTTTACTCAAACCTTTCATAATGTATTGGAGATTTGCATAGGATATGGATGTTAGCCTCGATATACTTTGAATATTCTAAGACAGTATTGATACTTTCACTATTTGTTACAAATATTATTTTAATTAAGAATAAAATTAAATCCACCTTTTTGATTGGAAGGTATTCAATAAGAAAATCAATTGCTTATATTGATTAAAGATGACAATGATTATTTCCCTTTATTAATTTATGAAATATATAAATTTAATCCTTTAAAAACATCTTCATCTGATTTTAATTTTTTTTTTCAAGCAAGCTTTTGTAACGGTTTAGGTTCAAGAAAAATAAGTATACTCCATTTTTAGGTGTGTTTATCTTGTCAAAGTAAAGAAGTAGGAATTCTCTAATATTTAGAGGTGCATTTTACTATAACTACTATTATAGTATACTACTTACAGACCATTATGTTGCATGAAAGAAAACATATATGCAATCGTCTACTTTTTTATCTGAACTCACCTAATTTTTACCCCAAAACGCCCTCTCAAGTGATGTACCAGGTTGGTAGTTATGCATTTCTAACCATCTTAAGTTATTTCATTTATTTTACAATTGTGCTTCTTGTGTATTGGTCCTTATCAAAGTTGAGGCAGTTGAATTCTTTCTTTATATTGTCCGTTCTGAATTTTGATCTCATTGTGGAAAGCTCCCATAGCGGGCAGGGAGGTACACACTGTGTCTTCTATCCCTTATATCTGTTTTCCAACATGCTTTCAGTCTTTGTCTTGGAATGAGATTACTTGTTTTTTTCCTGGCCCTCGCCGGAGTCCTAGCTGGGAGGGAAGCAGTCAAATGCATATTTATTGTTTTGGGAGATGATATTTTTTTCCTTGTAAATCATCTCTCTGTTATGTATTATTACTATATTTGTTATTTTTTAATGTATAATGTAAGCATTTGAGTGTGTTCCTCTTTGTTGGATTTTGTTCTTGTGTCCGGATAAGACTTATAGGTGATCTCAAACTAAGTACATTGGTGATACGCTCTTGGAATCTACATCTGATCCCTATTTGTTCCCAGTTCCCCTATGTCTTACTTTCTCTTGGATGCTTCAACTGTAATTCTAGAACTTTTTACTATCCAATTTTCTTCCTTTTTACTGGCGCTGATATAACCTAAATGTGTTGCAAGCGCCGTAAAACCCTTAAAAACAAAACAACAATCATTGTGGAAAGTGTCATTTTAACGATTCAAATGTGCTGGTACTAAACCCGATAATTGAGCAACATTTGGACTAGCCTCTGTCATCTCAAACTTGTTAGTGTTAGTAATAGTAATTAAAAAGGCTGACTTTTATATGTTGCGATTCGATGAAGGGGGGGGGGGGGGGGGGGGGGGGGGGGCTTCGGCACACATCGTCCTCATCCCGGGCCAAATGAGCGTTCCTTATTTTATTTTTGAAAAGTTGGCAGCTATGTAGAACTATCTGAAAGAATCAGATATGGCAGAATAAAAAGTCTTTCTACTAACCCTAACTTAATTGGCCAATGTAGCTTTATGTTCAGCATTTTCTAGATACCTAATGTAAAATTTCACTATTCTTTTTATGATAATTTTAAGAGTTGCAATCTTTAGAGGCGACTGTCAAGAAATGACACCTCTGTGCATTTAATTTCATTCTTTCTTTATCCCCTCATCCTTAATCAGAATAATAATAATTAATAATGAAAAAAAAATGCAAACAACGACAGCTTAGAACGGCATAAAGTGCTTAAGAATTATTTTTTTTTGCATTAAACTTTATTCAAACGATTTTCAACACTTTTGCTTCACAGTTTATGCTTTTTAACAAATGCAATTAAGCAACTTACCAGCAACAACATATTGGTTTGTTATCATTTGAGGGTTTTATCAGTAAAACTGTTTCTATCCTTTTATGTTGCACTGTACACATAGCAAACTTCATGCTTTATTTGGTGACCAAAGACTTATGTGATACAGTGGATGAATGTTTGTGATGGCTTTGGAATGAAATAAACCTGCAATATGATTTGTAGACTTCTATCGTTATGTATCATTTTTCGGTCAAATGTAAATGTAATTTTACACGAGCTTGATGTATCATAAAACCCACAATGAGCTCAACGTGCAGCTGGTAGTACATTTATATGGACACGAACAGAACAACGTTGTTACAATTCAGTAACGTACTCCAATTAACACAAGTGAGACTGTAAATGAGACTTTTACAATGACTCTGCATCGCCACAAATATAGATTCGAACCCTGGCAACTCGGGCGTCAGACGAACTGTCTACCACGAAACCAAAGCAAGCATTGTGCAAGTTAAAGTGAATGAGATGTTGATTGAAGCCGTTCATTGTGTCCATCAGATCTGCTGTCCTATCCATCCAACTCCATTCACTGGGTGGGGTTCCCGACTTCCAATGGGCAGGGACGTACTCGTTGCGTCTTCTATCCCCTATGTCTGTTTTCCAACTTGTTTTCTGTCTTTGTCTCGGGAGGGGATTACTTGGTTTTGTCCAGGACCTGGCTGGGAGGGAAACAGTCAAATGTATAGTTCGAGTTTTGGGAGATTATATTTTTCCTTGTAAATCATCTGTCTGTTATGCTCTTTATTTTTTTGTTTTACATATTATTTATGCTTTGTAAACATTTGAGTGTATCCCTCTTTGTTGGGACCTGTGCTTGTGTCTGAATGAGACGTTTAGGTGATCTCAAACTAAGTACTTTGATAGTGGGCTCTTGGAATCTACTGTTTCCTATTTGAAACAAATCCCCTTTGCCTTACTTTTTCTTGGGTGCTCTAATTGTAGTTCCAGAACTTTTTACTATCCCATTTTCTTCCTTTTTACTGGCGCTGATATGACCTTAATGTGTTGCAAGCGCCGTAAAACCCTTAAAAACAAAAAAAACCCAAGTCCATTCAGTGGTATACAACAACAACAAATAAACTCCTCTGCCTGGTCCTTCTATCTCTGATCTTAACCTGGGTCGTCAGGTTTCTAAAGGGGTCGGGGACTGCAAAAAACAATGGCGCACGGAGCAACTGGGAATATTTTTTGCCGTGTTTGAGTCCAGGTTATTTCCCTGAGCGCCCCTTCTGAGGGATGGACCTTCCAGGAGTTAGTAAATGCGTTGCTCGGCCACTTCACTCTACGCACACTGGGACTGGGATAAGCTTCGACACTATGGCCATGAAGCTCTTAATCTTAAGGACTTACTTTATTTTAGACAATTTGGTGGTAGCTCACTTGAAAATGCACTCTTAGGTATACACATATATAAACATATACTGGGCTCCCTAAAAGGGTTTTTTAATGTGGTCTCCTAAAAACATGTTTTTTACCAAATGTCTCCTTAAAGCTACAGAAACACTTAGTAAAACATTAGGGGGACCGAGTAATTTTCTATATACCATTGTGATCATCAAGCATCAGAATGTGTTCATAAATCATTGTAGGGAATCAAACTATACTCATTTGAACAAAGATTGAAAAGTTTAATCAATTTGAACAAGACATATGCTTGGTCCTCCAATTGGTGCATTTCACAGTGGTCACCTTAATAGTGGATTGATTACTCTATATATATATATATATATATTTATATATATATATATATATATATATTATGAGGTCACTCACATTTTTGTGCCGATACATTGTTTCAATATCTTCTTGAAACAATTGTAAAGGCAAAAATATGTGAGTGACCTTATTTATTTATATTGTTATAATATGCTCTTACCAACTTATCGAACGCCTCTCGTAGCTACACGTACACGCCAATACTCATATATTATATATTTATATATAATATATTATATATATATATAGATATATATATAATATATATATATATATATTATATATATAATATATATATATATATTATATATTATATATATATATATATATATTTACTAGTAAAAAGCCCGCAATTTCGCGGGGAAAGAACTATTTTCATTCGATATTGCCAGAATATTTTCTTGATTAGCTTGATTACGATAAGATGCAAATTTTAATCGATGTGCTTGTCGCCGCTGCCATGCTTTATTCGGCATGTATTTTAGTTTATCAGTCAGTAGATATCAATATCAATAAGTCGCAAGTCTTTACCACGCTTTACTTGGGAATTCTTTGTACTACCTTCAATACTTCACAAATTAAAATGGCGGCCGAGAATTAAACAATGGTCAAATTAGGACATTTTAAACATTCTCACAAATCTATCAAGGTTTGTTCTAGAGTTTTTAAAACGCTTTTATATGATGACAAATTGAATAAATAAACGCCTGACAAAAGATCAACGGTGAAAATACAAATTGAATGAATACTGGGGATGTAGAAGCTTTCGGAATGTCCCCCTTTACTTAACTTATGTCAGGTCAAATGAAATCTGAAGCGGACGCGAAAAATATCATGTCCCGAATCTGTCTACTTTTGGTTTGTTCGGGCTAGAAGCTAGACAGATCCAATTGACAGTTTGCCGACGACGTATAACTAAATATTTCCAGGCAATAATTATTACATCGATGGCATAAAAACGACCGTAATATCAGCAGTAATATTCGTTGATGTTGTTAATCGGTGAAACTTGTTTTAAAATTTCTTTAAATCCGAATACCGTCATGTGATCAAGTGAATTATATCACTATGAATGCCACGATTTGCTGAAAAATGCCAATCTGACAGTTCCTAGCAAACACACACACACCCCCTCTCCCCCCCCCCCCCCTTTGCTCAGGAATTTCTCTCCTTGATGGACACCCCGCCCCCCCCCCTTTTTTTTCTTCCACGCAACTACATTCCAAAACACACACACACACACATGTATACACCACACACACACACACACACACACGCACACATAAACATACACGCAATGAGAACACACTATTACATAACGCTGATCACCGCTAAATCAACACAACGGAAGAAGGACTCTACTGGACAGATAGAGTTGAGGGTGTGGTCATAAGGTGTTAGTGTCTTCGGTTTGACTTAACGAACTTTCAAACTGACTTTAAATTATAAAAGGAAATCAAGTTATCTGTTTATCTATCTGTAAAAAATACATTTCTATTTTTCAAATCTTTCAGTAGAGTTGTGCGCCGTATCAATTTTTTTTATTGACTCAAATAGGCACAATGTTCTCCACAAGGCTATATTTTTTAAAGAAAGGATATATATATATATATATATATATATATATATATATATATATAAAATCAAGCCCATAAATGCATTCGGTTACCAGACCGGCAAATATGTAAACCTTGGTTATATATAATGACGTTTATGCCAAGGAATTGACGTAGGTTCTATCTTTTGTCAAAATGGATGACGTATGGTCTATCGGCTATGTGGTCTTATGGTATGAAACTCGCTTTCGGATAAGAAGCTCCTGGGTTCGAGCCTCGTTCGGCGCATAGTTGAGTCCTTGGAGAAGGCTCTTTACTCACATTCTCTCACCGTGCTCATGTGTAAAATGAGTACCTGGCCGTTAACAGCGTTGTCTTTGTCCGAAAAATTGTAATATCGCCTAAAAGCGTCATGCTCCGTCCTAAATAAATATTATATTTGCCCTTTCGCCTCAAAACGGTATTAAGTTGGGATGGTTAAGATGTTGAAAATTGATTTTATAGCCAGAAATATCAGACTTGTGTTGAGTTTGTATGTTTTATTGAGGAGAATGGATACCATATTTTAGGGTGCTAATGCCAACAATTTATATTTTTGACCAGTTTAACATTTAATTCGGCTTTTAAGCATTTGGTTTGTTACGACATAATACCCTTTTGAGACGATGGGTCAAATATGTTGCTGTTGGCCAGGGATCTCTTATAAAGCGGTTTGAGCACGTTTAGTGGATATTGCTCTATATAAAATGCTCAATTTGAAAGCTCAATAATATAATGAGGTTTCTGCCATGCCAAGAGATTTGACGTATGTTCTATCTTTTGTCAAAAATATGACATGTGTTTTATCGATTTTCAGCATGAAGGCCCTGGGGGAAGATAATTCCAGTAATCAAAATTACCTGTCATATTAATATAGTCAATAAAAACGTCCACGCTGGCAGCAATGCACGATTTGATCTCGAAAGGCTGGAAACAAAGGAATAAAAGAACAATAAAAAAAAAAAACAACAAAACAAATAGCAACAACAACAAAAACAAAACAAACAAAAAATTGAGCTTTTATAGATAGAATGCGCTTGGCCAAGGAGTTCACAACATTGCCATCCGGAAGTACAACGGACCAACACACAAACTCTGTGTAACCATGAACTTTTATAGTCTGGTTAATACAGTTTAGTGAGAACAACTCACACACGCGGATGGCAAAAACCATAACAAAGGCCTGAGTGACGTCATCTGCATACTATCTATATATAGATAGTTCGAAGATGACGTCACTCAGGTCTTTGTTTTTGAATTTTGCCATCCGCGTTTATGAGTAATACTCACTGAACTGTATTAACCCGACTATAAACGTTCATGGATACACACAGTTGTGTGTGTTGGTCCGTTATACTTCCGGATGGCAATGTTATGAGCTTCTCAGCCAAGCGCATACTATCTATAGATAGTATGCAGATGACGTCACTCAGGGCTTTGTTATTGTTTTTGCCATCCGCGTGTGTGAGTTGTTCTCACTAAACTGTATTAACCAGACTATAAAAGTTCATGGTTACACAGAGTTTGTGTGTTGGTCCGTTATACTTCCGGATGGCAATGTTGTGAACTCCTTGGCCAAGCGCATTTTATCTATAGATAGAGCAATATTCACTAACGTGCTCAAAGCACAAAGGGTCCTTGACCAACAGCAACACGTAACATGGTGAGTCATATGAATTGATGCTATGGTTTAGTTTTAAAACCTCACAACATCCGTCAGCCGGATATGACGTATCAACACACAAAACTATGTTTTACCTTAAACGTTTGTGGTGTGATTACTAGAATTTAGTGAGAACGACTCACAAAATGGCTGGCTAATAACAATAACAAAGAGCCACTGAGCGGTGTTACTTTCGTTCCTTCTCTGGTATCCGAGTACAGTCAATCTTCGTCTTTCTCACACACAACTAACTGTTCTCTCTTTAACTCACTCAATCCTAACACCGACTATAGATAGTATGCAGATGACGTCACTCAGGCATTTGTTATTGTTTTTGCCATCCGCGTTTGTGAGTTGTTCTCACTAAACTGTATTAACCAGACTATAAAAGTTCATGGTTACACAGAGTTTGTGTGTTGGTCCGTTATACTTCCGGATGGCAATGTTGTGAACTACTTGGCCAAGCGCATTCTATCTATATCCGTAGTTTACCCGGGGTTACTTTTACCCCATGCCTATTTATTACATTTTTCTGAGACAAATCATAGGCGTGGAATCAAAGCTAATGTTTTTAGTTTTTACATGTTAATGCGATAGTTGAATAAAACTATCTGTGTACATGTTCATTTTTAATACATTTTTTCCAATTTTGAAAAGTATAAAAAAAATCTATATCAACAAAAATATCTAGGATTGAGTGAGTTAACCAGTTTATTTCAGTACTTTGGGAAAACTCGTATTTAAAAACTTGGCCAGAAAACTTCGTCCTTTAAATATCGATCGATTTAACTGACCCTCGTCTCGGACAACAACTCTCAAACCTGGGACTTCGCGAAGTATTTCATAAATCTCAGGTTTGAGAGTTTTTTTGGGTTTTTTTTTTTTTTTTGCCAAGATGAGGGTCGTTTAAATCGATCGATATATAGATAGTATGCAGATGACGTCACTCAGGCCTTTGTTATTGTTTTTGCCATCCGCGTTTGTCAGTTGTACTCACTAAACTGTATTAACAAGACTATAAAAGCTCATGGTTACACAGAGTTTGTGTGTTGGTCCGTTATACTTCCGGATGGCAATGTTGTGAACTCCTTGGCCAAGCGCATTCTATCTTTAAAGGACGAAGTTTTCTGGCCAAATTTTTAAATACGAGTTTTCCCAGAGTTTGGCAATAAACTGGTTTAAAGAGAGAACAGTTGTTTGTGAGAAAGACGGAGAATGACTGTAAACTCGGATACCAGAGAAGGAACGAAAGTAACACCGCTCAGTTGCTCTTTGTTATTGTTTTTAGCCAGCCATTTTTATGAGTCGTTCTCACTAAATTCTATCTAGTAATCAGACTATAAACCTTTCAGATTATTGATAGAGTTAAGTTTTCTGGCCAAATTTTTAAATACGTGCTTTGTCCAGACAATGGCAATGTAACTGTTTAACCCTCTCCTTACCAACCATAGAAAATTGTCACATTCGTTACGATACAACCGACAATTTTCTCATTCTGATTTCTCTTGTACATCATAAAATGTATAGAAATGCTTTTATTACAGCTATAAATACTAAACACTGTGTTGTAGACATCATTTTGCTGAACAACATTCTGTATAGAATGTACTTGTTACTTTTTTGTTTGATTAGGATTTTGTGTCGGGTGGGTGGGTGTGAATTTTCGGGGGAAATTCTAAAAATGGCTGGTAAAGAGAGAGTTAAATCTGAAATATTTTTTCTTCCGCATGATCGAATTCACAAAGATGCAAATGTAGATTATACCCCAAGCACAATAGGATTGAAATAGCATTGCGTTCCTTCCAGAACAATCCTATTTGCTCTCTGAGATTGATTGAATTATTGACATTCTATATTACCCATGGAATGAAGCATAAATGACACACATGATAATTATATTAAAACTGTACACTACACAAATGTTCTATGCCGGGATGGAACAAAATACATATGTGACTGGTGCTCTCTGAGCGGTGTTGTTATGTCTGTCGGGTTAAGTATCTAGATATCTAGAATGAAATGATGTCAACGTGCACATATCATCTAATAATATCTTATTCCACTTTTTAGGTGGCACTGCTGGCTTGGGACACCTTGTAAAGCGCTTGAGCACGTTTAGTGGATATTACGCAATGAATGTTATTAATTTTAGCCATTCTGCCGTGATATGAGAAAAAGACGCATAACGGGAAAACCTACTTTTTCAGGAAACGCAAAAAACTGTTTTACTTAATAACTTTGTAACTATTGGCTCGAATCTAAAAGAATTAATAGGTAATTAAAGATATTTTTTTTTGTTATTTTATTCATGGAACTTGAAAACTAAAATATTTGTATTAACTGTGTAATTCACCAAAAGACCTTTTGCCAAATCCATGATTGAAAATTGATTGACACATGTCTTTGACAGATAGACGCAAAAATATTATGCGTCCATCTCACTTTCGGATCTGTATCCAGTGTGTGACAAACGGACGCATATTGTTTTTGCGTCTGTTTGTCATAGACATGGGCTAATTTACCGGTAATGTGCATATTGATATACAGTGTCATGTGAGGACGCATATCGCCCAATGTTAAGCTATAATAAGCAAAAACATCATAATCACAGGTCCCTAGAATAATCGGAAGAAACCAATCAAAAACATAAAGGATTTCAAGCTGAACATGCTTTATTATTTCAGAACAATCGCACCAGTCATGTAAATTTTCATAATATTTTCATTTGCAGTGATTTGATTAGCATTATTTGTATAACTAGTACTGACTCTCTTTCTCTCCCTCTTTCGTTATAGTTCACTAACATGGAGTTTGATTTTGTAATCATCGCTAATATTATCACATACATTATACTAATACATTCCATCTCTTCTCTTTAGATAATGAATTGAATCATTACTTAGGTGTAAACGTTGCGTGCTCGTACACATTGTTTGGAAGAGCAACGTTTCCAACTAGTCAGTGAGTGATGAAGGGACATTCACTTGTAGGATTTGCAAAGACTTTTACTCTTGGAGCTGGTTGGTAGGTCTATCCAGTACTTTCGTCTATTGGGGGGGGGGGGGGGGGGGGCGTCAAACCCACAAGTTGTTTCACGATCTCATCCTTCTTGTAAATCCTATACCCCTGGGTTTTGTACGAAACTTTGGCGTACAAACAAATCCGCGTTTCAGAATGTCACATTCGTTGAAGGTATCTTCTTCAAAGCTATTTTGAAGAAGAGTGTCTTTGGTGACACTCGCCTGAATTCAGCACAAACAATCTTAGCTAGGTCGGGACGATTGTCAGCTTTGCTCAACAGATAACTACTGACTCCAGAATCCCAGTTGGCAAAGTCATTAAACCTCAACGGCATTGTCTGGCAGCCTGCTTCTACGACACATTCTTCAAATTCATTGAGATCAAAGATTTTGCCGTCTTTCTGCCTCAGAACTCTTTGGATTCCGGCATGGGTGGAGTCAGCTGCCATAAAAGTATGACCATGCTCGAAACAGTTGATTGTGATGGTGCTTACTTTTGTAGTAGTCTAATCATTTACAAGATGAAGTAACATAGTATAAAGGGTACAATTTATATTTTGGGCGCTACAGTTATCCAGTCAGAGTGTCACATATTCGGCATCACGCTTATATATTAGGTAAGAAGCTGATGCAAGGTCTTCATCTTTTCGACCTAAAATTGATTCATTCCATATCACGGCAATGTCCTTTTCACTTTTTTGCAGCCCACTGGTGCAAATGTCTCATTGAATAAGACCAGTCTGCTTGTGAACATGATTCTGTTAAACTGATTCATTCTCGGCAGCAAAATTACTTTTTGCAGATCAGCGGCAAACACTGGATGGGCTGTGTTGGCGTTTTCGTTCTTGTCTGCATCCCGTTGATACCTCTCTCTAGCATTTCTGTATCGTGTCCGATGGATGATTTTTTTCCGCACACGGTTCACACCTTTCTTCACAGTTGCATAGTTGTTTGTGCAACAAGAAGGACTTACATTTTTCACATTCTTCTTGAACAAGTAGATACGGCTTGTGAGATGCTAAGTTCTTTAAATGCAGAATAGTAGAGTTTCTTTGATATGGATTTTCCAGTGACTGCATAAACGTTTTCGTGCATATTATTGATGATCAGATCAGATGGTAAATATCTCCTGAAAGGCGCGTGTTCGCGCGTCTATAATGAAAAATGCTTGTTTTATATTTCTCTATGTGTTCATGGATAATGCTGTGGTCAATCTTGTGCAAGGGACTATGACGTCCACGATTGTCAACAAGGGGTACTTCTATGACATTGTTTTCGTTAACACCGACATCCTTGAACGCGCTCCTTATCAGTTTGCCATTATTAGCTTTGAATCCGAGAGTAGTAAGGAAGAACTTTTTGCACACGGGATGGAAGACTCCATCTTCCTGTTTCATTGTATATTTGCATGTACATGACTAGGCAATTTTCTCCTTGGAAAGAATGCCTTCGCCCTGATCTCTGCATTCTGTTTTACTTACCCAAGTCCGTACAAATTTGCGCTGGTCCTTCCAATCCTCTCCCCAAAACATCTGTTAAGCTCCCGTCGCTGGTACTCTGAGAATCTGTCACGGCATTTTTTGGAGCAGGTCGGCGCACAACCTTCCAAGACCGAATGCTTTTCTCTCATTCGCAAAAGCTTGTGTATTTCCTAGTCTGCTTTTTGTATCGGCGTCTTGTGCTTTCTCTTTTTTGAGTGAGTAGACACTGTCTCTATTTCTAGATCTGGTGTAGTTATTGTTTCACTCTGCTAGCATGGTCTCTATAATCGATGACACACCTGGAACATGCTCTCCTTCAGATATTTCTCCTAAACCGGTAAAGGATGCCGGCGTGGCAGTTTCGGACAAATACTCTTCCTCTTCAGCAAATGGAACTCTAGGGGCAGTGGTTTCGGCGATATATTTAGAAACAAGTTCCAAATACATTTCAAATTCTGAGTCACTATCTAAACTTTGTTTCTCAATGGTAAATTCAACACAAAATCCATATCGTTTGCATCTGCTTCTTTAATCTCAACAGCTTCTACTGCAGATTTTCGTATCGGTGTTTAGGTAAACCTATCTAGCTCGTCTCCTCCGTTTTTCTTGTTGTCCGTGGTTTCTTTAAATCTTTTCCTCTCTGCTTTTATGACACTCATACATCGTGTAATTCCTCCTGATAGAGGTTTCACTGTTGATCTAAGCTAGCTGTTTCAATGGAATGTCAATATCTGAATCACTGGAGTCTGATTGTCATGATTTATTTAATCTGGGTTGGCTGAGGTGGAGGTACCGGTGGCTCTTTTAGGGGTGCGATCATATCTGATGAAAGAGATATAAATATGGATATTCAAAAATTGAACGGGAGTGGACTTATTCATTAAAATAATCTTTATCATAAAAGAACGTTGTTATGATATGATATTGAGTTACAGTTGCTTGCCTTTCCCAAAAGAATATTGAAACAGGTTATTGAGGGCTAATTGGATGCATAGCTAGAGACTTATTGTCTCAGTAGTTAAGGTTTTCACTTTGATTCAGAAGGTACCGAGTCCGACACAGTCCTAGGTTGGTTTTCAGGCCCGATTGGTTTTATTATTTTTCCCACTGTCTTGATCCCAAGCAAGGGGGTGCGCAGTTTGGCCAAATTTCAATGGAAAGGTGGGGGTGCGCACTTTAGTAGAAAGCCGGGGGCGATGGGGGGGGGGGGTGTTCATTAAAGGGGGTTTGACCGAAGAACTCAACCACAGCAAATTACAAGGACAGTATTTTGTCTATTTAAGAATGAATTTTAAGTTTAATAAGATCAAAAGTGGATTGGGGGTGGGCGTCTATTTGATGCACTAGAATACTATACTACTACTACTACTACTACTACTACTACTACTACTACTACTACTACTACTACTACTACTACTACTGCTGCTGCTGCTACTCCTACTACACTCCTACTACTACTACTACTACTACTACTACTACTACTACTACTACTACTACTACTACTACTACTACTACTACTACTACTACTACTACTACTACTACTACTGATACTATTTACTACTACTACTACTACTACTACTACTACTACTACTACTACTACCACTACTACTACTACTACTAATGTACATACAAATGCTTTAACTGCTACTACTAATACGACTACTACTTATTCTACAACTTCTAGTTTCATAGTTATATAACCATGATGATTATAATAATAACATTAATATTAATAATTGTCATCATAATGATAATCATAAATATAGTATATGTAATAACAATAACAGTAGTGCTATTAGCATGCAAATCAACATTTGTCTAAGTTAAATATCACAAACACAGATAAACCGTCAATAGCAAATAATTATTAAACATCCTCACTAATATATGACAAGTAATTATATGATTATATACATACAATCTTTGATCACTTGAATAAGAAAAAGATAAAACTCACCCGAGGAAATGAAGAATTCACACCAAAACAGCAAGTTACTCGTACGTCTTTGATGATTGACTATTTGATGAAAATTGGAGAACAATGATATGTTCTTTTCACCGTCACCAGTCGTAATACAAACGGACGCATATATCATAATTTTTGGAGAGTGTCTTGGTAGAAAGTCGCATATCCGAAATGCGTCTTTTTGTGAAAGACAAATTATGTCATTCGGTGGACGAATAAGAGAAAAAGACGCATATTACAAAATGCGACCTTCTGTCATATCCACATTCAATATGCGTCGATCTGTCATTCCTCGAAACGAATTTAAACCAAATTAGGTCAAGTCGCATATTTTCAAAATGAAACAGCTTTTTTATTTTCAACGATTGAGTTACCAAACCCAGATAGAAAAATGCGCCTTTCTCTCAAGTAAGTGAATCCCAGAAAATGTCAATTTGACCTAGATACCGATATGCGTCTTTCTTCCCTATCACGGCAGCATTAATTAAAAATAAAAAGATAAGGCATTATTTTTGATAAGCTCCAATTTCAGCCATGCAGCCATTGTTATGAGTAATTCTCACAAAATTCTTTTAATAAGATAGACTATAAACGTTTAACCCTCTCCTTACCAGCCATTTTCAGGATTTTCCCCAAAACTTCACACCCAACTAACACAAATATATATATTTTATCACTCAGACATAATAGCAGTAAGTTATTGCGATACATAATTTCTTTAAGCAAAACATTCACTAACTACAACACACTGTTCATTTTCTTTAAATTTTATGATGTACAAAAGAAATTTGAATAATAAAAATGTTAGTTGTATCGTAACGAAGGTGACGATTTTCCTGTAGTTGGTAAGGAGAGGGTTAAGGTTACACAGGTTGTGCGGCTATGTGGTCTAGTGGTATGACACTCGCTTTCGGATCGGAAGGTCCTGGGTTCGAGCCTCGCTCGGCGCATAGTTGAGTCCTTGGAAAAGACTCTTTACTCACATTCTCTCACCGTACTCAGGTGTAAAATGAGTACCTGGCCGTTAACAGCGTTGTCTTTGTCCGAAAAATTGTAATATCGCCTAACAGGCGTCATGTCTCGTCCTACATGTTAAATGTTGCTGTTGACCAGGGACCCCTTGTAAAGCGCATTGAGCACGTTAAGTGGATATTGCGCTATATAAATGCTCAATTGTTAAATGCTCAGTGTTGGTTCGTTATATCCGGATGGCGGATGTTGTGAGTTTTTTTTTAACGCTTGATATCAACAGCGTGAAAGAGGCAGTTACGGTTTCTGGGACATGTGTGGAGAAGAGACGGAATAGAAAAGTTGGTAGCATCTGGGATGATCGAAGGAAAGAGAGCTAGAGGAAGACAAAGAATGACTTATCTAAATAACCTAAGAATGGCCAAATGTGCTTTTAAAAGTAACAGAGATTTCATGCGCACCGCAGAGGATCGTGATTCGTGGAGACAGCTGACGTCACGGCAACGTGCTCAAGAGTACAAGCAACGATGGATGATGATGGATATCAATATAAATTAAATACTCGCGATTGGTACAATGCTTCTTAAATATCATGAAATTCAAATGTTTTGTTTACAATTGCTGTCACCAAACATCACCTGAATCAATACCTTGAATGCCTTCACTATACATCACCTGAATACTTTGAATGCCATCGCCATACATCACATTAATAACATGAATACCTTGTGAGGGAATATAGATAGTGCGGCTATGTGGTCTAGTGGTATGACACTCGCTTTCGGATCGGAAGGTCCTGGGTTCGAGCCTCGCTCGGCGCATAGTTGAGTCCTTGGAAAAGGCTCTTTACTCACATTCTCTCACCACAATCAGGTGTAAAATGAGTACCTGGCCGTTAACAGCGTTGTCTTTGTCCGAAAAATTGTTATATCGCCTAACAGGCGTCATGTCTCGTCCTACATGTTAAACGTTGCTGTTGACCAGGGACCCCTTGTAAAGCGCTTTGAGCACATTCTAGTGGATATTGCGCTATATAAGAGCTCAATTTAATTTAATTTAAGTTCGAAGATGACGTCACCCAGGTCTTTGTTATTGTTTTTTTTTGCCATCCGCGTTTGTGAGTAATGCTCACTGAACTGTATTAACCTGACTATAAACGATCATGGTAACACATCGTTTTGTGTGTTGGTCCGTTATGCTTCCGGATGGCAATGTTATGAGTTTCTTAGCCAAGCGCATAGTCTCTATAGATAGAATGCGCTTGGCCAAGGAGTTCACAACATTGCCATCCGGAAGTATAACGGACCAACACACAAACTATGTGTAACCATGAACTTTTATAGCCTGGTTAATACAGTTTAGTGAAAACAACTCACAAACGCGGATGGCAAAAACAATAACAAAGGCCTGAGTGACGTCATCTGCATACTATCTATAGATAGAATGCGCTTGGCCAAGGAGTTCACAACATTGCCATCCGGAAGTATAACGGACCAACACACAAACTCTGTGTAACCATGAACTTTTATAGTCTGGTTAATACAGTTTAGTGAGAACGCGGATGGCAAAAACACATAACAAAGGCCCGAGTGACGTCATCTTCGAACTATCTATAAACCAACTCGATCTTTGCGATCAGGCAGTTCATCGCTAATGGAGAAAAACATCTCAAGAAAAAGTTTGCTGAGCGTGGTGTTGCATTTTCGGCTCCAATCGTATGGATGTTTTTACCACTTAAAACCCGACAAGGTGAAACTTTACCAATCTTCAAAAGGCATTTAAAAACCATTTTGTTTTCATTTCCCTTATCGTGATTCTATGTGAACTTCGATCAAAATATGTGTGTGACTTTTGTAGTGATTTTGTAGTCGTATGAATGAACGTGTGTGATACTAAAAGAAAACCAATTGTATAGCAGCACCTCTGAGCACTATGATTTGTGGATACTGGCGCTATATTAATAATAATAATAATAATAATAATAATAATATAATAATAATAAAATAATAATAATAATAATAATAATAATAATAATAATAAATAATAATAAATAATAATAATAATTGTAATAATAATGATAATAATAATAATAATAATAATAATAATAATAATAATAATAATAATAATAATGATAATAATAATAATAATATAATAATAATAATAATAATAAATAATAATAATAATAATAATAAACAAACTACTCCTGATAAGGAGAGAAGGTTAAAAGGAAAATAAAAATGAAAATCCCAGTTATCTTCTCTTGCTTGCACTCCAGAAGCGAATCAATCAATAATTTTACTGTTTCTGCATCCGTGTTAGCCCTTCGATATTGGATTCGATTTGGTGCCTAATCTCTGTTAAATGCCTTAATGAAAGCCATCGTTGTTTCCATTTTAGAAGGAACCGCTCGGTTTGTTTTGAATAATGGGGGTTTTATGACCGTGACGAATTTTTGGATTGGTTTAAGTACAGCTGCTCAGGGGAGAGAATAGGGTAGGATGGGGTAGGGGAGATAATTTTGAATTGAGTTGTTGTTTGACATGGAGTTTTGGGTTACGTAAGTAGGTCTAATGTGTTGGTGAAGGGGGGGGGGTGTATGTGTGTGTGTGTGTGTGTGTGTATGTGTGTGTATGTGTATGTGTGTGTATGTGTGTGTATGTGTGGATAGGGGGATGGGGTGTTTCAAATGGTGGTGGTGGTCATGATGATGATGGTGATGATGATGTTGATGATGACGATGACGATGACGATGATGATGATGATGATGATGATGATGATGATGATGATGATGATGATGATGATGATGATGATGATGAAGATGAAGATAATGATGATGATAATGATGATGATGGGGAGGAGGACAAGGAGGAAGAGGAGGAGGAGGAGGCAAAGAAAATGCTACCATATGGTAGAACGTCTGACAGGTAATCATAAGGTCTGAGGTTCGATCCCTAGTCGAGGTAGACTGTTTTTTTTGGGATTTATAATTTCTTGTGTATTTTTCTTTCTTGCTTTGTCTGGCACCTTTCATACACACTTGTTCAGTTCTGTATGTCTGGCACTTTTCATACACACTTGTTCAGTTCTGTATATCTGGCACCTTTCATACACACTTGTTCAGTTCTGTATGTCTGGCACCTTTCATACACACTTATTCAGTTCTGTATGTCTGGCACCTTTCATACACACTTGTTCAGTTCTGTATGTCTGGCACCTTCCATACACACTTGTTCAGTTCTGTATGTCTGGCACCTTTCATACCCACTTGTTCAGTTCTGTATGTCTGGCACCTTTCATACCCACTTGTTCAGTTCTGTATGTCTGGCACCTTTCATACCCACTTCTTCAGTTCTGTATGTCTGGCACCTTTCATACACACTTGTTCAGTTCTGTATGTCTGGCACCTTTCATACACACTTGTTCAGTTCTGTATGTCTGGCACCTTTCATACACACATGTTCAGTTCTGTATGTCAGGCACCTTTCAAACACACTTGTTCAGTTCTGTATGTCTGGCACCTTTCATACCCACATGTTCAGTTCTGTATGTCTGGCACCTTTCAAACACACTTGTTCAGTTCTTTATATCTGGCACCTTTCATACACACTTGTTCAGTTCTGTACCTTTATGATGTACATCGTTAACCATCCTAAATTTTCCCATTTCCCACTTCCCCGGCCTTCCTTCCTTCCCTCTGTTATTTGAACAATTAATAAATTCTGATAAACGACTGCAATCCCAACCATTTCCAAATCATCAAAACGGTTGGTTCTCTCTTGGCTCTCTCTTTATAATCCTTCTATCGATTCTTTTACCAATTCAAGCATGCCCAAGGCACATAAATACACACA
Source organism: Berghia stephanieae (assembly GCF_034508935.2). Lineage (NCBI taxonomy): Eukaryota > Metazoa > Mollusca > Gastropoda > Nudibranchia > Aeolidiidae > Berghia > Berghia stephanieae. Next base: position 8,243,852 of record NC_088373.1, read on the forward strand.
CACACACACACAAATACTCACACACATATACACACAGATACACTCACACACACACAAACACACACATACACAAACACTCACACACATATACACACAGATACACTCACACACACACAAACACACACATACACAAATACTCACACACATATACACACAGATAAACATACACACATAAACACACACACACAAACACATATACACACACAGACACACACAGACAATATCTTTTCAGTCTCTTCTTCTAAGACACCGCAAACGCCCTACTTATTAATTAATTAATTTATTTATTTATTTCTCTATTTATTTATTCATCTATTTTCTTTCAACTTATTTTCAAGAATCAAAGAAATGATTTTAACTTTCAACCCGTTTTGTGTCAGTTCCACTTGATTTCATTTCGTTGATGGATCTCAAGTTTCCCACACGTTTTAAATTTCAAACATTAAAGTAAGTAGTTCTTCTATTTGATGGCTTCCCTCAGATTAAACTAGAAGGTGTTTTTGATTTCACACAAAGCAATCACTCGTGCAAGACTTCATTGTTCGATGGAATCAATGTGATTATCTCCCTTGTTGATTTTTCAATTCTCCATTCCTTTTCATCTGATGAAATTACGAGTAAACAATATTTAGAACATCTTCAGATAATGGAGATAAAGAGAGAGGCGGAAAAGATGAAGATAAAGAGGGAGGAAAAATTATGGAATGTGGATGATGAGGGAGAGGAGGAGGTGGGGGGGGGGGGGAAAAGAAGAAGAAGGAGAAAAGAAAGGCAAATGAAAGAGGTAAAAGAGAAGGAGGAGGCGGAGGAGGTCGAGAAGGAGGAAGAGGAGGAGGAGGAGGAGGAGAACAGAAAGGAAAATGATAGAGGTAAAAGAGAAGAAGAAGAAGAAGGAGGAGGAGGAGGAGGAAGATGAGAAGGGGGAGGAGGAGGAGGAGGAGGAGGGAGAGGAGGAGGAGGAGGACGAAAAGAAGAAGGAGAAAAGAAAGGAGAACGAAAGAGGTAAAAGAGAAGAAGAAGAAGAAGAAGAAGAAGAAGAAGAAGAAGAAGAAGAAGAAGAAGAAGAAGAAGAAGAAGAAGAAGAAGAAGAAGAAGAAGAAGGGGGAGGTGGAGGAGGAGGAGGAGGAGAAGGAGGAGGAGGAAAAGAAGATGACGGAAACCTCGCTTGTTAGGGTTGTTAATGATGTTCTCTCTGTTATAGACAATGGTTCAAAGGGGGGCGGGGTGGGGGGGGGGGGTGGTATGTAAGTATCCCTTATGAATTGTTCAACAAAACTACATTTTGCGTGTCGAGTATCATGACATGGTACATTCCAATTTCAACAAAAATAGAACACACAGAAAAGCTAAAAAGAAAAAAAAAAAAGGAAGAATAAAATAATAACATATAAGATGTAAAGGAATGATGAGAAAATCGTTAACTCACTCAACCCTAACACCGACTATATCCGTAGTTTACCCGGGGTTACTTTTACCCATGCCTATTTATTACATTTTCCTGATACAAATTATAAGCGTAGTATCAAAGCTAATGTTCTTCATTTTTACAGGTCAATAGGAATTGGATAGAAATATCTATGTACATGCTCATTTTAATACATTTTTTTCCAATTTTGAAAAGTAGCAAAAATCTCTAGGATTGAGTGAGTTAATAAAACAAAAAAGAAAAGAAAAGAAAAAGAGAAAAAATAAGCTAGTCTATTTCCACGGCATTTAGTATTAAGTCAATGAATGGAAAAGAACGACGAGTTTTTCTCCCTTTGGCCCTCAAGGGACTGACGTAATGAGGCGACACGTTTCTCGTGTGACGTGTGACGTGTGGCGTGTGGCGTGCCGTGTGAGATTCGTCTCTAACCATCTTCAATAATTCATATTACGTAGTCACTTGTCTTGCCTTGCCATCGGCGGGATACACGATAGACATGGCATGTCCTACATCCCCTGCCCCTGTAATCGTCCCAGTGATGGCGTGGCTATGTGGCCCATGTGATGTGGTCTATCTAGTGGTATGACACTCGCTTTCGGATGGATCGGAAGGTCCTGGGTTCGATCGAGCCTCGTTCGGCAGCAGCCTATTATGGTTCTCACACTACTATGTTATGACGATCGACCCACTCAGCAAAGGCCGGTCCGCATTCGTGCACCGTCGCAAACCCGCCGAGTAGCATCGTCACAACACACCGTTCGACTAGATGTTCTGCCGTCTCAGGCTCTTGCCCACAGCGGGTACATATTGGACAGGTAGAAAGACCCCACCGATGAAGCGCACTTGCCGTTAGGCAGCTCCTCTACCGAAGCCGATTCGCCGTCACCCAGTGTCTCCTCTTACTGGTATCAAAGCCTGGCAACTTCTCACCAAGCTTAGAGGAAGTTACGTCCCCGCCTCCACGAGGGATTGAATTCGTCCAAACCGACTTTCATCTCGTTCGGCGGCGCATAGTTGAGTCCTTGGAAAAGACTCTTTACTCACATCCTTTCACCGCCCAGTGAGTTGTCTTTCGTAGTGGTCAAGGAAACAAGTGGTCCCTTTGGTTGAACTGTTGAATACAACTCACGATTTGTTTTCTTTTTGTAGTCTTGTTGTATGACACTCGCTTTCAGATTGGAAGGCCCTGGGTTTGAGTCTTACTCGGGGCATAGTTGAGTCCTTGGAGAAGGGTCTTTACTTACATTCTTCTCTCACCTTACTAAGGTGTAAAATGAGTACCTGGTCGTTAACAGCGTTGTCTTTGTCCGAAAATAAATGTAATATCGCCTAACAGGCGTCATGTCACGTCCTACATGTTATGTGTTGCTGTTGGCAAGGGACCCTTGTAAAGCGCTTTATTAGCACGTCTAGTGGATATTGCGCCATATAAAATCTTAAAAATCTCAATGTATAGAACTGACTGTCTGAGAAAGGTGTTATCTAAATTGTAGTGACTCATTAGGGAGCAGGCACTGATGTAAGATTAAAACTTGAGCTTTTATACGTGACCCCTCGCCTCAAAACGGTATTATGTCGGGATGATGAAGATGCTGAAGATTGAATTTATAGCCAAAAATATCAAGAGTTCCGTTGATTTTGATGTTTTATTGTGGACCATGAATGTTATATTTTATTGTGCTAATTAGCGGACATTCCAATTTTTGACCAGTTTAACTTTGATTTGACTTAATAATATCTTAATCACTCCGACATAATACTTTTTTGAGGCGAGGGGTCATATAATGTATATCCCAATATCCACTAAATGTGCTCATAGTGCTTTACAAGGGGTCCCAACCAACAGCAACAATTTGAATGTAGGACGAGACATGGCCACTGTTAGGCGGTGTTACTTTTTTTTTTTATTCGGACAGAAGCAATCCTGTTAACGGCCGGGTACTCATTTTAAATCTGAGTACGGCGAGAGAATGTGAGTGAAGAGCCTTTTCCTAGGAATCAGCTATGTCCTGCATTAATTCAAGATTCGAAACCATGGACCTTCCGGTCCCCAAGGCGAGTGTCAAACCACTACACCACATAGCCGCACATTTGACAATATCACAATGACAATTTAGAGAGCAGGCACTGGTGAAAGAGAAAGATATGAAGCAAAAATAAATTGTGTTTGGAACAAAGCCATGGGAATACTGAATTTAGAGATATAGACAGAAAGATATGATAGATAGATAGATAGATAGATAGATAGATATGATAGATAGATAGATAGATAGATGGATAGATAGATAGATAGTTAGATAGATAGGATAAAAGATAGATAGATAGATAGATAGTATGATAGATGGATAGATAGATAGATAGAAAGATGATAGATAGATAGATAGATAGATAGATAGATAGATAGATAGAAGATAGATAGATAGATAGATAGATAGATGATAGATAGTTGAAAGAGAAATAGATCGATCTATCGATAGATAGATATCGATAGATAGATAGTGCAGACAGATAGATAGATAGATAGATAGATAGATAGATAGTTAGATAGATGGACAGATAGATAGATAGATAGATAGATAGATAGATAGATA
>NC_088373.1:8257868-8262868 GCF_034508935.2 Berghia stephanieae
ATGCCAACAATTGGATGCAAGGTTAAACTTTTCAATTTGGAACGAGAAAAACAACAAAGCAATATTATGAGGCTATGTGGTCTTGTGGTATGACACTCGCTTTCGGATCGGAAGGTCCTGAGTCCGAGTCTCACTCGGCGCATAGTTGAGTCCTTGGAAAAGACTCTTGAATCATTTTCTCTCACCGTACTCAGGTGTAAAATTAGTACCTGGCCGTTTACAGTGTTGTCTCTGTCCGAAAAAAATGTAATATCTCCTAACAGGCGTCATGTCACGTCCTACATGTTACGTGTTGCTGTTGACCAGGGAGGGACCCCTTGCAAAACGTTTTGAGCACGTTTAGTGTAAACGGCCAGGTACGCATTTTACACTACTTGAGTACGGTGAGATAATGTGAGTAAAGAGTCTTTTCCAAGGACCCAACTATGAGCCGAGAGAGGCTCGAACCCAGGACCTTCCAATCCAAAAGCGAGTGTCATACTACCACAAGATTACGTACCCTACACATAAATAATACAAAAGATACTTTGACAGTATAATTTGAGCTCACGGAAAAAAATAAAGATACATTCCGGAAACAGCAAATCACTGGCTGTACGACATTTGACAGGTCCATTTTCGGTAGGTCGTAAAATGGAGATGCTTCATAGTAGGGAGTTGTTTACGGCATCGTGTCATGATCCCCCTGTAAATATTGGGTCATCGCACGATCGCCATGACACCCCGGGGCACTTCCGGTGTTACGATGACCACCACTACACCGTCGTAATGACCGTTATAATCTTCCCATCCAGGCATCAATCGCTGGTCTTTGGTGGTCATCTCGTGTCCACTGATACTCTTTGACGGTAATCTTTATGGTTGGTCATTTGTTTGGGGTTTAAAAAAAACTAAATAAAAAAACTGAGCTTTTATATAGCGCAATATCCCCTAAACGTGCTCAAAGCGCTTTACAATGTGTCCCTGGCCACAGCGACACTTAGCATGTAGAACGATAGTACACATAGTAAGGCATCAAGCATCAATTGCTGGTCTTTGGTGGTCATCTCGTGTCCACTGATACTCTTTTACGGTAATCTTTATGGTTTGTCATTTGTTGGGTGTGGTTTATTTTTTAAAAAATCTGAGGTTTCATATTGCGCAATACCCACTAAATGTGCTCAAAGCGCTTTACAATGTGTCCCTGGCCATCAACAAAAATTACATTTAGGACGATAGTACACATTTTTCGGACAGAGACAACGCTGTTAACGGCTAGGTACTCATTTTACGCCTGAGTACGTTGAGAGAATGTCAGTTAAGAGTCTTTTCCAAGTTCTCAACTATGCGCCGAGCGCGAGGCTCAAACCCTGGACCTTCCGATCCGAAAGCGAGTGTCATACAACTAGACCGCATAGAGCACGGTGTGATATAGAGAAAGAGAGAAAGAGACCGAGAGAGAGAGAGAGAGAGAGAGAGAGAGAGAGAGAGAGAGAGAGAGAGAAGGAAGGAAGAGAGGTTGTCATCAACTGGGAATATTTGAGAGGTGGAGAGAATTATGATGCAACCTGTTGTAGGTTGTTTTAGGGATAGATGAACAGAGTTGATAGAAATATTTCTTCATTTCGCGACGCACATCTCATCTATGTCAACCATCTGTCATTTATCATTTATCATCACACCACCACACTACCACCACACCATATCATCACACCACACATCCACCACACATATATCATCATCACCACCACCACAACCATCTCCACCATCTAAATCTCCAACCTATTCCTCCTTCCCGCCGTGTAATACAAACCTATCACCACTTTATATTGATTATCAAGGATACAAGTAGCTGATGCAAGATGAAAGAAAACCACCAAATAGAAGGGGAAGAGAGAGACGGGGTGGTGGGTGGAGCAGGCAAGTATTTCCGCCTCAAGCTAAAATGTGTCAAGCAATATCCTCCACAATCTGAAAAATCGCTTATGAAACATTTTTTGGACAGAAATCGCTGTTTCCTAATAGTGACCCACCGTATCAAAACGGTATTATGTCGGGATCCACTCGGTATGGGAAATTGAATTCATAGCCACAAATATCCAACTTGGGTTTAATTTATGTACGTAATGGTGAAATATAAAGACTATTTCTTGCTTTACAAAAACTTCTAAGGTCAAATTTCTCATCTTTCTATCTCTAAATTCACTTTTTGGGGTCTGAACCATCCCGACATAATACCGTTTTGAGACGGGGGGTCACAATATTGATCGATTTGAATAACCCTCATCTTGTCAAAGATTCTCAAACCTAAGTCTTCCTGGCAATGTCCTGAAGTCTCGGGTTATGTGGTTTAGTGGTATGACACTCGCTTTCGGATAAGAAGATCCTGGGTTCGAGCCTCACTCGGACGTAGTCGAGTACTTGGAAAAGGGTCTTTAATCACATTCTCTCACCGTACTTATGTGTAAAATGAGTACCTAGCCGTTAACAGCGTTGTCTCTGTCCGTAAAATGAGTGATAATGCCTAATAGGCGTCATGTCATGTACCGTCCTAAATTTTATATGTTGCTGTTGGCCAGGGACCGCGTTGTAAAGCGCTTTGAGCACGTTTAGTGGATATTGTCCTATATAGATAGTTCGAAGATGACGTCACTCAGGTCTTTGTTATTGTTTTTTGCCATCCGCGTTTATGAGTAATGCTCACTGAACTGTAATAACCTGACTATAAACGTTAATGGATACACACAGTTTTGTGTGTTGGTCCGTTATACTTCCGGATGGCAATGTTGTGAGCTTCTTAGCCAAGCGCATACTATCTATAAAAGCTCAATTTAAAAGGTTTTTAATGCTAAGATTATTGTCATTTGAAACGATTGGAGTAGGACTTTTGTGGCCAAAATTTTAGATAGTAATGCAAATTATATATCTATGGATTTGATAGGAAGAGGTAGAAATTAGAATCGATGAAAATGATGATGATGATGATGATGATGATGATGATGATGATGATGATGATGATGATGAAATGATGATGATGATGATGATGATGATGATGATGATGATGATGATGATGATGATGATGAAATGATGATGATGATGGTGGTGGTGGTGGTGGTGATGACGTTGATGATAATGATGGCGGTGGTGGTGGTGGTAGTGTAGGTGTTGATGATGATGATGATGATGATGATGATGATGATGATGATGATGATGATGATGATGATGATGATGATGATGGCGGTGGTGGTGGTGGTAGTGGTGGTGTTGATGATGATGAAGATGATGGTAAAGATGATGATGATGATGATGATGGCGGTGGTGGTGGTTGTAGAGGTGGTGTTGATGATGATGATGATGATCATGATGTTGATGATGATGATGATGGCGGTGGTGGTGGTTGTAGAGGTGGTGTTGATGATGATGATGATCATGATGATGATGATGATGATGATGATGATGATGATGATGATGATGGCGGTAGTGGTGGTAGTGGTGGGGTTGATGATGATGAAGATTATGATGATGATGATGATGATGATGATGATGATGATGATGATGATGATGATGATGATGATGATGATGATTAAAAGACAAGATGAAACATATTTCAAGCGTCATCGACAGGAATAGGTCACCCATCCCCAACAAGTATTTACAAACAATGGATCGATTTACCAATAACAAAATCGATCATGGAAAAAGACGATTTTTTAAAAACTGGCTAGAACTTTTCATATGTCTTGTGACCAGAATGTGTAAAAGTCAAAACATGATCAAAATTATGTTGTTTTTTTCCTCTGGATACGCTTTTATGCTCGCCGGAGAAATATTTCATACGGCGTCCACAATTGTTCCGATAGTTTAGAGCCAGTGTTGCTAAGTTACCATGCGTCATTAGGAAGGAAGTGACGTTACGACTGTTGAAGAGTATTGGTATCACTCCGGGTCCCCTTCATACCGAGAAGTGTATCTAAATTTAGAATTCTCATTAATTTACAGATGATTCTCTTCAAGAAAAACAATTCATTCAAATAAGTAAATAAATACTTATAATATGTTTAGTGCAAGATTCAATTATAGAAAAACAATTCAAAATCAATATTAACCAGCAAGGAAATACCGACATAAAACACCTGTCAGGCGATTGATCGGACTTCGATTTCAAACACAATAAACTGTTTGTGTGTGTGTGTGTGTGTGTGTGTGTGTGTGTGTTTGTGTGTGTATGTTTTTTTTAAAAATGTTTAGGATTTTTTTTTTGTTGTTTTGAAAAAAAAAAAAGGGGGGGGGGGGGGGAGGGGGGGGGGGTGATTTCACAAATGATCTTTTTCATGTTTTTTTTTTTTTTTTTTTTTTTTTGGTTTCGTTTGTTGACATAATTTCTTTGGTTTTGTTTTTATCTTTTGTTATTGTTTTTGTTGCTATTGCAATTTTGGTAGATATTATTTATATATTTGTTTATTTCCTTATTTGAAAATGTATTTTGGCTGTATCTGTTTTGTTTTTGTTTTGTTTTTAAGGGTTTTACGGCGCTTGCAACACATTTAGGTTATATCAGCGCCAGTAAAAAGGAAGAAAATGGGATAGTAAAAAGTTCTAGAATTACAATTAAAGCACCCAATAGAAAGTAAGACAAAGGGGAACGGGGAACAAATAGGGATTAGATGTAGATTCCAAAAGCATACCACCAATGTACTTAGTCTGAGATCACCTATAAGTCTCATCCGAACACAAACACAAAATCCAACAAAGAGGAATACACTCAAATGCTTACATTATACATTCAAAATAACAAATATAATAATACATAACAGAAAGATGATTTACAAGGAAAAAAATATCATCTCCCAAAACAATAACTATGCATTTGACCGTTTCACTCCCAGCCAGGACTCCGGCCAGGACCAGGAGAAAATCAAGTAATCTCATTCCAAGACAAAGACAGAAAGCATGTTGGAAAACAGACATAAGGGGATAGAAGACACAGTATGTACCTCCTGCCCACTATGGGAGGTCAGGAA
>NC_088373.1:8267868-8270368 GCF_034508935.2 Berghia stephanieae
CATTTTTTGGATGAATAAAGTATATATTATATATTATTATTAATTTATTTTATTATTAGTTATTATTATTATTATTATTATTATTATTATTATTATTATTATTATTATTATTATTATTATTATTATATATTATTATATTATTATTCACTGTAACAAGTTATGTGCAAGAGTCTCTGTGACTTCAACCATTCTTAAAGGATACCATAACAAGATCACGACCTTCCTTCGCTTTAACCAGTTATACCAATTAAATGCTCCATGATCTATGCGTTAAACTGATCATGACAAGAAGGACTCGTTGACACTATAGGTAATGAAGATTGAGTGCCTAATGATTCGCCCAGTTGATGAAAGGCATCGATAGAATCACGCCCTTGATGCACTGGGTGATAATTTTATTTCAGGAAGTTATTTCATATTTCTTATTTCCGGTCCCGAGTGCCTTTATATAAGCTATGTTGTATAACTCTTTCTTTACTAATCATTTTCAGTATTTTCCCAAAAATGGCAGACTTAACTTACAGAAAAAAAATGATTTTTAAAATTTAATCAAGCTCTTAACAAATCAACTTGATGTTCTTATTAATTGTGGCCCTTCACCTCAAAACGGTATTTAGTCGGGTTGGTTAAGATGTTGAATTTTTGTTTTTGTTGTTGTTTTTTTTTTGAATTTATAGCCAGAAATATCAGACTCGTGTTGAGTTTGTATGTTTTATTGAGGAGAATGGATACCATATTTTAGGGTGCTAATGCAAACAATTTATATTTTTGACCAGTTTAAAATTTAATTCGGCTGTTAAGCATTTTGTTCGTTCTGATATAATACCGTTTTGAGACGAGGGGGCACAATTAAACAAAGATCATTGTTCAAATTTTGTGATGTACAAAATAAATCTGAATAAGAAAATACATGTATATTGTGTCGTAACAAATGTGACGATTTTGCTTCAGCTGATATGGAGAGGGTTAAAATGAGGAACTCGTGTTGCCGTATTCTGGCCCAGGTGGTACGGAGAGGGTTAAAATGAGAAGCTATTGTTGCCGTATTCTGACCCATGTAGTACGGAGAGGGTTAAAATGAGGAACTAGAGCTGCCGTATTCTGACCCAGGTGGTACGGAGAGGGTTAAAATGAGAAGCTATTGTTGCCGTACTCTGACCCAGGTGGTACGGAGAGGGTTAAAATGAGGAACTAGAGCTGCCGTATTCTGAACCAGGTGGTACGGAGAGGGTTAAAATGAGGAACTAGAGCTGCCGTATTCTGACCCACAAAAAAATAAATTTAAAAAATAATGTTTTAACAATTTTGGACAGATAGTTCGTCCTTCAAAAATCGATCGATTAAAATTCCAAACTATCGATATTTTATATACGAAAACATACTCCATTGACTCAGGTGTGAATGTGTATCTGGCAGTGATGAATGCTGTGAGACTAATTCTTCTTCCTTCTATAAAAATTTTAATAATATACTGTCTTAAGCACTTTTTTTTTTGGAATTTCCAAAATGTAACACCCCGTCCCCTTTCTCCCGATAGATAGATAAATATATAAATAAATACATAAATAAAGAAATTGATTAATTAATTAATTAAACTTATGCCCGTGTCGTGATCATGGCCAATGCACAGAAAAAAGGGGCGATAATTACCAAATGCCTATCACTATTCTATCGTGAATGTACAACGCCTAATATGCTATGTCATTGGTGAAATGATGTCGACTATCTAAGGGACATTATCCTGATTTTAATAGGATGTGATTAATCTCCCCTTACAACACGATTGAATAATAAGCAACTGGTATACTTTGTTGTTGTGGTGGATTGTGGGGTCTAGTGAAGTATGACACTCGCTTTCGGATCGGAAGGTCCTGGGTTCTAGCCCCCTCGCTCGGCGCGGCGCACAGTTGAGTCCTTTGGAAAAAGGCTGTTTACTCACTTAGATTCTCTCACCGTTCTCAGGTGTAAAATGGGTACCTAGCTGTTAAATGTTAAAAATACTATGCGGCTCTGTGGTCTCGTGGTATGACTCTCCCTTTCGGATCGGAAGGTCCTTTGTTCTAGCCGCCTCGCTCGGCGCGGCGCACAGTTGAGTACTTGGAAAAAGGCTGTTTACTCACATACATTCTCTCACCGTTCTCAGGTGTAAATTAAATGGGTACCTGGCTGTTAACAGCGTTGTCTCTATCAGAATTTAAAAAAAAATAATATCGCCTCTATCTACATGTTACGTGTTGCTGTTGGTCAGGGACGCCTTGTAACGCTAGTTGTTATAATGGACATACTATACTGTATTGCAATGATTAATTTGAGGAGAGTATTTCCATTGCAACAGTGAGTGAGCCCTAAACAAATCCGACTGTCAGACCTGCAAATAAGTACACGTCGATTTAGAAAATCTGATATTAAAAAAAAAAAATTAAAATAATAAATTATTTATTTATTTTTTGTTAATTTGTTTTGTTTTCCCATTGTATTTTATTTTAATTTTTTTTTTAAT
>NC_088373.1:8278083-8283083 GCF_034508935.2 Berghia stephanieae
TAAAAAGCATAGCGGTCCGTTCAATGAACGTGATGGAAATTCTAACAAGCATAGCGGTCCGTTCAATGAACTTGATGGAAATTCTAACAAACACAGCGGTCCGTTAAATGAACGTGATGGAAATTCTAAAAAGCATAGCGGTCCGTTCAATGATGGCAATGGAAATTCTAACAAGCATAGCGGTCTGTTCAATGATGGCGATGGAAATTCTAACAAGCATAGTGAAATGGTGATATAATTTCGATCAACTTAAAATGTACGATTCAAGAGTTGAATAAAATTTAAACCAATGTCAATTGTCTTAACAGACAAAACGAATTTCGAATTTCTAAGAGAACTTTACAGAACTTTTTTTTTGGCATGGAAGGATATTTTCTGCAATTAATATTATACATAATTCCCTCACCCATCGTAGAAATCTTTCCCAACGTTAAGAGCGGAAATGGTTTCTAATATTAATTTAAATAAATTGATTGTATTCAAAATAATGAGATTCAATGCAAGTACTCCCAGCTCATTATCATCCTCGCTAACCGGAAGGTTGGCCCATAACCAACCCACTTGCTAAAACTGATCGCGTTTTCGATGGGATTTGACTGACGTGCAGTTATTTGTAGGTCTGATAACGCCATTCTTTAACGTAATAAAGTTACCTAAAAACTATATTTAACTCTCTCCTTACCAGACATTTTCAGGACTTTCCCCAAAACTTTACACCCAACTATGCGGCTATGTGGTCTAGTGGTATGACACTCGCTTTCGGATCGGAAGGTCATGGGTTCGAGCCTCGCGCTCAGTGCATAGTTGAGTCCCTGGAAAAGGCTCTTTACTCACATTATCTCACCGTACTCAGGTGTAAAATGAATACCTGGCCGTAAACAGCGTTGTCTTTTTTTCCGAAAAATTGTAATATCGCCTAACAGGCGTCATGTCCCGTCCAACATGTTAAATGTTGTTGACCAGGGATCCCTTGTAAAGCGCTTTGAGCACATTTAGCGGATATTGCGCTATATAAAGCTCATTTTTTGAATTTTATTTTTAACTAACACAAAAATAGATTTTTTATCACTCTGACATAATAGCAATAATTTCTAGCCATACATAATTTCTTTAAGCAAAACATGTTCTACAACACACTGTTCATTTTCTTTAATCTTTATGATGTAAAAAAGAAATTTGAATGAGAAAAATGTTGGCTGTATCGTAACGAATGTGACCATTTTCCTATGCGTGGCAAGGAGAGGGTTAAAGGCGGGCAGAAAAAGCTTTGTTTGGTCCGGCCCTAGAATTTGGAATAAATTGCCTTTATAATTATATATAATTGAGCTTTATAATTGAGCTTTATATAGCGCAATATCCACTAAATGTGCTCAATGCGCTTTACAAGTGGTCCCTGGTCAACAGCAACATTTACCATGTAGGACAGGACGTGACGCCTATTAGGCGATGTTATAATTTTTCGGACAAAGACAACGGCCAGGTACTCATTTTACCTGAGTACGGTGAGATAATGTGAGTAACAAGCCTTTTCCAAGGACTCAACTATGCCCCGAGCGCGAGGCTCGAACCCAAGACTTTCCAATCCGAAAGCTAGTGTCAAACTACTAGACCACATAGCCGCACAATATAAGAGAATCAACAGCCCTAGAAACATCCAACTAGGAACTGAAAACTCATCTTTTTTCGGTCATGTTTCGGTGAGCAGTTACTCCAACGAATGATAAATGACTTTATATATATATATATATATATATATATATATATATATATATATATATATATATATATATAATATATGAGCCAAGGTCAAAAGGTGCCCGCCTGATACCAGTGTTAAGAAAATTTGATTTTTACTTAATTATGGACTGTTTTCATTGGGTTAATGCTTGTAATCAATTGATAATATGAAGAAGAGATAAAATGAGATAGCTCAACATACTCTGTTCAACAGAATATGAAATAAACAACATGAAAGTAAAATTTGAATGCTGTTTGTCATGTGCTTAAAACGAGGTCAACGCATCACCTTTTTAGAAATCAAGTAGAAATTAAATGTGATGTTTTAGCCCCCTTGATTGAAATTTGACTAATAGTATAAAGTCAAAATTTACTTTTAAACGCAATTGCAGTATATTACATATCTGATTAAGTTTCATATAGAGTTCTTAAAAAGTTGGTGTTGCTTGTGACCTTTGGTGTCATCAAACACAGCACAATACTAAGACTCGACACGAAACTTAAAGCTCATGTTTAATGTTTATAAAACGTTTTATTATGAGAAAAAAGCCTAGATTTACTATCTTAACTCAAATCTTGGAGTAAATGTATACCATTTTGCCGATATTGAGGCTTATTGGTTTTGGTGTCATTTGTCACAAGCAACACGGCATGCGTGAACACGTGGAAGTTTGTTTCGTTAAATGGCGATTCGCAATTTGGATCCACCCTTCTTACCAGTCTTTGAAGTGCAGCACGTTCATTTGCCTTTCCAGCGTGGCTCCAGGCAGAAAAGGTAGTTGAACTTTGGTGTCATCGCTATTTTTCATTGTCACAAGCAACACTTGATATTGGATATTACAAAGTGCCACCAAAAAATTATGTTTTCAGCTGTTATTCTATTTACAAATATGATATTATGACATCTCACATAAGACTGTGATTTTGACACAATTAATTATTTCCTTGTAATTCTAATTTTTTTATGTTTCAGGGTTGTATCAATCAAGAAAAAGACAAAACTCAAGCTTTTGACGAATCCAGATAAAAGAAGGGTTGCCAAGAAATTTGATTTGATTTACTATTAACACACTAAATTACTACAAACTAGCAGATTTGAGCAGTATGGTGATGGTTACCGTATGGTTACATGAATTCATTACCATGGCTGATATTTATCTAGTGTTTGTGCGACTTCTGGTACTTTTTGTGACCATTGGTGTCATTGGTTAAAATGTCACAGGTGACACTTAAGTTTGAAGTTTCTGATGTATTTCTGTTTTCATGTTCTTCTAAGCTTGAAATGTCATTGAATTACGTTTTAAACAGGCTATATTACATGTGTTCAGTTGCTATTTTTGATTTATTGAGGCAAAATTGCGTTCTAGTGCCGATTTTGACCAAAGTAATAGCAACAATGGTATTACTAATTTCTAAGTATATTTCCAATTTGAAAGTATTTAGTTTCTTAAAATATTATTGAATTTCATTTTAGAGTAGGTTATTGTGCTTTTTTGACTGAAAATAATGATATATTATGGACGAAAGTGTGATTTGGTGTTGCTTGTGACATAAGTAATGGTGTCACCGGTCTTATGTCACAAGTCACAGTCAGATGCTCTAATTTCCATGTATATTTCTATTTTTGAAGTCTTTGGTTTCTGAAATATTATTAAATTCCATATTTAACTGTGGTTATTACACAGGTTTGACTGAAATTAATGATATATTGTCGAAATTGCAATTTGGTATTGCTTGTGACATAAGTAATGGTGTCATCGGTCTAATGTCACAAGTGACACAATGTCGCTAAATAAGATATGCTTTGGTCACATTATTTCCCAACATTTTATACCAAAAGTTTCTGAACATTGCTGGTAATAAACATATGCAATAGTGTTGTTTTTGTTAATGTACAAACATTTTTATGAAATAATATATTTGCATTCTATGTTGCTTGTGACCGATGACACCAAAAAGCAACATTTTCTCCCAATAGTTTGGTAACATTATTGTACTATGATTGTTGTTGATTGTGTCTTTTTGTCTATAACTTACTAAATAAAGTTTGATACTCAACAAAAATCATTTGGTTATTGAGTTTTTTTGTCTCATTTTGGTGTCACCAGTCACAGGTGACACCAGCAACCTATAGGTATAGTTGACGATATTATGCTGCGTTAGACCTTAAAGTTATCTAAAGGGCCTTTGATTCATGAAGTACAGGGTTTTTGCTACACATATAGAAACATGAATGGACTATTATGTCACTTTTATTTTGAGAAAAAATATCGGCACATTTTGACCTTGGCTCATATATATATAATATATATATAATATTATATATATATATATATATATATATATATATATATATTATATATATATATATATTGTGTGTGTGTGTGTGTGTGTGTGTGTGTGTGTAAAAAAATAAAAGACGCCAAGGACCCCAGTAATCCCGTTTACCAGCGACGGGTCACATTTCGGTCATCGGGTTAGTCAGACGCTTGGTGGTCCCGATAGCTCGTTAGGTTGACACTCATCCCCCCCCCCCCATAAAGGGACCATGACACCCCCCCCCACCCCATTAAGGGACCATGACACCCCCTCCCCATAAAGGGACCATGACACCCCCCCCCCCATAAAGGGACCATGACACCCCCCCACCCATAAAGGGACCATGACACCCCCCATCCATAAAGGGACCATGACACCCCCCCCCATAAAGGGACCATGACACCCCCCCCCATAAAGGGACCATGACCACCCCCCCCCATAAAGGGACCATGGCTCCCCCCCCCCCCCATAAAAGGACCATGACACCCCCCCCCCCCCATAAAGGGACCATGACTACCCCCCCCCCCCATAAAGGGACAATGACACCCCCACCCATAAATTGACCATGACACCCCCCCCCCCCCAATAATGGGACCATGACACCCCCCCCCCATAAAGGGACCATGACCACACCCCCCCCCATAAAGGGACCATGACACCCCCCCCCCATAAAGGGACCATGACTACCCCACCCCCATAAAGGGACCATGACTAACCCCCCCCCCCCCATAAAGGGACCATGACTACCCCCCCCCCCCCCCATAAAGGGACCATGACACCCCCCCCCCATAAAGGGAGCATGACACCCCCCCCATAAAGGGACCATGACCACCACCCCCATAATTGGACCATGACCACACCCCCCCCCCCCATAAAGGGACCATGACACCCCCCCCCCATAAAGGGACCATGACTCCCCCCCCCCCCCCAGAAAGGGACCATGA
>NC_088373.1:8288083-8290583 GCF_034508935.2 Berghia stephanieae
AGAGAGAGAGAGAGACAGAGAGAGAGAGAGAATGGAGGGGGGGGGGGCGAGGGGGAGAGATAGAGAACAATTATATCCAAAGAGAGGTTGTAAGCCGTAGCAAGGCAATTGAACAGTTTTATGGGTTTGTCACGTGATCGTAAACATGTGGATGTATACAGATCTGCTCAAAGGAAAAAACTAAAACAACCTTCATTCAGAATTTTTAGGAGATGAAATTTGTAGCTGCTTAAGTTAATAATAATTATAAATAATAATACTGAAAACTTATATAGCGCTATAACTCCGAGACACCAGACTCTAAGCGCTTAAATTACAAATTACTTTTTCTTAAACATAAAATCTAATTAATTTTAATTAATTTAATGAATTTTAATTAATGTAATTCATTTTAATTATCACCAATTTACCTTCAAAAATTTTTTTGTGACCCTTCGCCTCAAAACGGTATTAAGTCGGGATGGTTAAGATGTTGAAACTTGAATTTATAGCCAGAAATATCAGACTTGTGTTCAGTTTGTATGTTTTATTGAGGAGAATGGATACCATATTTTAGGGCCCTAATGCCAACAATTTATATTTTTGACCAGTTTAACATTTAATTCGGCTTTTAAGCATCTGGTTTGTTCCGTTTTGAAGTTTTGAGACTATGGGTCACATTTTTAAAAATTCGAAAACTTTAATTAAAACGATTTAGTCAAGCATAAACTTTTATTTTCAAAAAATAGTTATAATGACTTAAAAGATGGTTATGAAGCTCAGAAATCGGAGCTAGATCTAGCCACAATTTCGTAAATTTTATTTTTATTTCGAAATACTTGACAGGTCTGTGAATGTGTTACAAACATCAAAATGTGACCCTCCGTCTCAAAACGGTATTATGTAGGAATGATTCAGACCCAAAAAAGTGAATTTAGAGATAGAATGATGAGAAATTGGACCTTAGAAGTTTTTGTAAAGCAAGAAATAGTCTTTATATTCCACCAGGACGTACAGAAATTAAACCCAAGTTGGATATTTGTGACAAAGAATTCAATTTCCCTAACCGAGTGGATCCCGACATAATACCGCTTTGACACGGTGTGTCACAAATATGGAATGAATAGAACTGACATGTGGGGTTTTATCTTTTAATCGCTTTTCAGTTTTCAATAATGCCTCATTTATCTACAGGCAGCAGATGGTGCAATGGGGGGGGGGGGGGGGGATGCGGATTTCCCAGAATGCAAAACGAATAACAATATCAGATGGAATGTAAGCTTCAATTTAATATACGAAAATATATAATATAAAATGGACGTTTCTGGTTTCCCCTTTATCAACAACGCCACTACCACATTATCTCATTCGTCTGTAGTGTTTCATTCGTCCTGTTTTGTTGATAAAGGGGAAACCCGAAACATCCATTTTATCTGTTTTCGTACATTAAATTGAAGCTTACATTCCATCTCACATTGTTATTTATTTCTTCGAGCTTCGAGCAGCAACTTTTACATTACAGAAAGCAAACCTGAGACTGGCTGTAGACGACATGATGTTGGGGTGTTATATATTATATATAATATATATATATATTATATATATATATATATATATATATATATATATGAGTGTTGGTGGGTACTCGTAGGTACGAAAGTGCTCTATAATGATGGTTAGAGCTAATATAGAATATAAATTGTCACTCACATTATATGGCCGAGACGTTCGTTTCTGTGGTTTTATTCCACGTCCTCAGTCGGCGTAAGATTACGCCGACTGAGGACGTGGAATAAAACCACAGAAACGAACGTCTCAGCCATATAATGTGAGTGACAATTTATATTATATATATATATATATATATATATATATATATATATATATATATTATATAAATTATAAAAAAAAACCCAAAAACCATGATATAATCAATAATAGTGCTCAACTTTTTGATAAAATGAGGTATTTATTCACTTCCTATTTCTGATGAGATCGAATGCTCGAAACAACATTGTGGAAGTTGATCATAATAGGATTCAATAGTCGTAACGTCACATCCTTCCTAATGACGCATGGTAACTTAGTAACACTGACTCTAAACTATCGGAACAATGGCGGACGCCAGTATGAAATATTTCTCAAACGAGCATAAAAGTGTATCCAGAGGAGAAACAAAAACATAAATTTGATCATGTTTTGACTTTTACACATTCTGATCACAAGGCATATGAAAATTTCTAGCCAGCATGAAGAATAAAAAGTAATGATTTTCTTTGTTTAGAACCAAGATGACCGCCGTTGCCGGGCGGGGTGACATCAGACTACTGAATCCAATTGGATTTTTATTCTTCATGCTGGCTTGAACTTTTCATTCCCTTTTCATATGCCTTTTGATCAGAATGTGTAAAAGTCATCAAATTGATGGGGGTTTTTTTCCCCTCTGGATACGCGTTTAAGCTCGCCGGAGAAATATTTCATACGGCGTCCGCCATTGTTCCGATAGTTTAGAGCCAGTGTT
>NC_088373.1:8295583-8300583 GCF_034508935.2 Berghia stephanieae
AAGAAATGAAAGAATACATTTATTCTACCCCCCCCCCCTCCCAAAGTAAGATTATTATATATTTTGTAATCAAATGTTATGGTATTAGTACTTCTATTCACTATAATCTTTTTCCTTCTGCTTGAATGCTACTTTGAACCAAAACTAAAAGATTTGTATTCACGCGCTAAAAAATTAAACGAGTTATTTTTATCGTGCCAAATAACACTACGAACTTGCGAGTACTAAGTGTTACTGCACGATAAAAATATAACGAGTTTTATAATTACAAATAAATGAAAGAATACGTGTATTCCACCCTCCATCTAGTAGATATTTCGTGACCAATAATTGGTATTAGTAGTAGTACTTCTAATCACCATATTATTATTTGTAATTTTCTCCATCTGCTTGAAAGACAATTTGTGACCCTTCGCCTCAAAACGGTATTAAGTCGGGATGGTTAAGTTGTTGAAAATTGAATTTATATCCAGAAATATCAGACTTGTGTTGAGTTTGTATGTTTTATTGAGGAGAATGGATACCATTTTAGCGTGCTTATGTCAACAATTTTTTTTTTTTTTTACCAGTTTAACAATTAATTCGGCTTTTAAGTATTTAGTTCGTTCCGAAATAAAACCGTTTTGAGACGATAGGTCACATTTGACCCAAAAAAAAGAAAAACGTTGAATTTGTATTCATGAGCACCAAAAGATTATTTATAGGCAGTTTCCCCTCCCAAAGCACAGTACAAGGTTGCCGTGTACGTAGATCCTGATGCCAGGTGCCCGGTTACCGTGTACGTAGACACTCCGTTATTTATAATAGGATTCAATAGTCGTAACGTCACTTCCTTCCTAATGACGCATGGTAACTTAGTAACACTGGCTCTAAACTATCGAAACAATGGCGGACGCCCGTATGAAATATTTCTCCGGCTAGCATAAAAACGCTTCCAGGGGAAAAAATACACATAAAATTGATCATGTTTTGACTTTTACACATTCTGATTAAAAGGCATATGAAAAGGGAATGAAAAGTTCTAGCCAGCATGAAGAATAAAAAGTAATGATTTTCTTTGTTTAGAACCAAGATGACCGCCGTTGCCTGGCAGCGTGACATCAGACTAGTGAATCATATTGCCAATCAGCTTGATAATCTGACGTCACAAATTATTGTTGTAAACTTGATATCAGTACGCGTTACTATATTTAGGGAGAGGGGTGGAATAATCTTGTTATAGAGAATAAGGAATGCTGTGGGATGGGGGAGGGAAATGTGTGTGTGTGTGTGTGTGTGTGTGTGTGTGTGCGTGTGTGTGTGTGTGTGCAAGGGGGGGGGGGTGAATGATTGGTAGATGGGTGTGTGTGTGGGGGGGGGGGGGGGGCGGTGCTGTGACTTGTTGTAAGCGGGCGGGGTTGGAAATGGGTCAAGATGTAATCCATAGTAATGAACCAGGGGTGAATAACTCTAGTGGAATATCGTTACAGTTACCTCCCCTGGGACTGGGTGACACAAGAGGGTCACGGGAAGGGAAATTAGGGTCACTTGTAAGGGGCTATCGATGGCGGGTGATCTACAACGACCAAAGATATGGAAGAACTTGTCTCGCGTTCGGTATAGATAATGTGTGATATTGTGATAAGCTGAATAGATATTATTATAAAAAAACGAAATGGACGTCACACAGCTCTGTTTTTTAGACAGCCACACATTTTTGGTGATTACTTCTCACTAAATTATATCAATCGGACTATAACCGTTCAAGGTCAAACACCGTTTTGTGTGTTGGTTCGTTAGTCCGGCAGGCGGATGTTGTGAATATTTTAAGCTAAACGCATAACATCAACATAACGCGGGCTTTTTGGGGGAAAATAATATGTGACCCGTCGCCGAAATTTGTTTTATGTCGCGGTGAATACGCTTCAACAGTTATGACGTCACTTACCTCGTAATGACGCATAGTAACTTAGTAACTTGCTCTAAACTATCGGAACAATGGCGGATGCCCTTATGAAATATTTCTCCGACGAGCATAAATCGTATCCAGATGAAAAAAAAAGCATTATAAATCTGATCATGTTTTGACTCTTACAAATTCGGATCACAAGGCATATGAAAAGTTCTAGGGAGCATGAAGAATAAAAAGTAATGATTTTCTTTGTTTAGAACCAAGCTGCTGGTTGCTATGCGGACGTGACATCAGACTATTAAATCCAATTGGATTCAGTAGTCTGAAGTCACTCGCCCGGCAACGGCGGCCATCTTGGCTCTAAACAAAGAAAATCATTACTTTTTATTCTTCATGCTGGCTAGAACTTTTCATTCTCTTTTCATATGCCTTGTGATCAGAATGTGTAAAAGTCAAAACATGATCAAATTGATGGGTTTTTTTTCCCTCTGGATACGCGTTTAAGCTCGCCGGAATATATTTCATACGGCGTCCGCCATTGTTCCGATAGTTTAGAGCCAGTGTTACTAAGTTACCATACGTCATAAGGAAGGAAGTGACGTTACGACTGTTGAAGACTATTGGAAAGGGTAAAGCTTTTAGACTATTATTGTTATCATGGAGATACTCACAAACCAACGCAAAATATCGTCCATTATAATATAACACTGTTCAAACAAGCCCATTCTTATTGTCAGACCTGCAAAAATGAACACGTCGGGTGGATGAGATAAAAACTAATCACCCATCTGGAGGACTGCAAACAATAGATAGTATGCGCTTGGCTAAGCAGAAGCTCACAACATTGCTACCCGGAAGTATAACGGACCAACAAACAAAACTAGGTGTAACCTTGAACGTTTATTGTCTGGTTGATACAGTTTAGTGAGAATTACTCATAAACGAGGATTGCCAAAAAAAAAAAAAAAACCCAAAAAAACAAACAAAAAAAAAAAAAAAACAAAAAAAAAAAACAAAACAAACAAAATAAAACAAAGACTGAGTGCTTCATCTTCATACTATCTATAGATAGTATGCGCTTGGCTAAGAAGCTCATAACATTGCCATCCGGAAGTATAACGGACCAACACACAAAACTGTGTGTATCCATGAACGTTTATAGTCGGGTTAATACAGTTCAGTGAGCAAAACTCATAAACGCGATGGCAAAAAAAAACACAAAAAACCCCAAAGACTGAATGACTATCTCTATATTTAAAAAAAAGAGCTGAATGACGTCATCTTCATACTATCTATAGATAGTTCGAAGATGACGTCACTCAGGCTTTTGTTATTGTTTTTGCCATCCGCGTTTGTGAGTTGTTCTCACTAAAATGTATAGATAGTTCGAAGATGACGTCACTCAGGTCTTTGTTATTGTTTTTTGCCATCCGCGTTTATGACTAATGCTCACTGAACTGTATTAACCTGACTATAAACGTTCATGGATACACACAGTTTTGTGTGTTGGTGCGTTATACTTCCGGATGGCAATGTTATGAGCTTCTTAGCCAAGCGCATACTATCTATTAACCAGACTATAAAAGTTCATGGTTACACAGAGTTTGTGTGTTGGTCCGTTATACTTCCGGATGGCAATGTTGTAAACTCATTGGCCAAGCGCATACTATATATAGGTTATGGCCTGAGCACCCTGTGTAATCCAATCTGCACCTATTTGACCTTTGATAGAGTGGACGCACATCACAATGGATAGAGAGAGTCTTGATAGACTGGACAGAAGATAGAGTGGACAGTCTGGTCCGTCTCGTGGCGGATAGACTGATGGATAGATCCTTGACCTTCGGTGGTCAGTCGGATTAGTGTGAAGAAGGGATAGGATGTTAGGGGCGGTAGTGTATGTGTGTGGGGGAATAGGGGAATACGTCACTTCCCTCGTAATGACGTATAGTAACTTAGTAACTGGTTCTCAACTATCGGAACAATGGCGGACGCCCTAATGAGGTTCTTCTTCAACGAGCATGAAAGTGTATCCAGAGGAGAAAAACAGGGGGAGGAGAGAGAGAGAGAGGTTGGGGAGGGGGGGGGGGGGGGTAAATAGAATGGATTATAGATAGTTCGAAGATGACGTCACTCAGGTCTTTGTTATTGTTTTTTGCAATCCGCGTTTATGAGTAATTCTCACTGAACTGCATTAACCGGAGTAGAAACGTTCATGGATACACACAGTTTTGTATGTTGGTCCGTTATAATTCCGGATGACAATGTTATGAGCTTCTTAGCAAAGCGCATACTATCTATAGATAGTATGCAGATGACGTCACCCAGGCCTTTGTTATTGTTTTTGCCATCCGCGTTTGTGAGTTGTTCTCACTAAATTGTATTAACCAGACTATAAAAGTTCATGGTTACACAGAGTTTGTGTGTTGGTCCGTTATACTTCCGGATGACAATGTTAAGAGCTTCTTAGCCAAGCGCATACTATCTATACGCTTGGCTAAGGAGTTCACAACATTGCCATCCGGAAGTATAAAGGACCAACACACAAAAATGTGTGTCACCATTATCGTTTATAGTCTGGATAATACAGTTTAGTGAGAATTACTCATAAACGGGGATGGCGAAAAACAATAACAAAGACCAGAGTGACGTCATCTTCGAACTATCTATAGATAGAAAGAATATGACGTCACTCGAGGCGTCGTTATTGTTTTTTGCCATCCACGTTTATGAGTAATTCTCACTAAACTGTATTAACCAGACTACAAACGTTCAAGGTTACACAGATAGATTTGTGTGTTGGTCCGATACATTTCCGGATGGCAATGTTGTGAGCTTCTTAGCCAAGCGCATACTATCTATAATATGGGCCTTTGAAAATGTTGAACAAACGAAAGTGGCATGGTTAACATAAATCATTGATTTTCAGAGAGCATTCGCCTATTATAGATAGTTCGAAGATGACGCCACTCAGGTCTTTGTTATTGTTTTTTGCCATCCGCGTTTATGAGTAATGCTCACTGAACTGTATTAACCTGACTATAAGCGTTCATGGATACACACAGTTTTATGTGTTGGTCCTTTATTCTTCCGGATGGCAATGTTATGA
>NC_088373.1:8305583-8313083 GCF_034508935.2 Berghia stephanieae
GGATTGTTTGCTGTTGTTGAGTTGTTTGATGAAGCTCCAATCTGTGCGGCTATGCGGTCTAGTGGTATGACACTCGCTTTCGGATCGGAAGGTCCTGAAGTTCGAGCCTCGCTCGGCGCATAGTTGAGTTCTTGGAGAAGGCTCTTAACTCACATTTTCTCACCGTACTCAGGTGTAAAATGAGTACCCGGTTAACAGCGTTGTCTCAGTCCGAAACAATTGTAACATCGCATAACATAGCAGGCGTCATGTCCCGTCCTAAATGTTAAATGTTGCTGTTGACTAGGGACCCCTCGTTAAGTGCTTTGAGCACATTTAATGGATATTGCGCTATATAAAAGCTCAATTTTTAAATTAATTTTTTTAGACAGTCATACTATGTGACATCCGATGATCGCGACATTCCTAATACTTTTTGTTTTCATTGTTGTTTTGATTTGTTTTGTTTTTTTACCAAGTTTCTCTAAAAATTCTAATCTTTTGATTATATGTCCCCAATAGAAACTTGAGGTCAAGCAATGAACAATCAATCCTTGTCAAACCTAAGCCATTGCGTAAAATAGGTGAACAGTCTTTTCAATTTTCGGACCCCCATTTTTGGAACTCTCTCCCGTCACACGTGAGATGCTCGGATTCGTTGACAACGTTCAAATCTCGCTTAAAGTTTTATCTTTTTACGTCATAATGTTGCAATATTATTTTCATATTTTGTTGTTGTTAAATTGAATTCGTATCACGTTTCCTTCACACTTGTCTCACTGTAATATGTTTTGTTTTATATCACTGTAAAGCGCTTAGAGCCTGTGACAACGGGTAAAGCGCTATATAAATGCCATTTATTATTATTATTATTATTATTATTATTATTATTATTATTATTATGTATTATTATTATTGTAATTATTCTTATTTTATTTTTTTTTTCATTTTCATTCTTCTATTTGTATCTTCTTCTTCTTCTTCTTCTTCTTCTTCTTCTTCTTCTTCTTCTTATTATTATTATTATTATTATATTATTATTATTATTGTTATTATTATTATTATTATCATTATTATTATTATTATTATTATTATTATTATTATTATATTATTATTATTATTATTATTATTATTATTAATTATTATTATTATTATTATTATTATTATTACGGTTAACTGTCAATTCATATATATCTAGACTAGACGTGACTCTTACAATGAAGAAGAGAAAAGAAAGGATTTCCTTTGGTGATGACAGGACAAGAGTGGTGGTGGACTGAAGTAGCGGGAATCTCCGATTTCTTTGACACTGAGAGTCGATGACGGAGAGAGAGGACAGCAGCTTGAAAAATTAATATTTCGCACAACTTCCTGGACGATGATAAGTGACCCGTCGTCTTTAAACGGTAAACAATGCCGCTCTGATTTTGATGCTGAAAGAGAGAGAGAGAGAGAGAGAGAGAGAGAGAGAGAGATGAGAGAAGAGAGAGAGGAGAGAGAGAGAGAGAGAGGAGAGAGAAAAAAGAGAGAGAGATGAGAGAGAGAGAGAGGGAGGAGAGAGAGCGAGAGAGAGAGAGCGAGAGCGAGAGAGAGAGAGAGGAGAGAGAGAGGAGAGAGAGAGAGGAGAGAGAAAGAAAGAAAGAAAGAGAGAGAGAGAGAGAGAGAGAGAGAGAGAGAGAGAGAGAGAGAAGATTTTATGGCCAAAATGACGAAGTGTTCAATTTGAATTATTATGCTTTATAGGAAAGTATAAAATGTGACCCTTCGCCTCAAAAAGGTATTACGTAAGTCGGGATAGTTAAGATGTTGAAAATTGAATTTATAGCCAGAAATATCAGACTTGTGTTGAGTTTGTATGTTTTATTGAGGAGAATGGATACCATATTATAGGGTGCTAATGCCAACAATTTATATTTTTGACCAGTTTAATATTTAATTCGACTTTTAAGCCTTTGGCTCGTTCCGACATAATACCGTGTTGAGACGATGGGTCACAAATAGTTCTTTATATCAAACGATTTTAAAGTTAACATTGTCTACGTATTTTCATCGTTTAAATCTTTTTTTCTTCTTTTGGCTTCAGGCCCATCCTAACGTAATTTAAAAAATTTCCCAAAAAAAAAACAAAAAAAAAAAACATAAATAAATAACTTGAGCTTTTATATAGCGCAATGTCCACTAAATGTGCTCAAATTGCTTTATAAAGGACCCCTAAAAATAAATTATGAAATTGAGCTGTTATATAGAGCAATACCCAGTACATGTGCTCAAAGCGCTCAAAGCCAACAGCAACACGTTACATGTAGGACGAGGCATGACGCCTTTTATGCGATAATACATTTTTTATCCCGACAGAGAAAACGTTGTTAACAACCAGGTACTCATTTTTTACACCACCTGAGTACGGTGAGAGAATGTGAATAATAAATAAAGAGCCCTTTTCAAGGACTCAATTACTATGCGTGGAGCGAGGTTCGAACCCAGGACCTTTCGATCCGAAAGCAAGTGCCATAGCCCAAGACCACATAGCCGCATATTTGTGACCTTTCGCCTCAAAACGGTATTAAGTCGGGATGGTTAAGATGTTGAAAATTGAATTTATAGCCAGAAATATCAGACTTGTGTTGACTTTGTATGTTTTATTGAGGAGAATGGATACCATATTTCTTTTTTGACCAGTTTAACATTTAATTCGGCTTTTAAGTATTTGGTTCGTTCCGACATAATACCGTTTTGAGACGATGGGTTATAGTTCAGAAAAGTGAGTGGAGCAGGCACTTATGTTGATAACAACAAGGGATCCTGGATAGATCACACGGTAGAGACCCACGCTCTCCCCGGCCAGGCGGAGTTGCCGTACCGGTAAGGTCGTGGGTTCAAACCCAACCCCCATCGCCGCCGCGAAATTCTTATATATTCTCTATTTTAATCTTCTGGCACTTTCCTTTTCACTTCATCTCTTGTTGTTAGCCGCATAATAATACCGTTTTGGTGTGATTGTAACTTGTTCTTGTTTTGATTTTTATTTCTTCAAGACTGTAGGTACCCAAATGATGATTTGTGACCCATCGTCTCCAAACGGTATTATGTCGGAACGAACCAAATGCTTAAAAGCAGAATTAAATGTTAAACTGGTCAAAAATATGAATTGTTGGCATTAGCACCCTAAAATATGGTATCCAGTCTCCTCAATAAAACATACAAACGCAACACAAGTCTGATATTTCTGGCTATAAATTCAATTTTCAACATCTTAGCTATTCCGACTTAATACCGTTTTGAGACGAGGGGTCACAAATGACAGTATAAGTGGCGATTGATGAAAAGCTTGGACAAAATTAATGTCGAAGGCGGAATTCATTCCTTCGCATAGACAGCTATATGCGCCTATGTGGTCTAGTGGTATGACACTCGCTTTCGGATCGGAAGGTCCTGGGTTCGAGCCTCGCTCGGCGCATAGTTGAGTCCTTGGAGAAGGCTCTTTACTGACATTCTCTCACCGTACTCAGGTGTAAAATGAGTACCTGGCCGTTATCAGCGTTGTCTTTGTCAGAAAAATTGTAATATCGCCTAACAGGCGTCATGTCCCGTCCTACATGTTAAATGTTGCTGTTAACCAGGGACCCCTTGTAAAGCTCTTTGAGCACATTTAGTGGATATTGCCCTATATAAAGCTCAATTAAAAAAAAAATAATTTTTAATGATGATTTGTCATAGACAGTCATTTGTATAAGTGGACGATTGATGACAAGCTTGGACAAAATTAATAAGTCAAAGGCGGAAATCATTCCTTCGCATAGACAGCTAGAATATTAATAATTTTATCATGAAATTTCATATTTTTAAATCACTTCTGTCGTCCTACTCTAAGAAAAAAAAAACAAAACAAGTATTTAAAATGTTAGCCAGAAAACTCTTCCTTCAAAAAATATCGATGGTGGATTAAAATGACCCTCATCTTTGAAAAAACAAAACAAAACAAACACAAACAAACAAAAAACAAATTCTCAAACCTGGGATTTCGCGAGATATCTCCTTAAAAATATCCCTAGATTGAGAGATTTTTTGCCAAGCTGAAGGTCAATTGGATTCACTAGTCTGATGTCACGTCGCCCAGCAACGGCGGCCATCGTGGTTCTAAACAAAGATAATCGGTACTTTTTATTCTTCATCTGGCTATAACTTTTCATACTATGTCTTGTGATCAGAATGTGTAAAAGTCAAAACATGATCAGATTTTTAATGGTTTTGTTCCCTCTGGATACGCTTTAATGCTCGTCGGAGAAATATTTCATCAGGACGTCCGCCATTGTTCCGATAGTTTAGAGCCAGCTACTAATTTACCATGCGTCATTAGGAAGGAAGTGACGTTACAACTGTTGAAGCGTATCCATTGATATTTGAAGGACGAGCTTTTTGGCCAAAAATTTTTAAAAAATGTACTTTGTCAGAAAACGTGACTCATGTCAGCCATTATTTATTGTGGTATGGTTGGTTTTTGTCAATTTAATTAATATTATAAAATTGTGTTGCTATATGGTCTAGTGGTATAACACTGTCTTTCGGATCGGAAGTCCTGGGCTCGGTGCGTAGTTGAGTCCTTGGAAAAAAAACAACCTTTACTCATAATTTTCTCTCACCGTACTCAGGTGTAAAATGAGTACCTGGCCGTTACAGCGTTAACTTTGTCAGAAAAATTGTAATATCGCCTAACAGGCGGCATGTCCAGTCCTACGTGTTAAATGTTGCTGTTGACCAGGGACCCCTTGTAAAGCGCTTTGAGCACATTTAGTGGATATTGCTCTATATAAAGCTCAATTAAAAAAAAAATATGTCGGAAATAAATGTATTATCACCTACAAGTCGTCGAGTTTTGATCTATATATTACGAGTTGCTGTTGGTCAGGGACCCTTTGTAAAGCGCTTTGGGCACGTTTAGTGGGCATTGCGCTATATCAAAGCTTAACTTTTTAAATGTCAGCTGTAACTCATGTTTTATGTCAATTTAGAGCCAATAACGTACAAGTAGGAACAAAACAGCTTCGAAGAAACAAAAATATACCAAACACGAAACGTTTCCGCTTCAAAATTTTCTCCTATTCAATTATAAACAAAATAAAAAAAAATAATACAAATATATATATATATAATATATATATATATATATATATATATATATATATATATATATATATATATATATAAGTGTTGGTGGGTACCTGTAGGTACGAGAGTGCTCGATAACGTTGGTTAGAGCTAATATAAAATATGAATGGATTCACTCACTTATAAATAGAATGCGCTTGGCCAAGGAGTTCACAACATTGCCATCCGTAAGTATAACGGACCAACACATAAACTCTGTGTAACCATGAACTTTTATAGTCTGGTTAATACAGTTTAGTGAGAACAACTCACAAACGCGGATGGCAAAAACAATAACAAAGGCCTGAGTGACGTCATCTGCATACTATCTATATGGCCGAAACACATGTTTCTGTGGCTTCTATCCACGTCTTCAGTCGGATACGAAAGGTCCGTAAAAAATGTACGGACATAGTATGCCGACTTAAGACGTCGATAGAAGCCACAGAAACATGTGTTTCGGCCACATAAGTGAGTGAATCCATTCATATATATATATAATATATATATAAATTATATATATATATATATATATATATATATATATATATATATATATATATATATATATATATATATATATATATGTACGATTGAAATTTTACATTATTTTTTTTGTTCTGTTGTTTTTATTTAAACTCGTCCAGACAAAATTATCCAATCAAATCAATGGGTTAGAAATATGGGTTATATATAAGACAGTAATTTGTGTAAGTGGGGGATTGGTAAAAAGATATGGACAAAGGTCGTAGGAATTCATCAACTCTTTTGTTCATTCAATGATTGACTTACTCATTCATTTACTCATTTATTCTTGCATTCATTCATTCATTCATTCACGTCATTCACTCATTTATTCATTAATTCACTCATTCATTCATTCATTCATTCATTCATTCATTCACTCACTCATTCATTCATTCATTCACTCACTCATTCATTCATTCATTCATTCAGTCATCATTCATTCATTCATTCATTCATCCACCCATTCATTCATTCATTCATTCACGTAATTAATTAATTAATTCATTCATTCATTCATTCACGTAATTCATTCATTAATTAATTCACGTCATTCATTCATTCATTCATTCATTCATTCACGTCATTCACTCATTCATTTACTCACTCATTCATTCCCTCATTCATTTGCTCATTCATTCATCCTTTCATTCACTCATTCATTTACTCACTCATTCATTTATTCATTTATTAATTCATTTACTCATTCATTCATTCATTCAGCCATCATTCATTTACTCTTTCATTCATTCACTAATTCATTCATTAATTCAGTCATTCATTCACTCATTCATTCATTCATTCATTAACCATTCATTCATTCATTAACCATTCATTCATTCATTTACTCATTCATTCATTCAGTCATTTATTCATTTGCTTATTCATTCATTCATTCATTCATTTACTCATTCATTCACTCATTCATTCATTCATTTACTCACTCATTCATTTACTCATTTTTTTTCCATTATTTAATTCATCCACTCATTCTTCCCCTCATCGAGTCATTCCTTCATTGACATCGTCATATTATTTTGTTCCCCCAAGAATGTTCAATGTTTGTCTATTTATAGTTCCGGCCTTAGCCTCTCACCCATTGCTGTCTGTCTGTCTGTCTGTCTGTCGCTTTACAAGGGGTCCCTGACCATCAGCAACGCGTAACATTATATAGAACATGACGTCTGAATTTTTTTTTTTTTCTGACAGAGACAATTATGTTGACGGTCACCTGAATACGGTGAGAAAATGTGAGTATAGAGTTTGTATCTTTTTTTACAAGGACTCAAAAATGCGTCGAGCGAGGCTCGAACTCAGGACCTTTCGATCCGACAGCGTGTGTCCTACGACCAGACCATATAGCCGAGAAGATATAAGTTACAAATGGAAACAAATAAGGATGGATGGAATTGACGTGAGGACGGGAGAACGGAAAGGGCAAGACGCTAGGACAGATCTACCGCACTCTGAAAAAACCCATATTTAAAAATTTGGCCAGAAAACTCGTCCTTCAAATATCGATCGATTTAAATAACCCTCATCTTGGTTAAAAACTCTCAAACCTGGGACTTCGCGAAGTCCCAGGTTTAAGAGTTTTTAACCAAGATGAGGGTCATTTAAATCGATCGATATTTGAAGGACGAGTTTTCTGGCCAAATTTTCAAATATGGGTTTTTTGTCAGAGTACGGCATATGATAACCTTACAGACGGACAATGCAAGGGTCAGGCAGGCATACACAGAGATGAATGCCAATATCTTCCTATGCTTCTAATTATCCATATTCAATTACAATGGCGGACGCTGGAAAAACAGATATTAAAACATTTTGGACCAAAAAAAACAACCCCTT
>NC_088373.1:8315583-8325583 GCF_034508935.2 Berghia stephanieae
AAGTACGCGTTTATTCTACGATACACTGAAAAAACACGTAACAATTTTTTTGGCCAGAAAATTCGGCGTCCTTCAAATGACGATTGATTGATTGACCCTCGTCTTGCTAATAATAACCCTCAAACCTGGGCCTTCCGTAGTAAGACCCATGTTTTGAGAGCTTTTTGACAAGACAAGAGTGATTTTAATCACATCGATATTTGATGGTACGATTTTTCTGGCCAGAATTTTAGACGCGTTTTTTTTTACGTTTCAAAGTACGGCATGTTTGTCCTAAATAAGTTACATCTATTAGAAGTATAAGGACATGACCTTTGACATTTGTCTTGAAACTATATGAAAACAACAGCCCCAAAAAGCTTTTATATAGCGCAATGTACACTAACCGTGCCCAAAGATCTTTACAAAGAGTACCTGACTAACAGAACACGTAACATGCAGAACAAGATATGGCGCCTGTTGGGCGATTTTACGATTTTTTTTCCCGACAGAGACAACGCTGTTCGCGGCTAAGTACTCATTTTACACCTGAGCACGATGAGAGAATGTCAGTAATGAGCTTTTCCCAAGAATGCAACTATGCGCACCTTTCGATCCGAAAGCGAGTCACAAGATAGAACATAATATAGCTGCAAAGGTCTTAGAAAAGTGTCAGGTGGATGTGACCCTCACTCCATCCTTTTGACCGATGGGGTCGTAGAGCATACATAAGGGATGATTTTGAACTAAAGGCCCTCCACCCAGAGGTGTCCTTGGCTAAAGGCCCTCCCCACCCAGAGGTGTCCTGAGCTAAAGGCCCTCCAACCAGATTTGTCCTCACCTAAAGTCCCTCCACCCATATTTGTCCTCACCTAAAGTCCCTCCAACCAGATTTGTCCTCACCTAAAGTCCCTCCACCCATATTTGTCCTCACCTAAAGTCCCTCCACTCATATCTGTCCACAACTAAAGGCCCTCCACCATTATCTGTCCACAACTAAAGGCCCTCCACCCATATCTGTCCTCACTTAAAGGCTCTCCACTCATATCTGTCCACAGCTATAGGCCCTCCACCCAGATTTGTCCTCACCTAAAGGCCCTCCACCCAGATTTGTCCTCACCTAAAGGCCCTCCACCCAGATTTGTCCTTAGCTAAAGGCCCTCCACCCAGATTTTTCCTTAGCTATAGGCCCTCCACCCAGATTTGTCCTCACCTAAAGGCCCTCCACCCAGATTTGTCCTTAGCTAAAGGCCCTCCACCCAGATTTGTCCTTAGCTATAGGCCCTCCACCCAGATTTGTCCTTAGCTAAAGGCCCTCCACCCAGATTTGTCCTTAAGCTAAAGGCCCTCCACCCAGATTTGTCCTCAGCTAAAGGCCCTCCACCCATATATTGTTGTTGTTGAAGCCGGTTTTTTTTTTTTTTTGTTGTGGTTGTTGTTTTGTTTTGTTTTGTTTTGTTTTTTTTTCCGATGACTACTGTGTTACTAGTGTGCATCTGTGTGAGTGTGTCTATGTCAATATTGTATTGTTATAAATGTGTAACCAAATGACAAATTGCCACTTTTTTGAGGACAATAAAGATATATTATTATTATATTATTATTATTATTATTATTATTATTATTATTATTATTATTATATTATTATTATTATTATTATTATTATTATCATCATTATTATTATTATTATTATTATTATTATTATTATTATTATTATTATTATTATTATTATTATTATTATTATTAAAGGCCCTCCACCCAGAGATGTCCTCAGCTTTCCTCACCCCTGAAGAGAAAGATAAAGGGAAACAATGTGACTCATGAATAAGGGAACAACACAAAACAAACGACGTTTCGGCCTTTTGGCCTTTTTTCAATTTAACTTTTTCTTGTAGACTTGAAAAACGCCAAAGACCAAAAGGTCGTTAGTTTTATGTTGTTCCCAAATTTATGAGTCACATATACTCCCTACTTTATCTTTCTCTCCATTTTATTGACTCATTTAGGTACCTCTAGTTTTTGGTTTTCCTCACCACTGTTGGCGGCTGTCCATCCTTTCCCATTCCTTTACATAACCCACAAGCACTGTGTTCGTGTCCTCGGTTTTTTTTTTTTCTGCCAACGTCTCATGGCGAGAAACATGGGCAAACTAAAAGTATTTTCTTGTTTTGTTAACCCCCTCCTTACAACCGGCAGCAAAATCGTCACATTTGTTACGACACAATATACATTTTTTTTTCTTATTCAGATTTTTTTTTTTCATCACAAACTTTGAAGAATGATCTTTGTTTAATTAATAAGAACACAAAGTTGTTTTGTAGAGTTTTTAAAATCTATTTTTCTGCTGGGTAAGCCTGCCATTTTGGGAAAATACTGAAAAATGATCTGTAAGCAAAGAGTTAATAGATAGGCGGGATTCCTGTGGTCCTGTTATAAAAACAACGTTTCTCTAAAACGGCTATGTGCGGCTATGTGGTCTAGTGGTATGACACTCGCTTTCGGATCGGAAGGTCTTGGGTTCGAGCCTCGCTCGGCGCATAGTTGAGTCCTTGGAAAAGACTCTTTACTCACATTCTCTCACCGTACTCAGGTGTAAAATGAGTACCTGGCCGTTAACAGCGTTGTCTTTGTCCGAAAATTTATAATATCGCCTAACAGGCGTCATGTCTCGTCCTACATGTTAAATGTTGCTGTTGACCAGGGACCCCTTGTAAAGCGCATTGAGCACGTTGAGTGGATATTGCGCTATATAAATGCTCAATTTTTTAATTAAAATTTTTTTTTTTTAAACCCCTTCATTCGTTTCATGATGTGTCCCAATTTGTGCCTATAACCGACGCGCTCTTATTTGCAGGTCTGATAACCCAATTCCTTATGGGCCCATTGTTGTAATCGAAATCTGAAGAAAAAAAATGACGCAAAATATTGTCCATTACAACAATGTTAAACTAGTGACAAAAGTGAGTTCGGATGTCAGACCTGCATATATGTATAAGTCGTTTTCAATGATTGTACCTCTTTTTTAGGATTAATGGGGTTGTTGTCAACCAGATAGATCTACCATAAAAGTGACTCCAAGTTTTAGATGATCAGATGGCAGAATATTTAATTTGCATACATTTTATTGGTGTGAAATAAGGTGTAAAAGACAACTGATTGGTAATTATAAATAACCTTTTGGTGCGCATGAATACAAATCCAACGTTTTTAGTTTTGGGTCAAATTGTCATTCAAGCAGAGGGAGAAAGACACCGTTTATGGCGAATAGAAGTATTAATACCATACCATTTGGTTACAAAATATCTAATAATCTTACTTGTAGGGGTGGAATAATCGTATTCTTTCATTATTTGGGTATTTATTAAACTCGTTATATTTTCATCGTGTAATAACCCTCACTCGCAAGCTCGTACTGTTATTGGGCACGATAAAAATAACACGTTTAATAAATACAAAGAAATGAAAGAATTGTATAATATTATATATGTTACAGGCGAGAGTTGTATTATTATTATTATATTATTATTATTATTATTATTATTATTATTATTATTATTATTATTATTATTATTATTATTATTATTATTATTATTATTATTATTATTAATATATTATTATTATTATAATTATTATCATTATCATCATCATCATCATCAACATTCTCATTATTACTATTACTATTATTTTTTATAAGTCTATCTATTTTAGAAGAAAAGTTATTTTGGCAAAATAAAAATAAAAAAGAATTTATTATATCATTGGATGGCGTAAAAATCCTCTTATTGACATTATCACCATAGTTCAAAGACTTGCTATGACGATAAAACCAGTAAACGTAATCAGAACTAGAGCATTACGACATGCTGGTACAAATGTAATTATTACATTAAAAAACTGTAATAAATTACTTTCCATCCGAAAGAGACTATTATGACATCAAAGGGTTTTTTTATAATTATATCTTACTGAAGATATAATATATATATACTATATATATATAATATATATATATATATATATATATATATATATATATATACATATATATATATATATATTATTTAAAATATTTACCACAATGTTTGGGGCAGTCTACATCGATGTTTCAGGCTTAATTTGCCATCTTCAGGACTGAGTTGTTTTGTTGACTGTTGTTGTTTCTTGAAGTGGTTCCGGTTTGAAGTTAATTAAGAGGAATTTGCGCCGATGGGGACACTTTCCGTAGATCTCATTTTTCATGTTGAGTGTGGCTTCATGAGGTTGTTTGATTATGGTATATTTTTCTTCCAGGCATAAGCTACATTGTTTTGATGTTGGTGTGTATCCTGTTGCTTTAGATAAAATTTTCCATGAAATGTTGTGGTCTATTTTGTTGTCTTTTAATTTCCAAATATGTTCGCTGAGTTTTGTGGATGTTTTTTTGTTAGTGTTTCTAAATGTTGAGGTGTGGAGGTTGTATCGGACTCTACATCCTGTCACAACTACAACATACACACACATACATCGGCCTCTATAGAGATGACGGACTCGCTATAACCAACAGACGACCAAGAGCGAACGAAAACATCAAAAAACAAATCTGTAAAATATTCCAAAACAACAATTTAAAAATCACGATAGAAGCAAACAAAAAAACATGTAGGACTAACAGAAAATAATTTCAAAACAAGATACAACCTCCACACCTCAACATTTAGAAACACTAACAAAAAAACATCCACAAAACTCAGCGAACATATTTGGAAATTAAAAGACAACAAAATAGACCACAACATTTCATGGAAAATTTTATCTAAAGCAACAGGATACACACCAACATCAAAACAATGTAGCTTATGCCTGGAAGAAAAATATACCATAATCAAACAACCTCATGAAGCCACACTCAACATGAAAAATGAGATCTACGGAAAGTGTCCCCATCGGCGCAAATTCCTCTTAATTAACTTCAAACCGGAACCACTTCAAGAAACAACAACAGTCAACAAAACAACTCAGTCCTGAAGATGGCAAATTAAGCCTGAAACATCGATGTAGACTGCCCCAAACATTGTGGTAAATATTTTAAATAATAATTCGCTCCATTACTACATGTCGAGCACTTTTCGTACCATATTGGTATCAAACACGATTCAATATATATATATATATATATATATATATATATCTATATATATATATATATATCTATATATATATATATATATATATATATATATATATATATATATATATTATTCATATGATATTCCATGTAATAAATTAGAATCTGGGCTAATTTATTATATTAGTATTCATCATTGATTTTCATGTAAGATTTATCAGATCGGTCACGTAATGGGGAGTACAAATCCCCCCCAACCCCCCCCCCCCCCTTCCCCCTCCCCCCCCCCCCCCCTTTCCCATCCGACCTTACGTTAGAATAACTTCTAATATTGTCATTGATTAAATGTAGCGTATTTCATTAAGAACCGACAACAAAGGCAATTATTCACCTATGATATTGATTGATACGACATGATATTATGCAACTTTATTATTGTTATTATTATTAATAATATATTATTATTATTATTATTATTATTATTATTATTATTATTATTATTATTATTATTTATTATTATTATTATTATTATTATATTATTATTATTATTATTATTATTATTAATTATTATTATTATTATTATTTATTTTTATTATTATTATTATTTATTATTATTATTATTATTATTATTATTATTATATTATTATATTATTATTATTATTATCATTATCATTATTAATTTTTATTATTATTATTATTATTATTATTATTATTATTATTATTATTATTATTATTATTATTTATTATCATTATCATCATTATTATCATTATTATTATCATTATTTTTATTAATATTATCATTGGTAAAGAACGATGTTTTACTGAACAATAAATACATTCCCTTCCATCAATTTGAAACAATGCGGCTAATATTTATAGACATATTTATTTATAAGCATCGATGTTAATGTTATGCATGTCATAAATTGTTACCATATTACTGACGCAATTGGAAACGAGAACAAAAGCGTTGTGAGTATTTTTTTGTTTTTTAACAGAACTGTAAAACGACATGTCAAATATTGCTTGTGGAGACAGACTCTAAATTATATATATTACAATAAAAGAAAGAGTTTATACATACATATATATATATATATACATGTGTGTTTGTGTTGTGTCTGTTTGTGTGTGTGTTTGTGTGTTTGTTTGTGTTTATGCGTTTGTGTGTGTTAGTTTTTATGTGTGTTTTGTGTGTGTGTTTGTGTGTGTTTGTGTTAGTGTGTGTGTGTGTTTGTGTGTGTATGTGTGTGTGTGTTTGTGTGTGCGTTTTGTGTGTGTGTTTGTGTGTGTGTGTTTATGTTTGTGTATGTATGAGTGGTGTGTGTGTGTTTGTGAGTGTTTATATATGTGTATTTGTTTATGTGTGTGTTTGTGTATTTGTGTTTGTGGTGTGTGTGTGTGTGTTTCTGTTTGTGTTTTGTTTGTGTGTGTTTGTGTCTGTGGGTGGTGTGTTGTGTGTTTGTGTGTGTGTGTGTGTGTTTAGAGTGTGTTTGTGTGTCTATGTGTGTGTGTGTTTGTGTTTGTGTCTGTGTGTGTTTAGAGTGTGTTTGTGTGTGTATGTGTGTGCGTTTTGTGTGTGTGTTTGTGTGTGTGTTTATGTTTGTGTATGTATGAGTGGTGTGGGTGTGTTTGTGTGTGTTTATATATGTGTATTTGTTTATGTGTGTGTTTGTGTATTTATGTTTGTGGTGTGTGTGTGTGTTTCTGTTTGTGTTTTGTTTGTGTGTGTTTGTGTTTGTGTCTGTGGGTGGTGTGTTGTGTGTTTGTGTGTGTGTGTGTTTAGAGTGTGTTTGTGTGTCTATGTGTGTGTGTGTTTGTGTTTGTGTCTGTGTGTGTTTAGAGTGTGTTTGTGTGTGTATGTGTGTGTGTGTTTGTGCGTGGTGTGTGTATGTATGTGTTTGTGTCTGTGGTGTGTGTGTGTTT
This sequence comes from Berghia stephanieae, assembly GCF_034508935.2. Taxonomy (NCBI): domain Eukaryota; kingdom Metazoa; phylum Mollusca; class Gastropoda; order Nudibranchia; family Aeolidiidae; genus Berghia; species Berghia stephanieae. Next base: position 8,322,593 of record NC_088373.1, read on the forward strand.
AAGTGTGTGTATGTGTGTGTGTTTGTGTGTGTATGTATGTGTGCGTGTGTTTATGTGTGTGTATGTGTGTGTGTGTTTATGTGTGTATATGTGATTGCTGTCTGCTATGAAATCCAGCCAATTCCTTAACGTTTATCTCCATCTCACACAAAACGTCAAGACTTTGGCGATTTACGTCGATTATACTAAATGACCATTTACATTGGTAAATCAATTTTCTTCGATCCCTGAAATTGACGACGTCATTTTAAACCGGAAACTATGAAGCGGGGTACCAGGGTTGCCAATTTACCTTTTTTAATGTCAAATTCAAAAACTTTGGCGTGTTTTTTGGTGTTTTTTTTTTCTAAGTCGTTAATGGCCAGGTACTCATTTTACACCTGAGTATGGTGAGAGATTGTAAATAAAGAGCCCTTTTTTTTCTCAAGGACTCAACTATCCGCCACTCACAAAGGGACTCGAACCTTGGACTTCCTGCCGGGTCTAAGGCATCACAAACCAGACGTGCTATAGATTGAACGAAATTGACGTCACTCCGCTATTTGATACTGTTTTTAGACGGCCATTTTAAAGATTAACTCTCACTAATTTATATCCATCAGAATATGTGATCCATCGTCTCTAAACGGTATAAATTCGGAACGAACCGAATGCTTAAAAGCCGAATTAAATGTTAAACTGGTCAAAAATATAAATTGTTGGCATCAGCACCCTAAAATATGGTATCCATTCTCCTCAATAAAACATACAAACTCAACACAAGTCTGATATTTCTGGCTATAAATTCAATTTTCAACATCTTAACCATCCCGACTTAATACTGTTTTGAGGCGAAGGGTCACATAAAAAAGTTAAAGATTACATATTATAGTTTCGTGTGCTGCTACGGTATATCCTGGTGCTGGCGGATGTTATGCGTATTTTAACTAAACGTATACTACTAAAAACAATTTAAAAATAAAATACAATTCCCTTTATTCATCCCATAGGGGAACATTGTCTCTAGGGTCTATTCCAAATGAAGACTGGAATAACCCAGGCGTCAGCCGCAGTGCAGCGCCGCAAATTGAGCTAAGGCGAGGTCGATGACTTGCTCAAGGCCACACAGCGCAGCGGCGGGTGATCGAACTCGATACCTTTCTGGTAGGAAGAAAAGACCGTATACCGCTGAGCCACGTTGCCGCCTAAGACTGCCCCCCCCCCCCCCCCCCCCAAAAAAAAAAAGTAGGCCATTTAATTACGGCGTCCCAGAGTTGATACAATCTGGCCTAGAACAACATACATGTTTTCATAACTCTTGGTTTTAACTCACTCAACCCTAACACCGACTATATCCGTACGTAGTTTACCCGGGGCTACTTTTACCACCCCATGCCTATTTATTACATGTTTTTTCAGAGACAAATTATAGGCGTATTATATGAAAGATAAAGTTTTTAGATTACATGTTAATGATCATCATCATCATCATTGCCTTTTTCACCCCGGGTCAGGGTACAGGCCACAGACAAACAGTTTCCATCCTTCTCTATCCTGAGCTAACTTTTTTTTTAAAAATCCCATTCCAGGTTTTACCACTTCTCTGTATATCAGCTTCTTTAATTCTTCTCCATGTTCCTCGTGGCCTTCCCCTTGATCTTCTGCCCTGAGGGTTCCAGTCCAATACTTTCTTTGTTAATGATAGTTAAATAAAACTATCTATCTACATGCTCATTTTTGATACATTTTTTTTCCCCATTTGTCAAAAGTCGCAAAAATCTCTAGGATTGAGTGAGTTAACACGACCTCAATATTCACCAATCTCTGGCGTCCACTCCGCATCGATCTTGCCAGATTGGAGATTTCTTTAAACTAACAAAACATATTTTTTCATATAATTTTGTTTTCATTTGGATAGAGAAATTTATTTCAAATATCAAAATATTAATAATAACCTTAACTTTTTTTTAAAAATTGTTCAACTTTAACCTTTTATTGATTATATGCGCTTAGGATAAAAAAAAATTGATCTTTTATATAGCGCAATAATATCCACTTAACGTGCTCAAAGCGCTATACAAGGATGTTCTTATGAAAGGTCTTTGGAGTTAATTTCTATTTTTAAATTGAGCTTTTATATAGGGCAATATCCACTTAGCGTGCTCAAAGCGATTTACAAAGGGTCCCTGACCAACAGCAGCACGTAACATTATGTAGAACGAGACATGACGCCTGTTAGGCGAAAATACATTTTTAACCCGACAGGGAGACAAAGCTGTTAACGGCCGGCCAGGTATTCATTTTACACCTGAGTACGATGAGAGAATGTGAGTAAAGAGTCTTTTTTTCAAGGACTCGACTGTGCGTCGAGCGAGGCTCGAACCCAGGATCTTCCGGTTCAAAAGGGAGTGTCACACCAGAAGAACAAACTATAGCCGAATATACTGTTGACGTACGGCCTAAAACTGTCAATATCAACGTAAAAAGATATCAAAGAATTCGATTAAAATAAATTTAAGTCTATTTTTTTAAACAATTAATTATTTTTCATCATTTAAACAATCCTCGCCATTATCCTGTTTGGTTGTCGTCTGAGTATTTCTGTTCTCTGACTAAAACTTGAGTTTTCAACATCTAAATCGTCATTTTTCATTGTTTATATTATCGTCACAATCAATAGAATAATAATCATCATCATTATCATCAGCACTATCATCATCGCCGTCATCCTCATCATAATCATAATCATCATCATCATCTTTATCATCATCATCATCATCATCATCATCATCATCATCATCATAATCATCATCATCATCATCATCATCATCATCATCAACACCACCACCACCACCACCACCACGACCACCACCACCACCACCACCACCACCACCACCACCACCACCACCACCACCACGACCACCACCACCACCACCACCACCATCACCACCACCACCACCACCACCACCACCACCATCATCATAATCACTGTTATACCAATCCACAATCCAA
>NC_088373.1:8330583-8348083 GCF_034508935.2 Berghia stephanieae
AAACTTCGGAAGAGAAAAATACAGACAATGGACGTTCCGATGACAAACCCTCGTCAGCAAAGTAACCCCCCCCCCCCCCTCCCCCCAAAATAATTTCTTTTGCTCTAACAACACACTGTTCCTTTTCTTTAAATGTTATGATGTAGGCAAAAAATTTGAATAAGAAAATTGTTGGTTGTATCGTAACGAATTGTGACGATTTTCCTGTAGTTGGTAAGGGGAGGGTTAACTTGACATTTAACTGAAGCTTTTATATAGCGCAATATCCACTAAATGTGCTCAGTGTCCCTGACCGACATCAACACGAAACAATAAGAACGAGACAAAACGCCTGTTAGGCGATATTACAATTTTTTGTTCCGACAGAGACAAAGCTGTTGACGGCCAGGTACTCATTTTACACCTGAGTACGGTGAGAGAATGTGAGTAAAGAGTCGTTTCCAAGGACTCAACTATGCGCCGAGCGAGCGAGGCTCGAACCCAGGACCTTCCGATCCTAAAGCGAATGTTATACGACAAGAGCACATAGCCGAGTATAAAGGAACGATCAAAATATAAAACAATAACCCCCCAAAGAACCCCCCAAAAAACTCTCACACCTGGGACTTCGCGAAGTCTTCCATCAATAACCCCCTGATATTGCTTTTATACGAAACCCACCGAAAAACAAACACATACATACACACAAACACAAACACACACAAACACACACAAACACAAACACACAAGCACACACACAAACAAACACACACAACCCCCCCCCCCACACACACACACATACACACAAACACACACACACAAACATATACACAAACACACATACACACATACACACACACAAACACAATCACACACACATAAACATACATACACACAAACACACACAAACAAACACACATACACACAAACACACAAACACATACACACTCACAATCACAAACACACACACACAAACACATACACACTCACAAACACAAACACACACACAAACACAAACACACACACACGCTCACACTCAAACCCCCACACAAAAACACATGCACACAAACACAAACACACATACACAAACACACATACACAAACACACATACACACAAAAACAGAATCACACACACAAACACAAACACACACACAAACATACAAACACACACAAACACACAAACACAAACACACATACACACACAAACACAATGATAAGAACCCGTTTCCACCTAATCCAGTATCAGTCTAATTTTGTTACCAAAACCAATAGCCATAATTATTCCAAATTGGTTTCTTGGCCCTACCAGAATTTGGCACTATGTAACCTAAACTCCCTGGCAACGCAACTAAACTGGTTCTTGGGTCTCTGCTAAACAAATTATCCTTCTGGCTTCCAGCCATGGATCTTCTCATTTATATATATATATTTTTTTTTTCACAAATAATAATGTATTAACTTCATGCAATATGGTCATGTTATAGTGAATGACATAATCAGTTAGATGGTGAAACGGTTTGAACTGAGATATTGCCAAGTTTACTTAAAAGGTCTATTTTTACCATAAATGAGTTCTTGTCATAAATGATTATTAAATCAACCCTTTTTGTAAATCTTTGGGAAATGTCAAAGCTTAATTAATTTCACTTTTAAATATTTTTTTTACAGCTAGTCAAGTCGAAAAATGTATGAAATTTGAGAAAAGTTGCTGGATACCTTTCCCTTACATCTGAACATAACTTTATGAAAAATCACCCGATTTACTTTTTAAAAAAAGATTAAAATGCTCTGGTGAGTATATTCTTTCAGAAAATGCAAAGATGTACAGATATATTATATATATATATATATATATATATATATATATATATATATATATATATATATATATATATATATATTACAATAAAGAAAATAAACAAATTATGCCTTTTCCACCACGACACCATAAGATATCGTTGCCTAGGCATTCCACGACGGACTATAGATAATTCAACAAACAAGATGTCTGATGTCAACAGGAATCAACCATGTTGTCCAAGTGAATATAAAAAAATGATATAACTTAATATAGCGCAATTTACACTTAATGTGCTCCTGGCGCTTTACATTGGTCCCTGTCCAACTGAAACACTTCACAATGATGGCGAGACATTGAGCGTGTGTTAGGTTGTACGTGTAAGGGCTAACACACACCGGAGACTGACTCCAAGACCCAGCGCTGTCGTCCTTTACCGTCTTCCATCGGGCACGGACAAAATTATACTAAAGAATAAAGAGAAGAGCCGCTAGACTTACTTACCCATACCAAGCTCGAAAACAAACGGCAGAGAGAGAGAGGACGTCGGGTGCTTGGTATGGGTAGGTAGGTCATGCGCCTCTTTTCTGTATTCTTAGTATTTTGTCCGTGCCCGACTTCAAACGTTTATTTTTTAGGCAATTGACAATAATATTAATGATAATTATAATGGTGATAATAATAACGTAAAATCATCTAAAGATTTAATTAATAGATTAGTTTTTTAATAGATTGAATTTTACATTAAAAATAAAAGTCCTTGGTACAAATCAAATAATTCACATTTTATGAATCAACATAAGATACGACGATAATGATTTTTGACACTGTACAATGAGATTTGTTTACATAAGATTTATATAATCATGAAATGTTCTTATAGCAAGAGTAATATTATTGCTCCTGCTGCTGCTACCACCACTACTACTACTACTACTACTACTACCACTACTACTACTATTACTACTACTACTACTCAGTGGCGGTTCTAGCCTATTTACAGTGGTGGGGCAAAGATGATTCGGTCATAAATATATATATATATATATATATATATATATATATATATATATATATATATATATAGATATATTATTTTTTATTTTATTTTATTTATTTATTTATTTTTTAATTAATTTTTTTTTAATTATTATTTTTTTCACCTTTAAAAAATAATATTTCAACCACAAATAATCACATTCACAATGAAATGACAATACAAGTAGATTTTAATTATTCCAAACGTAATCAAAACTGAATCACGAAAGAGAATACCACTAAAAAATAAAGCGACGAGACATAATGCGACAACACCTTGACAATACAAGTCCATTTCGTTCACTCGAAAAAATTAAAGATTTGCTTTAATCCCTCAACGGCGAGATTAATATTTCTGTTACATTATTGGTTTTCAGTAGTATGTAGTAACCTTAAAGTTTTAATCGAGAAGCAACAACAGCGATATGACTCGAGTTTCATTCAGAGCTCAAATTGCATTTCACTGCTGTCTTGATGATTAGAGTGATTGTGCCGGTGGTGGTAGTGGTTGGAATAGTGGTAGCGGTGGTGGTGGTGGTGGAGGAGGATGTAATTATGGTAGTGGTTTTGGTGGTGCTGTTGGTTAGAATGATAGTTGTGGAGACGATGACGGAAATGTTATGATGATGTTGATATTGTTTTTATTGCTATTGTAGTACTTGTTGTTAATATTGTTGTTGTTGTTAATGATGAAGATAATGATGATGATGATGATGATGATGATGATGATGATGATGATGATGATGGTGATGATAATGATGATTATGATGACAACGACGATGTCGTCGACAATGATGGTTACCATACGATATTACAAAGTTTATTCAATCTTAGGCTTTCGACAATAAATCATACAATTTGATGACCACATGAAAGTGGGAAAAAAATGGTAAATGGAACCAAACAATAAACTGATACCATTAATAACCACACAAAATACAACAATAGTAATACCACCAATACGTACAATAATAATAATAATAATAATAATAATAATAATAATAATAATAATAATAATAATAATAATAATAACAATAATAATAATGATGATGATGATAATAATATAATAATAATAATAATAATAATAATAATAATAATAATAAATAATAATAATAATAATAATAATAATAATAATAATAATAATAACAATAATAATATTACCATCATCATTACTACCACCACCATCATTACTACTACCACCACCGCTACCACTATCACTACCACCATCACCATCATTATTACGTTTCCAATCATTTTTTCTCGTTTAAAAAAAATTGATATCTATCAAAACAGTCGAAATTCCGGTCATTTTTTAAAAGGGTAGTTAAAATATCTACGATTTTATTAGCCCTGAAAACTACGATTTTTATTTTCCTATTTCAAGTAGGCAGCTCTGCTATGACAAGTACTCGTATCAGTATCAGTTCCATAGTCAAAATAAGACAAACAAAAACAACGTTTATTTAATCTTAGGCTTTCGCCAATACTTCATACAATACAATTAAGACAAAATAATGTTACGAATTTCTCCTCATGCATTCGTTAGACTATAACAATAACGACCGTGTTATCTTTACTCCTTACCCAACCAACCCCGAGCTTCCCGCCTCTTCATCGCGAACTATCTTATGTATGTATTAGCTTCAGGACGGGCAAGTACGGAATCTGCCCACCCTTCCGTATTTCCTCTATAAGTCAGTTAGAATTCAACTCTCTCCTTTTCTCAGAAGAGTATTTCTCGTATACTAATTCAAATGTTGAGCAAACCAAAATGGTGGTTGTATTTTATATATTTATTTAGTCGTGACTTTTGAATAAAAGTGTTTTGTTTTATTATACGGAATACAATAGAAAATTACATTGTTTTGCAAAATTATTTTGTCTGGCAATAAAAATACAGCGGTAATTACTTTAAGAATTAAAAAAAAAGAACAAATTAATTTGTTAAAAAAACAAAACAAAAAAAAAAAACAACAACAACAAAAAACAAATAAGAAAACAATTTAAATAAATGAGTTTTGAGAAGCACTAAAGAAAACGAGAAAAAAAAGAAAAGTTTAAATGGATAAACAAATATATAAAAACAACACAAATCAATACTAAATTGATGTAAAATTAGTAAATTAATAAATTTAATTCAATACTGGAACATTCCCAAAGTCATTACATCAATGGTACCAGCACAAGTAAGGCAATAAATAAGAAAAAGTTCGTTTGCCAAAATCTCTATTTAGTTTTCACTGGTTAATAAGGTGGGCTCATTTGAATTAGCCCGACCTAGTACTAGAGAGGCCAGACAGCAAAAATCGGAGTTAGTTCACCGTCAGGCGACGAGACGATGAGATGACGATGTGGGCGGAGTGGAGTGGTTGGGGGGGGGGGGGGGTGATAAAAAAAGAACAGGAGCGTATCCTGGTTTATGCATTAAGGGATGCATGGTGATTCGCAATCTATCAAAAATACACACAAATTGATTTCAGTACGAAGTATAAAGTTTAAGTAGTAACTTTTGAAATTATCTAATTTAAATTTGATTATTTCAGACCTGGTAATACAGCATATAACTTGAAAAAACAGGCTGGTATTTGCCCACCCTGCCCATTATTACCAGCCGTCCCTGCTACTACTACTACTACTACTACTACTACTACTACTACTACTACTACTACTACTACTACTACTACCACTAGAAGGTTGGTCTAGCGCCGGCTCTTCTCTTTATTCTTAGTATTTTGGCCGTGCTCGACGTTTTTATCCGGAAGACGGCAGAGGACGGCAGTGTCGGGTCGTCAGAGTCAGTGTCCGATATTGTTCAACCCTAATATGTTATAATACTAACTATGTACTCACCTACAAGCGGCTTTGGTATCCGACGAAATGTGACAAGATTTTCCGTTCTTGGTTTTTCAACATATCCAGATTGTCACGTGTGTTTGGAAACTTGGACTTCGACTGAACAAATAATGAGTCTGGAAAGAAGAAGAAATTAAATAATAATAATAATAATAATAATAATAATAATAATAATAATAATAATAATAATAATAATAATAATAATAATAATAATAACAAACAAACTGCTTAAAACAAACAAACAAACAACTCAAAACAAACAAACCAAGACGTTGTCTGAATAGCAAGATGGATAGAACTAATGACTACTCTTGACTCCATAGACGTAAAGCTAGAGATTGTGCCCCTATATAGGCTCGAACTCAGAACCCTTCACCCTGATCCGAAAGCGAGTGTCATATGCCACTAGACCACACAAACATAACCGCACAAACAACCAAACAAACAAACAAACAAACTGCTCAAAACAAACAAACTGCTCAAAACAAACAAACAAAGACGTTCTCTGAATAGCAAGATGGATAGAACTAATGACTACTCTTGACTATATAGACGTCTAGCTAGAGATTGTGCCCGCCCGTCCATAATGGCAATCCTCCATTGGCAGAGATGCTGCTGTTTTTGGAATCGGCAGCAGCTAGATCCGAAAATGATGACGAATGGACATGTCGTGTATTTGGCCAATGATTCGATTCCTATTTGATACTATACGTGCGGCTATGTGGTCTAGTGGTATGACACTCGCTGTCGGATCGGAAAGTCCTGTGTTCGACGAGCCTCGCGCTCGGGGCATAGTTGAGTCCTTGGAAAAAAGGCTCTTTACTCACATTTTGTCACCGTACTCAGGTGTAAAATGAGTACCTGGTCGTTAACAGCGTTGTCTTTGTCCGAAAAATTGTACTATCGCCAAACCAGCGGCATGTCCCGTTCTACATGTTAAATGTTGCTGTTGGACAGGGACCCCTTGTAAAGCGCTTTGAGCATGTTTAGTGGATTTTGCGCTATATAAAGCTCAATTTAATTCAATTTATACTAAGCTGTTAGAAGCTGTGAACCGTAACAAACTAATGAACAAAAACGAATAGAAAGAAGAGCCTCGAAAAAGAACAAAATGTCACCCTTCGTCTCAAAACGGTATTATGTCGGCGTGGACCAGATGCTAAAAAGTCAATTTATGGTTAAACTGGTCAAAAATATGAAACGTTGGCATTTAGCACAGTAAAATATGGTATTCCTTCTCCTCTATAAAGCATTTAAACTCAACGTAAGTCTTATATTTCTGAATACAAATTCCATTTTCAGCATCTTAATCATCCCGACTTAATACCAATTTGAGACGAGGGGTCACAAATTAGATATCGAAGTCGTTACGGTTCTGGCTCAAAACCCTTCTTATGAGCAACAAAAAACAAAATAACCAAAAACATGCATCAGACAAAATGGTAAATATTTATTTTCAAACATCTGGATTAAGTAGTCCTTCAGTAGTCCGTGGAGTCGGGGTTTATTCCGGTTTCCATAGCGTGAAACGGACAATGGCAATTGCTTGCTACCCTTTCGATAGGATGCTAATCTATCGTAAAGTAGTTTCCGCCAGATCTAACAGAACTAGCCTGGTTGAACTATTGAACACAACTCACGATTTGTTTTCTTTTGTGGCCAAGGACTGGCATTTTGACGTCATTTTTTGGCCAGTGTCAGGCCATAACTTTACGAAGGCCAAGGTCGATCTCGGACCCCTTGCGTGTGAAGCTAGTGCTCTACCTACAAACACAACAGCTGAACCAAACAAACAGGACACCACAACAGGGATTTAAAAAAACCCACTTAAATTGAGCTTTCATATAGCGCAATATCCACTAAATGTGCTCAAAGCGCTTTGCAAGGGGTCTCTGGTCAACAGCAACATTTAACATGTAGGACGGGACATAACGCCTTTATTAGGCGATATTACAATTTTTCGGACAAAGACAACGCTGTTAACGACCAGGTACTCATTTTACACCTGAGTACGGTGAGAGAATGTGAGTTAAGAGTCTTTTCCAAGGAGGCTCGAACCCAGGACCTTCCGATTCGAAAGCGAGTGTCATACCACTAGACCACATAGCCGCACGATCACAAGAGAGACAAACGTCTAGCAATGAATTACTCGCCCGTCGGAGAGTGGTGGGAGGAGGAAGGGGGGGGGGGGGAGAGAGAGAGAGACCAGACAGAATGGCTAATAATTATTTTCAAACATTCTAGATTATTCTCATTCAAATCCAATTCCCATTAAAGCCATCCACTACAATAGCCTGGAATTCTTTACAATATATTTTTATTCCTAATCAAAATAAATTTTTGCTGGGGTTCTATATTTCTTTATCTCTTCTTCTTCTTCTCTTTTTCCCTTTCTCCTGTTATTGTCCTTAACTCATTTCTCAAACAATTACATTCAAAGAGTTTTTGAATTGTCCTTTTCTTCGAGATTGTTCCAGAATTGTTGCATTGTTTTTTGTTTTTTTTTTATTTTTGTCGTCCTTGTTGTTGTCATTGTAATTCTTTTTGGCGTGGCGCGTCTAGACATGGCCAAATTCCAAAACACAAACAAAATCTCTTCTTTTTTTCTCGAGATTTGGCCAGAAAACTTCTGCTTAGCATAATTTCAATCAGATGAAATAAAACAAAACTTGGCATGAATTATTTAACACAAAATTTTAAGGAGGTCTAGCTATGCCATCGATCAAAATGAAGTCTCGGATTCATTTTTTTTTCTTTGGCAAATTGTGGATCATTATGATATTTGATATTATAATAAAATAAAATTTGTAAATAATATACAAAATTTCTGGCCAAAACGTAGAAAAGGGTGTTTATCAAAGAAAAGTTTTATTCATAATTTTGGCCAGACAACTCGCCCGTCCAATCTCGATCGATTCGGAAGTCTCAGGTTTGAGAGATTTTGCCAAGATGAAGTTCGTTTTAATAGATCAATAATATTTGAAGGGCGAGTTTTCTGTCCAAAATTTCGAATACGTGATTTTTTTTTTTCAGAGAACGACAATACTTAATAAAAACTTGAAAAAAAAAACTTGAGCTTTTATATAGCGTAATATCCACTAAATGTGCTCAAAGCGCTTTACAGGAACAGCAACATTTAACATGTAAAACGAGACATGACGCCTGTTAGGCGATATTGCATTTTTTCGGACAGAGGCACAGCTGTTAACGACCAGGTACTCATTTTACACTTGAGTAAGGTGAGAGAATGTGAGTAAAGAGCCTCTTCCAAGGACTCAACTTTGCGCTGAGCGAGGCTCAAACCAAGGACCTTCCAATCCGAATGCGAGTGTCATACCACTAGACCACATATAAGTGGCATTACTGTTTCTGCTTTTGTTATTGGGGTACATTGGCCAGACAAAATCCGTAATAAATAAACAAATAAATAAATAAATAAAATTCAATTTAATTCATCCCATAGGATAAATTTGTCTCTAGAGTCTATTCGCAGATAAAACTGGAATAATCCAGGCGTCAGCCGCAGTGCATCACCGCAAACTGAGCTAGGGCGAGGCGACTTGCTCAAAGCCACACACCGTAGCGGGTAGTCGAACTCGGTACCTTTCGAGTACGAAGCAAGGACCGTACCACGGAGTCACGCTACCCCTGAGGATGTATAGATAGTATGCGCTTGGCTAAGAAGCTCATAACATTGCCATCCGGAAGTATAACGGACCAACACACAAAACTGTGTGTATCCATGAACGTTTATAGTCAGGTTAATACAGTTCAGTGAGCATTACTCATAAATGCGGACGGCAAAAAACAATAACAAAGACCTGAGTGACGTCATCTTCGAATTATCTATATGACAGATGCAGAGTACAACCAGTCAGTATGCGAATAACGAAACAAATATGGAAACTGTTAGGACACGTTGTCCGACAAGATGAAAATATTCCTGCACAAACCTCAACGGATGATTACTTCAAACGAGGAACCAAATACAGAGGGCGTACGCCAACTTCACTTCCAACAACATTGAATCAAGATCTCAAAAAATATCAAATACATTTAGAAACAACAACCGAAGAACTGATTTCAACAAGGAAACATCCAATTTCCTGAGCACCTTAACACACGCACGATAACCTTCAAAAGCGAAGAACACTTGCACTGGACAAAGATTTTTTTATGGAAACAAATTACTAACTGGATACTAGAAACAGACTGACACACTCGAAGTAACATACACACACACACACACACACACACACAAACACGCACACGCACATTCACAGCAAGCGTCCATATAGATAGAATGCGCTTGGCCAAGTAGTTCACAACATTGCCATCCGGAAGTATAACGGACCAACACACAACTCTGTGTAACCATGAACTTTTATAGTCTGGTTAATACAGTTTAGTGAGAACAACTCACAAACGCGGATGGCAAAAACAATAACAAAGGCCTGAGTGACGTCATCTGCATACTATCTATAGACAGCGCTGTCATGCTCATTCATTCATTCATTTCTGCTTTTTAGTTGAAAGAAAAAAGAGAAGTAAAAACAAAACCGCCTCACATAATAGATAAGGACAAAACATCAATCACACCTCCTCACATAATAGATAAGGACAAAACATCAATCACATCTCCTCACATAATAGATAAGGACAAAACATCAATCACACCTCCTCACATAATAGATAAGGACAAAACATCAATCACACCTCCTCACATAATAGATAAGGACAAAACATCAATCACACCTCCTCACATAATAGATAAGGACAAAACATCAATCACACCTCCTCACATAATAGATAAGGACAAAACATCAATCACACCTCCTCACATAATAGATAAGGACAAAACATCAATCACACCTCCTCACATAATAGATAAGGACAAAACATCAATCACACCTCCTCACATAATAGATAAGGACAAAACATCAATCACACCTCCTCACATAATAGATAAGGACAAAACATCAATCACACCTCCTCACATAATAGATAAGGACAAAACATCAATCACACCTCCTCACATAATAGATAAGGACAAAACATCAATCACACCTCCTCACATAATAGATAAGGACAAAACATCAATCACACCTCCTCACATAATAGATAAGGACAAAACATCAATCACACCTCCTCACATAATAGATAAGGACAAAACATCAATCACACCTCCTCACATAATAGATAAGGACAAAACATCAATCACACCTCCTCACATAATAGATAAGGACAAAACATCAATCACACCTCCTCACATAATAGATAAGGACAGCACATCAATCACACCTCCTCACATAATAGATAAGGACAAAACATCAATCACACCTCCTCACATAATAGATAAGGACAAAACATCAATCACACCTCCTCACATAATAGATAAGGACAAAACATCAATCACACCTCCTCACATAATAGATAAGGACAAAACATCAATCACACCTCCTCACATAATAGATAAGGACAAAACATCAATCACACCTCCTCACATAATAGATAAGGACAAAACATCAATCACACCTCCTCACATAATAGATAAGGACAAAACATCAATCACACCTCCTCACATAATAGATAAGCACAAAACATCAATCACACCTCCTCACATAATAGATAAGGACAAAACATCAATCACACCTCCTCACATAATAGATAAGGACAAAACATCAATCACACCTCCTCACATAATAGATAAGGACAAAACATCAATCACACCTCCTCACATAATAGATAAGGACAAAACATCAATCACACCACCTCACATAATAGATAAGGACAAAACATCAATCACACCTCCTCACATAATAGATAAGGACAATACATCAATCACACCTCCTCACATAATAGATAAGGACAAAACATCAATCACACCTCCTCACATAATAGATAAGGACAAAACATCAATCACACCTCTAAGGCTCTTGCCCAATTTTGTTTTTCAAGAAACAACGCAGTTGTCTGACATGTAGTTACTTATTTTACACCTGGGTAGATGAGATAATGTAATATAACGATGTTTGATATTTGAGGCAAGAGAGTAGCAAAATACAAATAAAATTTAAAAGACACAAAAAAAAAAGAAAATGGACCCAATGTGTGACCCTTCGCCTCAAAACGGTATTAAGTCGGGATACTTAAGATGTTGATAATTGAATTTATAGCCAGAAATATCAGACTTGTGTTGAGTTTGTATGTTTTATTGAGAAGAATGGGTACCATATTTTAGGGTGCTAATGCCAACAATTTATATTTTTGACCAGTTTAACATTTAATTCGGCTTTTAAGCATCCTGTTCGTTCCGACATAATACCGTTTTAGACGATCGGTCACATTTGGTCAACGACTCGCAGACATAGGGTCTTAAGAAAGTCCCAGATTTTATAGGTTTTGACCAGATGGGGGGTCATTTTCATCGATCGATATTTATTTAGAGGACGTGTTTTTCTTTTTGTTTAATTGTTTTTTTCCCCCAAAGTATATCAGCACTGGTCATCCACCAATAGATAGTTCGAAGATGACGTCACTCAGGCCTTTGTTTTTGTTTTTGCCATCCGCGTTTGTGAGTTGTTCTCACTAAACTGTATTAACCAGACTATAAAAGTTCATGGTTACACAGAGTTTGTGTGTTGGTCTGTTATACTTCCGGATGGCAATGTTGTGAACTCCTTGGCCAAGCGCATTCTATCTATACGATTCAACAGTCATGACGTTACTTCCCTCGTAATGACGCATGGTAACTTAGTAACTGGTTCTAAACTATCGGAACAATGACGGACGACCCTTATGAAATATTTCTCCGACGATCATACAAGCGTATCCAGAGAAAAAAAAAACAAAACAAAACATTATGAATTTGATCATGTTTTGACTTTTACACATTCTGATCACAAGACATATGAAAAGTTCTAGCCAGCGTGAAGAATAAAAAGTACATAATTTCTTTGTTTAGAACCACGATGGCCGCAGTTGCTGGGCGACATGACATCAGACTAATGAATCCAATTCTTCGATCATAATTTGATCACGTTTCCCATTCACAATGGGAATCAAGACAAATCTCAACACTAGATCATAATAATGTCTATATATATATATATATATTTATTACAGCTATAAAATGTTACTTATTATATATTGATTAGAACTATCTACGATTCATCTCTAAATTTCCACACACACACACACACACACACAAGGACACACACACACACACACTACACACACACACACATAAAAGAGTATCTAGCCACGGTATATTTTGGGTGAGAGTGAGACGATACATTTCTAGAATACTGTAGTTGAGGACACGTACTTGTCGACTAGGGTGTCTGGCACGGGGGCTGGACATGAAAGCTTTTAACAACTCACTACGTGACTAGGGATGTTAAGATATGGCGCTGATGCCATGATACTACTGGAACCCCCCCCCCCTCCTATCTATCTATCTATCTATCTATCTATCTATCTATCTATCTATCTATCTATCTATCTATCTATCTATCTATCTATCTATCTATCTACTATCTATCTATCTATCTATCTATCTATCTACTATCTATCTATCTATCTATCTATCTATCTATCGATCTATCTATCTATCTACTATCTATCTATCTATCTATCTATCGATCTATCTATCGATCTATCTATCTATCTATCTATCTATCTATCTATCTATCTATCTATCTACTATCTATCTATCTATCTATCTATCGATCTATCTATCTATCTATCTATCTATCTATCTATCTATCTATCTACTATCTATCTATCTATCTATCTATCTACCAATCTATATCTCTATCTATCTATATCTATCGGGGGCTGGACATGAAAGCCTTTAACAACTCACTACGTGACTAGGGATGTTAAGATGCACTGATGCATATACTACTGGAACCCCCCCCCCCCTCCTCCTATCTATCTATCTAATTATCTATCTATCTATCTATCTCTCCATCTATCTATCTTTCTATCTATCTCTCTATCTATCTATCTATCTGTCTATCTGTCTATCTACCCTATCTATCTTATCTCTATCTATCTATCTATCTATCTATCTATCTATCTATCTATCTATCTACCTATCTATCTATCTATCTATCTATCCATATCTATATCTATCTATCTATCTATATATCTATCTATCTATCCATATCTATATCTATCTATCTATCTTTCTATCTATCTATCTATCTATCTCTCTATCTATCTCTCTATCTAACTACCTATCTACCTGTCTATCTATCTAACTACCTATCAGTCTATCTATCTATCTATCTATCTATCTATCTATCTCTCTATCTAACTACCTATCTACCTGTCTATCTATCTAACTACCTATCTGTCTATCTATCTATCTATCTATCTATCTATCTATCTATCTATCTATCTATCTATATCTCTATCTATCTATCTATCTATCTATCTATCTACCTATCTATCTATCTGTCTGTCTATCTATCTATCTAACTATCTGTCTATCTATTTACATATCTATCTATCTATCTCTCTGTCTATCTATCTATCTATCTATCAATCTATCTATATCTATCTATATCTATCTATCTTTTTGTCTATTGTACTTCTCTATCAATATCGCATTCTCGTCAGCACATATACTCTTTCTCATTGTCTCCTTCTATTTATCTTACACACTCTCCGTCTCCTCTCTCTCTCTCTCTCTCTCTCCTCCCATCTCCTTATCTCTCTCTCTCTCTCTCTCTCTCTCTCTCTCTCTCTCTCTCTCTCCCAATCCTTTATTTTCCACCCTTCCCGCTCTTTCTCATAATCTTTATTCCTCCCTATAACATCCCCCCCCCCCCCTTCCCATTCTCGTTTCCCGTCCATCCACCAACCAAGACCCTTGGACAGCGCGGCTCGGTCATAATTGCCGTTGGGTTTATTGAACCAAATAATAATTGAGGTAGCTAAATGTCCTAATTTGTAGCCAAAGACGCCCGAACGAAACGATGCGAGTTTGGACAAAAACTCAGGTCATGCCGTACGTGCGTGCATGCAGCTCTCGGACTCTCTAAGAAACCAATTGGATTCAGTAGTCTGATGTCACGCCTCCCGGCAACGGCGGCCATCTTGGTTCTAAATAAAGAGAATCATTACTTTTTATTCTTCATGCTGGCTAGAACTTTCCATATGCTTTGTGATCAGAATGTGTAAAAGTCAAAACATGATCAAATTTATGGGGTTTTTTTCTCTGGATACGCTTTTATGCTCGCATGGAGAAATATTTCATGCGGGCGTCCGCCATTGTTCCGATAGTTTAGAGCCAGTGTTACCTAGTTACCATGCGTCATTAGGAAGGAAGTGACGTTACGACTGTTGAAGAGTATTCTCCCATCAGTCCTTGCTTGCCACACGATATCATCAACACTGACTTCAGAACTATTTACTCACTCAATCCTAGATATTTTTGCTACTTTTAAAAATTGGAAGAAATGTATAATATATAAAATGAGCATGTAACAAAAAATAAGTTTTTAATTCAACGACCATTATTAAACATGTAAAAAACTAAAAACACTATACTTTGATACTACGCCTATAATTTGTCTCAGAAAAATGTAATATATTGCATGGGGTAAAAGTAACCCCGGGTAAACTACGGATATAGTCAGTGCTAGGGTTGAGTGAGTTAAGGAGACTTGCCAACTGCAACGAAGAATTCGTAGAAAATACGAATAACTGTTTGGCTTAAATTTCTCAACTTGTGGGGCTATTATTATTATGTGGTCGTGTTTTGTTGATAAAGGGGAAACCCGAAACGTCCACCGCATTTTTATATCATGACGTTTGCGGCTCAGTGGTAAAATAAAGTGTCTCGTCTTGTCAGACATGTCAGACAAGTCAAGCGATGTTAAGCGTGGAAGTGACCGGATGGGTGACAGATATCGTGGAACATTCTGGTCCCTTCGTTGTGTCATTGGGTAAACGACCCCCCCCCCCCACCCCACCTCCCGACTCGACCTGGGTAGGAATTAGGACCTGGTATTACAAATAGGACGCCTAACAAGCGACTGGTACTGTATGAAATGGAAATGTGGTTCCATATGACCTGTTGGGGGAATGATAATATATGAAAGCGCATTGACTATGGAAAAAAATCTCTGAAAGCGATCTATGTGAATATTCATATTTATTATTATTTATTGTTCATTTATAAAATCGATTCCTGTACCCTTAGACAATACAATCGAATCCATCGCCTGATTTCGGACTTTGTAGGATGATTTAACTGATTATTGCCATACATTGCTTACCACCATTTGGAAAGAACTCTAGCCTATTGTAAAATACGTCCCGTCAGATATATGTGCCCCATCCTCACAAAACGGTATTATGTCGGAACGAACCAGATGCTTAACAGCCGAATTTAATGTTAAAACTGGTCAAAAATATAAATTGTTGGCATTAGCACCTTAAAATATGGTATCCATTCTCCTCAATAAAACATACAAACTCAACACAAGTCTGATATTTCTGACTATAAATTAAATTTTCAACATCTTTGCCAACCCGACTTAATACCGTTTTGAGGCGAAGGGTCACATATAACGATTTTGACAAAGTAATTAAAAAATAAATGTAAATTAAATTCCTCCCATCCTTTGAGGTCCACGTTTTAATGACTTTAAATTCATTCAATTGACGCTTTCATTAAAAAGGTACATAACTCTAATCTGAAAAAAAAACCTATCCAAAATTTTGACCAGAAAACTCGTCCTTCAAATTATATATCGACGAACTACAACTATCCTCATCTTGCCAATAAAAAAACCCATCAAACCCAAGACTTCATCGAAATCCCAGGTTTGATATAATTTTGCCAAGACGAGGCCCATTTTTAAAGATCGATATAATATTATTATAATTTGAAGGACGAGTATTCTGTCCACAATTTTTTAAATACGTGTTTTTAGTTTTTGTAGTTGTTGTTGTTCAAAGTAGGTCTGTCTAATGATAGATCAATTGTTATTTTATTCCTAATTGACAATCTCACTACCTTTGGCATGATCGATAGCCACTCAAACTAATCACCACTTCAATGAAACCTTTGGAATCAAAAGATAATTATTTTTCACTCCAGGCTTCGTCCTGGGTTAACAGCCTTACACCACGTGATAGATACTCACAAAACACTTATTTTTATATTGGAAAAAAAAAAACAAAAAAAAAAAAAATAAATAAATAACAAAATACAACAAATAACAATAATGATAATAATAATAATAATAATAATAATAATAATAATAATAATAATAATAATAATAATAATAATAATAATAATAATAATATATAATAATAATAATAATGTATAATGATAATGATAATAATAGTAATAATAATAATAATAATAATAATAATAATAATAATATAATAATAATAATAATAATATAATAATAATAATAATAATAATAATAATAATAATAATAATAATAATAATAAATAATAATAATAATAATAATAATAATAATAATAATAATAATAATAATAATAATAATAATAATAATAATAATAATAATAATAATAATAATAATAATAATAATAATAATAATAATAATAATAATAATAATAATAATAATAATAATAATAATATATAATAATAATAATAATAATAATAATAAATAATAATAATAATAATATAATAATAATAATAATAATAAACTCCGAAACCCCAGACTCTAGGCGCTTAACAACTATTGGCTCTTGGTTTATCTAGTTCAAATTATTATTGAAGAATAACTAGACGACGATAGTGCTGTTATTGACCCCCTACCTACCCAATTAAGATATGTATA
>NC_088373.1:8350583-8360583 GCF_034508935.2 Berghia stephanieae
AAGTGTATCCAGGGGAGAAAAACATTATAAATATGGTCATTTTTTTTTTTTTACTTTTATACATTCTGATCACATGACATATGAAAAGTTCTAGTCAGCATGAAGAATAAAAAGTAACGATTTTCTTTGTTTAGAACCACGATGGCCGCCGTTGCTGTGCGACGTGACATCAGACTATTGAATCCAATTGAGTTGGATGCTATAGATAGTATGCGCTTGGCTAAGAAGCTCATAACATTGCCATCCGGAAGTATAACGGACCAACACACAAAACTGTGTGTATCCATGAACGTATATAGTCGGGTTAATACATTTCAATGAGCATTACTCATAAACGCGGATGGCAAAAAAAAAAAATAACGTGACGTCATCTTCGAACTGTCTATAAACGTTCAAGATTACACATAGTTTTGTGTATTGGTCCGTTATACTTCCGGATGGCAATGTAATGAGCTTCTTAGCCAAGCGCACACTATCTTTTGCGACTTAACTATTGATGCCTTGCGTTTAGTTTTGTTTAAAAATATTCACAATATCCGGTAGGCCGATATGACGTACTAACTTAGAAAACTATGTGTAACCTTAGACGTTAATAGTCTGATTAATTCAGAAAAAAGTGAGTGGAGCAGGAACTTATGTTGATAACAACAAGAGATGAAGTGAGTAGGAAAATGCCAGAAGACAATAGAGAATAAAAACCAAGATCTCAAGTAGTCGGGAAAGAGAGAGAGAAAGAGAGAGAGAGAGAGAGAGAGAGAGAGAGAGAGAGAGAGAGAGAAAGAGAGAGAGAGAGAGAGAGAAAGAGAGATAGAGAGAGAGAGAGAGAAAGAGAGAGAGAGAGAAAGAGAGAGAGAGAGAGAGAGAGAGAGAGAGAGAGAGAGAGAGAGATCTAATAATGACTAGGGTTATAGACGATCTTTTTGGGATCGTGGATAGATCATACGGTAGAGTCACGCTTTCCCCGCCAGGCGGAGTTGTCGTACCAGTAAGGTCGCGGGCTCAAAACCCCATCACCGCCGCGAAATTTTTATTCTCTATTGTCTTCTGGTACTTTCCTACTCACTCCATCTCTAGTCTAATTAAAACAATTTAGTGATATTAGTGAGAACTAACTACTCCAAAAAAAAATATAATAACAATTAAAGTTTCTTTTATTCATCCCTTAGTGGAAGTTTGTCTCAAGGGTCTATTCCAAGGGAAGACTGGAATAAGTCAGGCGTTAGCCGCAATGCAGCGCCGTAAGTTGAGCCAGGGCGAGGTGACTTGTTCAAGGCTACAAGCGGGTGACGAACTCGGCACCTTTCGTTTACTAAGCAATTACCGTACCGCGGAGCCAACGCTACCCCTATGGAAGACCAAAAGCAATAAAAAAAAAGACCCGATTGACGTCAATTTCGTTTCTTCTATTACGCAACCCACCGATATCTTGCACTTGGAATGAAATATACCTTGACTTTAGCAAAAAAATTAAATAAATGAAGAAATTATCTACAGCTACGGCAAAGGACGAAAATAAAAACTTTAAAAAACAAAAAACAAAAAAAAAACCCCGAAAGAATAAAAAAATGCGAGGCAATTTCTATCGAAACAAAGAGAAAATTATCTCAAATTATCTCTTATTATCACAGATAAAGATTCTAGCATTCCGTTGCATCGGGTCGTAATGACCCCCCTAAAAATTCATCCCGGATAAAAATAGACGGCCGGGTTGAAGACCCAAAAAAGGGGACATAATTGCTACAACATCGACTTCGCTCCCTTGATGACAGAACTTCGTATAACTTCTTATTGCTTAATTCGGATGCGAGGCGGGGATCAATAATCTTTTAATATACCTCCTTTCACTCTTTTCCTCTCCCTCTCTGTCTTTTCCTTCTCCATCCATCCTTCCTTCTATACGGCTATGTGGTTTTACGATATGTGCGGCTAGTGGTATGACACTCGCTTTCGGATCGAAAGGTCCTGGGTTTGAGCCTCGCGTTCGGTGCATAGTTGAATCCTTGGAAAAAGGCTCTTTACTCACATTTTCTCACCGTACTCAGGTGTAAAATGAGTACCTGATCGTTAACAGCATTGTCTATGTCCGAAAAATTTGTAATATCGCCTAACAGGCGTCATGTCCCGTCCTACATGTTAAATGTTGCTGTTGACCAGTGACCCCTTGTAAAGCGCTTTGAGCACATTTAATGGATATTGCGCTTTATAAAGTTCAATCTTAATATAATGACACTCGCCTCCGGGCGGAAGGTCCGAGGTTTGAGTCCGATCTCTAAGTGGCGCATAGTTGGGTCCTTGGATAAGGCTCATTAAATTTTTTTGACAAGTGAAAACAAAATAAAATAAAATAAAATTACCTTTATTCATCCCTTCGTGGAACTTTGTCTCTAGGGTTCTCTTCCAAGGGAAAACTGGAATAACATAGGCTTTAGCCGCAGTGCAGCGCCGCAAACTGAACTAGGGCGAGGTGACTTGCTCAAGCCCACATTATAGCGCTGCGACGGGTGATCGAACTAGGTACCTTTCGGGTACGAAGCAAAGACCGTACGCCGCTGAGCCACGCTGCTGTTCCCTTGCTCATATTCTCTCACTGTACTCAGGTGTACAATGAGTATTCTGCTGTTAACGGCATTATCCTTGTTAGAGAAAAAAAATATAGTAGGCGTCATTTGTTGACTAACACACGAAAAGTTGCTGTTGACTTTGGACAACTTGTAAACCACATTGAGCCAGTTTAGTGTATAATATTGCTCTATATATAAATGGTAAATTAAAACAAAATACAACTTAGCACTGATTAATAAAGTAAGTGACAATACATGACCAATGTAGAAATTAAATGTTCAGATTTATATTGTTTAATAGATACAGATTCATGGCGTTAGCCGCAGTGCAGTTCCAATAAGTGAGCAATAGGGAATAAATAACTTGATTGGTCAATTAAAATTAAAATAGTTTAAAAACCCAGAAACGATATAAGACCAGGGCGGGTGTTGGAACCTCGGGTCCTTCATGTGTTGATGTCACGCCCACCTCACGTGGCTCGTTTACATCACGTCAAAAAGAACCAAAGATAAACATATTTATCGTTAGGAATTTTTTTTTTACGTTATGGAAAGAGAACAGTATAGAGAGCATGCGCTTGGCTAAGAAGCTCACAACATTGCCATCCGGAAATATAACGGACCAGCACACAAAACGGTGTGTATCCATGAACGTTTATAGTCAGGTTAATACAGTTCAGTGAGCATTACTCATAAACGCGGATGGCAAAAAACAATAACAAAGACCTAAGTGACGTCATCTTCGAACTATCTATAGGGTTGGTTTGTTTTTAAGATGAATGGTGGGGTTTGAATCCGAGTTTCGTGGGTCGAAGTAGTAGTCCTTCTGAGCCTTTAGGCCCATAAGGGGGGGGGGGAGTTTATCCCGGTTTCTATAACGTGAAACGGACAATATCAATTGCTTGCTATCCTTTGGATTAGGCGCTAGTTTATCGCAAAGTACTTTCCGCCAGATCTAACAGCCTCAGCTTCTAAATCACTGCTGTATGGACAAAGGGGTGAGCGGGGGAAGGGGGGGGGGGGATTAGAGAAAATCTCGACTGCGCCCGGGATCGATCTCGGTCCCTTTGCGTGTGAAGCAGCGAGTGCTCTACCAACTGAGCTATCGTAGTAGAAGTGGAATGGCTTATAGATAGTTCGAAGATGACGTCACTCAGGTCTTTGCTATTGTTTTTTGCCAAACGCGTTTACGAGTAATGCTCACTGAACTGAATTAACCTGACTATAAACGTTCATGGATACACACAGTGGTCCGTTAAACTTCCGGATGGCGATGTTGTGAACTCCTTAGCCTACTGCATACTATCTATAGTATCTATTGGTCACCTCGCCCTGGGCACATGGTCAATATCTTGAGTAGTGAAAACATCGTCAGAAAGTAATTATCGTTGTCAACAAGGAATGCCTTGTCACGGCGTGATATCAATGATTGAAAGAAAGTCATAAGTAGACATTGATGTCGCGTTCACAATCCCCCCCCCCCCAAAAAAAAATAATAATAAATAACAAAAAAAAACAAAAACAAACAAACAATAAAACCCAAAGAAACTTGAACGTTTATATTGTCCAATATCCACTAAACGTGCTCAAAACTCTTTACAAAGGATCCATGGCCAACAGTAACACGTAACATGTAGAACGAGACGAGCGATAATACAATATTTTTTTTCCGAGAGAGAAATAGCTGGTAACGGCCGGGTGCTCATTTTATACCTGTGTACGGTTAGAGAATGTGAGTAAAGAGCAATTTTTTTCCAAGGACTCAACTATGCGCCGTGAGAGGCTCTAACCCAGGACCTTCCGTTCCGAAAGCGAATGTCATACCACAAGACCACATATCAGTACATAAACCGACAAGATAGTGGAGTAGTTCAATGATATTTTCAACCCTATGTATATAAATGAATCTACGCCGCTATTTTCCGTTGTTTTGTTTTGATTTCACAATACGATAGAACTTTGGGTTATCTGAATTTGTATAGACTAGTATCAGTCTGTTCCTATCTTCATGTCCTATATAATAAACGGTGATCTATCTCTCTCTCTCTCTCTCTCTCTATCTCTCTCTCTCTCATTCTCTATCTATCTATCTATCTTTTTATCTATCTAACTATCAATCTATCACTTTCTTCATCCCTCTCTCTATATCTAGACCTCTCTATCTCTATCTCTCTCCCTCCCTCTCTCTCTCTCCCTATCTCTCTATCTTTCTCTATATCTCTCTGTATCTGTACTCCCCCCCCCCCTCTTTCTCTTTTTCTCTCTTCTTCATCCCCCCCCCTCTACTTCTCTGTGTCGATCAATCTCATTCTGTTTAACAATATCATGCACGGTCCCTCCCCTTTCCCCCTCCCTTCTCCCTAAGACTCCTCACGCACCTATATCAATATCTCGAGCATTCTTAATTGACGCTATTCCCTAATCACATATACACAAACACACAGTCAAATACACACATACGCGTGCGCACACACACCGGCACTAATTACAAATCCATGTCATAGCATTTGTATCGTACGAGTGGCTTGACAAATATAACTGTTGTTTGGTACGAGTAGGCATTCGTATATAATGGCTGCTTACAGGAGGTTAACATTATCGTTAATATCTTACAGTTCAATAAAAGTATCAACAACAGATGCTTGCATGTACCAATGTAAGTGATTGTGTGGGTGGGTTCGTGTTTGCGTGTGCGTGACACTGTGAGTGCGTGTGTGTGTGTGTGTGTGTGGGGGGTGTGTATATATATATATATATATATATATATATATATATATAGTGGTTGTATTAGTGATCGTAGTAGTAGTAGTAGTAGTAGTAGTAGTAGTAGTAGTAGTAGTAGTAGTAGTAGTAGCAGTAGTAGTAGCAGTAGTCGTAGTAGTAGTAGTAGTAGTAGTAGTAGTAGTAGTAGTAGTAGTAGTAGTAGTAGTAGTAGTAGTAGTAGTAGTAGTAGTAGTAGTAGTAGTAGTAGTAGTAGTAGTAGTAGTAGTAGTAGTAGTAGTAGTAGTAGTTGTTGTGGTAGTAGTAGTATTAGTAGTAGTAGTTTCGGACTATTTTACAATGTTTCACCAAGACCCCGCCATTTTTACTCGTTCTCACAACCAATTTTTACTGTCGGCTGTCGTTGGACTTTTATTCACCCTGCGCTTTTATTGTTTACAAATTGAAAACACACATTCCGACCTCAAACGTGAACACCATTACAATCAACAAAAGATTGTCTGTAAACGTGGTGGTCGACGTAAACAACATGTAATTGAAACAACAGTCCCGCGACGTCCAGTGAACTGTCATCGTTCAACTCGACCACCACAGACGTTAACAAAAATATTGACAAATGACACAAGACCAAGTCATGGAAATCATAACATTTGTATTGGCCATATTAACGCACAGTCATCGAGAAACAAGACATTCGATATAATCGATGTCATAGATCAACACGATATCGATATTCTATATATAACTGAATCATGGTTGCGTCAGTTCGGTGATGAACCTATAATGAAAGAAATGACACCTCCCGGCTACAAGATGGAATCGTTCCCAAGAAATGGACGATCAGGAGGGGGATCGCCATCATATACAAACACGCTCTTTCGTCTAAAATACAAAACAGGCCAATTTTGTTCAAAAGTTTCGAGTGTGTCCAAACCACATTGACCTACCCTCAAATTTCATTTTTAATCACTTGTATCTACAGACCACCCCCAAGCAAAAAGAACAAACTGAGACAGAATGATTTTGCTGACGAATTTTCAGATTTTGTATCAAAAGACACATCAAATAAGCGAAAAATTTATATCGGCGATTTTCTCATCTCATGTAGTTCCATATCTGAAGCAGACGTCGGAGGTCATCTTCCGCCAAGCTGATCTATCTCTTGCCAATTCTATTAAAGCAGCGCCACCTTTCTCAGCTTCATCTGTCCAAGTTCTTATCCCTTTCAAATACGTTATTCTTTGTCTTCCTCTTATTCTTTTTCCATTCATCTTTCCAGTCAAGGCGAGTATTTCCAAACCAGGTGGCGGATAATGTGTCCTAAAAATTCCATTTGGCGTTTGATGATTTTTGTTATCAGTGATCTTTTTCTGTTTGCCATTTCTAAAATTTCTTCATTTCTTTTCCTTTCCATCCATGACACCCTCATTATTCTTCTGTAAAACCACATTTCCACTGCCTCCAGTCTTTTAACCATGGTCTTGTTTATGGTCCAGCTCTCACAACCATATAGCAGCACAGACAGTACATAGCAATCCAGGACTTTGATTTTTGTTTTCATGCTAATATTCCTGTTTTTCATAATTGTATGCAGCTGGTTGAATGCATTCTTCGCCATACCTATTCTTTTCTTTATTTCACAATCTGATTTTCCATTGGATGTTACATTGAAGCCTAAATATTTGAAACATTCAACTTGTTGTATTGTTTGTCCTCTGCTTGTTATTACACAGGCTGGTGGGTTATTATTTTTAGATACCGTCATACATTCTGTTTTAGATATATTCAGTTCCAGTCCCATATTTTCACTACTCCTGACTACAACATCCAGTAATTCTTGTAGTTCATGTTCAGATTCTGCCAGTAGAACCGTATCATCTGCATACCTCAGATTTGTTACATTCTTTCCTCCAATACACACCCCCTTCTTATGTTCGATATCTCTTAATATCATTTCACTATAGAGGTTGAATAAATCTGGAGACAAAACACACCCCTGCCTAACTCCTCTTCTAATAGGTGTAAAACTGCTTAGTTCGTTGTCAACACGCATTGCTGCTTCTTGTTCCCAGTACAAATTCCGTAATATTCTTAAATCTTTACCATCAATGTCCAAGGATGATAGAATTTTGAATAGTTTTTCGTGTTGTACTTTATCAAAGGCTTTTGAATAGTCGATGAAACACATATACAGATCTTTATTTACTTCAATACATCTTTCCATCAGCATTGATAATGTGAATATTCCATTTCTGGTACCCTTGTCCTCAACAAAACCAAATTGCATCTCCCCAATTTCAGGTCGTATTTTATTTCTTTTCTTAGTAAAATTATCTTCAAAAGAATTTTTGTGAGGTGGCTCATTAGGCTAATAGTTCTGTGTTGTTCACAATCAACTGCCCCTGGCTTTTTTGGTAGTGCTATAAAAATGGATCGTTTCATATCAGTTGGCATTTTTCCTGTGTCATACACATCGGCGATTTTAATATTCAGTTTGATGTTGATCAGAATAGTCTCGTTAAAATTATAAAAAATATGCTAAATGAACATGGCCTCACTCAGTTAGTGACCTCTCCAACTCAAAGATTGGGGCACATCTTGGACTGGTTCATCATTGACACACCCTCGCTTGTTGAATCAATTAAAAATATCAAAAAAGAAATTTCAGACCACAATCTGATTCTGGCAACTCTCAAATGCATCAAAGAGAAAGCAAAGAAAGTCAAGATAGTGTCTAGGGATACCAAAAAAATAGACATTAGTTCCTTCAAAAACAATCTGTCAGAGGAACTAGGAAGAATGGATATACCATCAGCACAGAAAACAGACGAGGTACTGCGCAACGTCATCGACAGGCATGCGCCAAAGACAACTAGAATAATAAATTCCAGGAAACCGTCTCCGTGGTTTAACCAGAGTGAAAAAACTGCCAAAAGGGAAAAAAGGAATGCAGAGGCATCGTGGAGAAAATCGGGCCTTGAGATTGACCGGCTGATATATATAGCAAAAAAGCATAAGTATAAAACCACCTGCAAAAGAGCAAAAAGAAACTATTATAACACAAAACTGTCATCAGTGAGGGACACTAAGGAATTTTTCTCTGTTTCAAAGGAACTTTTAGGGGAAGAAAAGGGCATGTGTCTACCCACTAATATCCCGGTAGAAAAGCAGCCGGATGCATTTTCAGATTTCTTTTCGGGAAAAATATCGAAAATTCGGAACAATTTGGACCTCGTGCAAAATGAAGATATAAATTTCCACCCTTTTTCGGGTTCACAGGGATTCTCTTGTTTTAAAGAAACAACTGAAGAAGAAATTTCTAAAATAATTTTTTCATCTTCCTCGAAGTCATGTGATTTAGATCCTTTACCAACTAATATTTTGAAATTATGTCTTCCTGAATTGTTACCTTGCATAACTTATATTATAAATCAGTCACTTATCTCAGGACAAGTCCCAGATATCTATAAACATGCAATTGTAAAGCCTCTCATAAAAAAGCAAAATCTCAATGTAAATGACCTTAGTAACTACCGTCCCGTCTCAAATCTGCCATTTCTTTCTAAAATCCTTGAAAAAGTTGTACTCAGACGTCTTTCACAACATCTCCATGAAAACAATCTATAGGAAAAATTTCAGTCAGCTTATCGTTCTTACCACAGCACAGAAACTGCTCTGTGCTGTGTTGCGAGTGATTTGCTTGATGTTTTAGATAAAGGTTCTGTTTCTCTTCTGACATTGTTAGACCTTTCGGCGGCGTTTGATACTATTGATCACGGTATTCTCATTAAACGACTTAATATAACCTTTGGCTTGTCTGGGACTGTCTTGCAGTGGTTTGAATCTTATTTAGATGGCAGAAAGCAACAGGTTATGATTTTAGATAAACTTTCTCGTCAACATACATTGTCTTTTGGTGTTCCTCAAGGCTCTGTTTTGGGTCCAATTCTTTTTGTTTTGTATACTTCTCCATTATCTAATGTCATCACTGGTCATGGGCTGCGCTATCATCTCTATGCAGATGATACGCAACTTTATGCTACTGATAAAACTAAAAATCTCGAAAATATTGTGAAACGTGTGGAAGAATGTGTGACGGATGTGAAAGAGTGGATGGATGCAAACAAGTTGAAAATGAATGAGTCAAAAACAGAAGTGATGATTGTGGGAAATAGAGGGCAGTTGAAGGTGAATGATGGTCTTGAGGTGTTGATTGGGGTGAAAAGATCAAAGTTTCAAAGACTGTGAAAAATTTGGGTGTCTATTTTGATTCAGAAATGAAAATGTCAGCTCACATTTCTGCTCTCTGTAAATCTTTATACTTTCAATTGAAGAAAATCAGTTCGATCCGTCAGTATATTGCAATTGGAACATGTAAAACATTGGTTGTTTCCCTCATTTTTTCGAAACTAGACTATTGTAACTCGCTGCTTGTCAACTTGCCTCAGGCTTCTATTAAACAATTGCAACTACTGCAAAACAGTGCAGCAAGATTAGTTTTTGGCAAAAAAAATTTGATCATGCAACCCCTTTGTTGGCCTCTCTCCACTGGTTGCCCATTGAAAAGCGCACATATTACAAAGCAGCGTGTCTTGTTTATAAGTGTTTGGCTGGTATAGCACCGGCATATCTCACAAATCACGTGGTCATGTGTAAATTTGAAAATTACACTTTAAGATCATGTAACGACCAAACGAAAATTTCGGAAAAAAGATCAA
>NC_088373.1:8363083-8393083 GCF_034508935.2 Berghia stephanieae
GATCAGAGACATTAGGGATGTGGCTATAGAACGTAGCTGCTGGGCATTGAATAGAAATGGCTTTGTGGGGGAATGAAAGGGATGATCAATCTGTCGTTTTATGGAAAATACCATATTATTTGAAAATTTTGCCAGAAAACTCGGCCTTCAATAAATTATATCGACCGATTTAAATGAATGGCCCGCCGCATCTTGGCAAAAAAAAAAAAAGAAAACCCTCTCAAACTTGGGACGTAACCCTCTCCTTCCCTATAGGAAAATCGTCACATTCCTTACGATACAACCATAATTTTTCCTATTTAAATTTCTCTTGTACATCACAAAATTTAAAGAAAATGAACAGTGTGTTGGAGAGTAGAGTCTATATTTTGCTAAAGAAATTATTTATCGCAAGAATTTACTGTTATTGTGTTTGAGTGCTAAAAATAATATATTTTTGTGTTAGTTGGGTGTGAAGTTTTGGGGAAAATCCTGAAAATGGCTGGTAAGGAGAGGGTTAACGGAAGTTATTATTATTGCATAATGACATAGGGCGAAGAGGCCGAGTGATTAAGGCATTGCACTGTGATCCGGATGGCCCGGGTTCGAGCCCCGCTTCGGGCACTTTCGTTTTATTCCTTGAGCAAGATTATTAATCCCCAATTTGCTCACTTGGACAAGATGGGTGGTTCCTGTTGACATCAGACATCTTGTTTAACGGGTTATCTATATTCCTTCGTGGAATGGCTAGGCGACGATATCTTATGATGTCGTGGCGCAAAAGACATAATTAATTAATTTAATGACATAGTGACTTCGAAGATACAACAGAGAAGACTGAGACCTGCGGGGCAGTGCTGGAGGAGACACAAGGAGGAGATTGCAAGCAGTCTTGTGCTGCTATGGGAACAACATGAACGAACTAGAAACAGAGGCAGGCAGAATAAAACATACGTTGACTGTCTGCTAGATGACACAAGAATGGACAACACCCGTGAGCTGCGTACACTCTTGGGGGACAGGTCGGAATGGCGAAGACTTGTGGCTCATGTTGGGCACTCCAAGAGCGTTCATATGTTTATTTATTTATTTATTTCGATAACTACTATGTTACTAGTGTGCATCTGTGTGTGTGTGTGTGTGTGTGTGTGTGTGTGTGTGTGTGTCTTTGTCAATATTGTATTGTTATAAATGTGTAACCAAATATCAAATTGCCATCTTTTTTTAGGACAATAAAGATTTATATTATTATTATTATTATTATTATTATTATTATTTATTATTATTATTATTATTATTATTATTATTATTATTATTATTATTATTATTATATTATTATCATCATCATTATTATTATTATTATTATTATTATTATTATTATTATTATTATTATTATTATTATTATTATTATTATTATTATTATTATTATTATTATCATTTTCATTATTATTATTATTATTATTATTATTATTATTATTATTATTATTATTATTATTATTATTATTATTATTATTATTATTATTATTATATAGCGCAATATCAACTGAACGTGCTCAAATCCCTTTTACAAGGGGTCCATGGCCAACAGCAACACTTAACATGTAGGACGTTGCATGAGCCTGTTAGGCGATATTACAATTTTTTGGGGGA
Source organism: Berghia stephanieae (assembly GCF_034508935.2). Taxonomy (NCBI): domain Eukaryota; kingdom Metazoa; phylum Mollusca; class Gastropoda; order Nudibranchia; family Aeolidiidae; genus Berghia; species Berghia stephanieae. The sequence goes on from NC_088373.1 coordinate 8,364,713, forward strand.
CAGATGCAACGCTGTTAACGGCCAGGTACTCATTTTATACCCCGAATACGCTGAGAGAATGTGAGTAAGAGTCTTTTCCGAGGAGTTAACTATGCGTCGAGCAAGGCAGTGAAAGCTTTAATTAAATGATTTTATAGGCGATGTTTTATATTTTGGAGAAAAAGAATTCATGAATTATAAACTCCCTTTTGTAGTCTCTAATAGGAGGAGGAAGACGAGGAGGAGGAGGAGGAGAAAAATATGAGAATGAGACGGAGAAGGAGGAGGATGAACGGAGGAGAATCAAAGCCTTTTTAAAAAATAAATAATTCGGTCAAGGAATCAAAATAAACATTGAAATGTCGAGGAGTGAGTTTTGCTTTCATTGCTATTGTTTGAATTTCGTGATGGAGAATTCTGGATAAAATCGTCTTACATAATAATATTATATTATAATAATATGTTCTATTCCCAAGATAACTTAACACACTTGCCATCTCGTTCTCCATTCACAAAACAGGGATTTTGCAATGATACATGATTGCCATTGACCGTTCATTCTATTCTCCTTGATATTTTGAAAAAGATTGTTGTGTCTATGAGATTTTAAAAGAATTTTGAAATTTTCATTAAAGAGACGAGAGGAAATGAAAAATGGAACACAAAAAAAAGGAAATAAAATTGTAGCATTGTGCAATGGCTGATTGGAAATTTGCCGACGTGCACTTATTTGCAGGTCTGATAACCCAAATTCCTTATGGGGCAATAATTGTCGTAATAGAAATATCACCAACAAAGAAATGACGCAAAATATTGTCCATTACAACAGTGTATAACTAGGCCCGTAAGTGGGTTCGAATGAACTCATTGAAATTACCCACGATATTGCTCTGTGTGTTTGTAAATGTGTATGTATGTATGTATGTATGTATGTATGTGTATGTGTGTGTGTGTGTGTGTGTGATTGAGTGTGAGCGAGTGTCACTTTCTACTACATTATTTTTTTTTCAATTTTGCCCTTGGGTTTGTATTGAGATGGACCGTTTAGGGACGTTGAAATGGGGGATGAGGGGGGGGGGGGGGTGAGGGTGGGTCGTTCTTTTCCCCTTTTTCTATCTTTTGCGTTTTATGTTCTGTGACCCCTGTTCTCTTGGACACGGATGCCTTTATTCAGTAAATTTCTACAGCCAATGTGAGCGATCTATAGATAGTATGCGCTTGGCTAAGAATCTCATAACATTGCCATCCGGAAGTATAATGGACCAACACACACAAAACTATGTGTAACCTTGAACGTTTATAGTCTGGTTAATACAGTTTAGTGAGAACAGCTGGAAGCATGAAAAGTGGGGGATGGCTGAGACTAGATTGTGTACATGTGGATGCCCAGAGCAGCCGATGGAGCACACATCCTTTGAGAATGCCAGGATGGGCCCAGCTGCACTGACCATGACCTAAGAGTCTGCTCCACAGATGCTGTGGAGTGGGTTTGGTGTTGGAGCGACAAGCTAGGATGATGATGATGATGATGATGATGGCCATCCGTTCAGTATCTGTATCGGACATTATACCGTTTTGAGACGGTAGTTGACAAATGTGTCAGTGCATGACATAATCAGCCCGAAGGTGAACATTTTGGAATATGCTCCCCAAAGCATTTTAATCTTTTATTGAAGTAAATCACGTGATGTTTCATGAAGTTATGGTCAGATGTATGGAAAAGGTATCGAGCAACTTTTCTCAAATTTCATACTTTTTCAACTTGACTAGCTGTAAAGAATATTTAGAAGTGAAATTAATCTTTGATATTTCCCTAAGATGTACAAAAAGAGTTGATTTAATCATGTATGGCAAGAACTCATTTTTGTATAAAAATTGACCTTCTAACTAAACTTGGCAATATCTCAGTTCAAACCTTCTCACCATCCGACTGGTTATGTCATTCACTGTAACATAATATTTTGTCAAAATCTGAAATCTCTCATTTCTTGTCATTTTAATATTGACTTCACCATTAGACATCCTGGTTCACCACGACATCCTATCTGGGATGTCCAGAGCCAATCTGATCTATCCCCAGACATACCAATGCCCATCGCCCTTCCCAATGTTCTTGTCATCGGATTTTTATATAAAACATAATGAAATAATAATAACGCTGAAAACTTATATAGCGCTTCTATAACTTCGAGACACCAGACTCTAAGCGCTTAAATTACAAATTACTTTGGCTGAAACATGCTCAATCACACACAAAAGCATACACACATACCCGCACACACACACACACACACACACACACAAAACACAACAGAAACCAGACATACCTATCTTGCTTCTCATAACATCTACTAAAGACGAAACAGATATGTTTTAAGCGAACGTTTAAATAGACAAAGAGTCTTTTTCACGAATGCTCTGTGGTATGGCGTTCCAAACAGAGGGTCTGAAATGAGAAAAGGATCTCATTCCAGCATTTTTCCGTATTCGAGGGACAACTAGTTTGGTGGAATCACTGGCCGAACGTAAGGGGCGGGGTTTTGAATATCTTTCAATTAGTTCCGAAAGGTAGGAATTGGCAGTATCTTCAAGACAACAGTACACTAAAACACAAAACATAACACAAATACTGCCGTTTTCCTGTGATAGGAGACTTGTGAGACATCACAACGCCTAGATGGTCTTGCATTTCGTCATCTCTGGCCAGACTGGCTTGTTGATTGCCAAGGAAATTTTAGATTCCCAATGGGCTGTGAACTTCAAACGTAAAATAATATACGTCATATTTGATATGGGCGACCTTTATTTGGCTCATTGGTCAAATCGACTTCCGTTCAATCATACCTTCATTCAACACACACACACACACACACACACACACACACACACACACACACATATATATATATATATATATATATATATATATATATATATATATATATATATATATATATATATATATATATATTGAATCGTGTTTGATACAAATATGGTACCATATTTGTATCAAACACGATTCAATACACAGCTCCGCACCGTTGAGCACTCTTAGACACAAAATGGACACTACGCCACAACTTAGACCTACTACTTTCCCATAAAAATGTAGACTGTCTCAAACATTGCGGTAAATATTACAATAATATATATATATATATATATATATATATATATATATATATATATATTATATATATATATATATATATAGATAGATAGATAGATTGATAGATAGATAGAATGCTCTTGGCCAAGGAGTTGACAACATTGCCATCCGGAAGTATAACGGACCAACACACAAACTCTGTGTAACCATGAACTTTTATAGTCTGGTTAATACAGTTTAGTGAGAATTACTCATAAACGCGGATGGCAAAAACAATAACAAAGACATGTGTAACGTCATCTTCGAACTATCTATAGTTTGATTGATATAATTTAGTGAGAACTAATCACCAAAATAATACTGTCTAAAACAATAATAAAGAGCTGAGTGACGTCAATATTGTTCCTTATATAATAATAATAATAATAATAATAATAATAATAATAATAATAATAATAATAATAATAATAATAATAATAATAATAATAATAATAATAATATATTATTATTATTTTCTAAATCCATGCCACATCTCGACCGTCGCCATCGTACAGTTATAGCCTGACATGACCAAAAAATGACATCAAAATGCCAGTTTTTTGCCACAAAAGACAACAAATCGTGAGTTGTATTCAATAGTTCAACCAATGAAATAACTTGTTTCCATGAGATCTGCTAACGACAACTCACTAGGCGGTGCAAAAACCAAATAATGACGTCAAACTGCCAGTCTTTTTGGGTTTCAGTGTCAGGCTATAGATAGTATGCAGATGACGTCACTCAGGTCTTTGTTATTGTTTTTTGACTCCACGTTTATGAGTAATGCTCACTGAACTGTATTAACCCGACTATAAACGTTCATGGATACACACAGTTTTGTGTGTTGATCCGTTATACTTCCGGATGGTAATGTTATGAGCTTCTTAGCCAAGTGCATACTACCTATAGATAGAATGCGCTTGGCCAAGGAGTTCACAACATTGCCATCCGGAAGTATAACGGACCAACACACAAACTCTGTGTAGCCATGAACTTTTATAGTCTAGTTAATACAGTTTAGTGAGAACAACTCACAAACGCGGATGGCAAAAACAATAACAAAGGCCTGAGTGACGTCATCTGCATACTATCTATACTGTCTATAGATAGAATGCGCTTGACCAAGGAGCTCACAACATTGCCATCCGGAAGTATAATGGACCAACACACAAACTCTGTGTAGCCATGAACTTTTATAGTCTAGTTAATACAGTTTAGTGAGAACAACTCACAAACGCGGATGGCAAAAACAATAACAAAGGCCTGAGTGACGTCATCTGCATACTATCTATAGTATAGATAGTATGCGCTTGGCTAAGAAGCTCACAACATTGCCATCCGGAAGTATAACGGACCAACACACAAAACTGTGTGTATCCATGAACGTTTATAGTCAGGTTAGTACATTTCAGTGAGCATTACTCATAAACGCGGATGGCAAAAAACAATAACAAGGACCTGAGTGACGTCATCTTCGAACTATCTATAGATAGTATGCAGATGACGTCACTCAGGCCTTTGTTATTGTTCTTGCCATCCGCGTTTGTGAGTTGTTCTCACTAAACTGTATTAGCCTGACTATAAACGTTCATGGTTACACAGAGTTTGTGTGTTGGTCCGTTATACTTCCGGATGGCAATGTTGTGAACTCCTTGGCCAAGCGCATTCTATCTATAACGATGGCTGCGCCAAGACCGTAGCCATCGTTATGTTATAGATAGAATGCGCTTGGCCAAGGAGTTCACAACATTGCCATCCGGAAGTATAACGGACCAACACACAAACTCTGTGTAACCATGAACTTTTATAGTCTGGTTAATACAGTTTAGTGAGAACAACTCACAAACGCGGATGGCAAAAACAATAACAAAGGCCTGAGTGACGTCATCTGCATACTATCTATAGCCTGATACTGAAATCCAAAAGGACTGGCAGTTTGACGTCATTATTTTTTTTTTTCACCGCCTAGTGAGGTGTCGTTAGTAGATATGGAAACAAGTTATTTCATTGGTTGAGCTATTGAATACATTTCACGATTTGTTTTCTTTTGTGGCAAAGGACTCGTATTTTGACGTCATTTTTTGGTCTTATAACTTTACGATGGCTACGGTCAAGCTATAGATAGCATGCGTTTGGCTAAGAAGCTCATAACATCGCCATCCGGAAGTATAACGGACCAACAACACACAAAATGGTGTGTATCCATGAACGTTTATAGTCGGGTTAATACAGTTCAAGTGAGTATTACTCATAAACGCGGATGGCAAAAAAAAAAACAATGACAAAGACATGAGTGACGTCATCTTCGAACTATATTTTACTTAACGATAGATATGTCCAAACACGGTAACAAGGTCTAAGGTCAAAAGGTGCATAGCAGTTGGAACATTTTACCTCTCAAATTCCGTCATTCAGTTTGAGAAAGTAATGCTGGTTATATTCTAGATGTGTAGTAATAATATATAGATAGTATGCAGATGACGTCACTCAGGTCTTTGTTATTGTTTTTTGCCATCCGCGTTTATGAGTAATACTCACTGGACTGTATTAACCCGACTATAAACGTTCATGGATACACACAGTTTTGTGTGTTGGTCCGTTATACTTCCGGATGGCAATGTTATGAGCTTCTTAGCCAAGCGCATACTATCTATATATCCTATAGACGTCGTCTGCTAATGAACACGGGGCGATACCGTACCATTTGTGAAGACGGTCAATTAAGAAGGGGCCGTGACGTAAGACAGGAACGGTAACTAGCATTATTATTGATTTACAAGTTACGTAACCCTAATCTGCAGAAACACCCTATATTATATATATACTGACTTATATTATTTCTTTTTTCCTTCTTTCGCGGATGAATGGAACGGTGTGAGTACTAAGGCAAAACAAGCACGCAAATAGGCATGTAATGGAATACAAACATTGTCTTGTGAATAATCTCTCGCTCTCTCTCTCTCTCTCTCTCTCTCTCTCTCTCTCTCTCTCTCTCTCTCTCTCTCTCTGTGTGTGTGTGTGTGTCTCGCTTGCCATCTATCAAGCTTTGTGTGTGTGTGTGTGTGTATGTGCGTGTGTCTGTCTCTCTGTATCTCTCTCTCTCACTCTCTCTCTTATATATATATATATATATATCTGCCTATATCTGTGTATGTGTGTACATGTCTGTCTGTCTGTCTGTTTGCCGCCTTCTTTGACTCTCTCTGTCTGTCTGTCCGTCTATATGCCTCTCTCTATGATCATCATAATCATCATCATTACTAATATTATTACAATTATCATTATAATCATTATTATTACTATCATTATCACCATCCCCCTCATCATCATCATCAACAGCATCGCCATCACCATCACCACCATCCTCTTCTTCTTCTCCTTCTTTACTTCTTCCTCTTCCTCTTCATACCTTTCTCCTATCTACTCTCCCACCTCTTCTTTTCCCCACTAATTCCTTCCTTCCTTCACCACAATTCCACCATACTGCTCTTCTCCCTCAACCCCCCCCCCCCCCCCCACACCCCCCCCCCCATCCTCCCACAACAAACCACCCCCCCCCCTTGCCCCATCCTGTCGCAAACCACTTCCATCTACTCTGTCTTAAAAGACGAAAGGCCTATACAAGTGACCGGCCCCACTTCAAAGGGTTCCAATGGCGAATTCGAGTCTTTGATATTCCAGCACATTGTAGGACGAATTCCACCATAGTCGAAGAAAACAGTCTATGTTCATTTTTCTAAGAAAACAGTTTATGATGTTCATTTTTCTCAGAAAACAGTTTAGGATATTCATTTTAAAACAGTTTATGATGTTTATTTTTCTCAGAAAATAGTTTATGATGTTCATTTTTCTCAGAAAACAGTTTATGATATTCATTTTAAAACAGTTTATGATGTTTATTTTTCTCAGAAAATAGTTTATGATGTTCATTTTTCTCAGAAAACAGTTTATGATATTCATTTTTCTCAGAAAACAGGTTTGTTTTGTTGAACTTAGGAGTTCAAGGTCTTGCGACACAATTAGGTCATTCCAGCGACAATGAAAAGGTTAAAGATGAGCGAGACAGTTAAAAAAATATAAGCTTACAATAATTAAAAACGTACGTGAAAAGGTAAGACAAAGGGGAATGGTTCAGATAGGGAACAGTTGTAGATTCGCGGAGTTGTGTATGTTGGACCCGCGATCCCAAGTAGTCGGGAAGAGAGATAGCTCTAATAATTACTAGGGTTAGAGAAGATCTTTTTTGGGATCGTGGATAGCTCATACGGTAGAGTCACGCTCTTCCCGGCCAAGCGGAGTTGTCTATCTATCTATCTATCTATCTATCTATCTATCTATCTATCTATCTATCTATCTATCTATCTATCTATCTATCTATCTATCTATCTATCTATCTATCTATTTATCTATCTATCTATCTATCTATCTATATCTATCTATATCTATCCATTTCAATAGAGTATAAAACTTTCTGTCCAAAAAAAATAAGGAAAAACGAAGTCACCCTTTCATATTTCCTTCTTTCTCTTCGGTTGAGTATTATTTTAATCATCATCATCATCATCATGATCACCACCACCACCACCATCATCATCATCATGATCACGACCACTACAACCATCATCATCATCATCATCATCATCATCATCATCATCATCACCATCATCATCATCATCATCATCATCATCACACTACCCTACAAGGCTATTTTGTTTAACATTATACCAGTGTATAATCATCACACTATCAATTATTATCTCCCCTTCCTTCGTTCTTTATCACCCCGAAATGACTTGTCTTAGTGTCTTCAAGGATAACCATAATATTAATATACCATCAATGGAGTACACATGACCTCAAAAACATGAATAATAATAATATCATTATTACACCCAAGGTTATCAGGTTTTCACCTCTAAATCCCCGAAGCAAACAATGCATTTTCCTTTGTGCTTGTGTCGACAGAATTCCTCATTTTGTCTTGTAAGATTTGTGTGTCTTGTAAGATTTGTGTGTCTTGTAAGATTTGTGTGTCTTGTAAGATTTGTGTGTCTTGTAAGATTTGTGTGTTTTGTAAGATTTGTGTGTCTTGTAAGATTTGTGTGTCTTGTAAGATTTGTGTGTCTTGTAAGATTTGTATGTCTTGTAAGATGTGTGTGTCTTGTAAGATTTGTGTGTCTTGTAAGATTTGTGTGTCTTGTAAGATTTGTGTGTCTTGTAAGATTTGTGTGTCTTGTAAGATTTGTATGTCTTGTAAGATTTGTGTGTCTTGTAAGATTTGTGTGTCTTGTAAGATTATTATGTCTTGTAAGATTTGTGTGTCTTGTAAGATTTGTGTGTCTTGTAAGATTTGTGTGTCTTGTAAAATTTGTGTGTCTTGTAAGATTTGTGTGGCTGGCTGAGAAAACCCGGAAAGATGCATAAATTTTATAAATTGAGTCAGACCCTGTGTATGCAGTGGTGTAGACCATCTGTGTCTATTAGAACTCAAGTTATGATTTTCTAATTGAATCCTTGGAAAAGACTCTTTACTCACATTCTCTTACCGTACCCAGGTGTAAAATGAGTACCTGGCCGTTAACAGCGTTGTCTTTGTCCGAAAAATTGTAATATCGCCTAACAGGCGTCATGTCCCGTCTTACATGTTGAATGTTGCTGTTGACCAGGGACCCCTTTTAAAGCGCTTTGAGCTCATTTAGTGGATATTGCGCTATATAAATCTCAATTAAAATAAAATGTGTTGCTATGGTCAAGGAAATAGTAAGCTCCTTTTTTAAGGAAGCACGAATTAAAATGTCCATTGCTCTAATTTAATTCCTGCTTCCTCACAAAGTAGCATACTATATAGAGGGAGATAGATAGATAGATAGATAGATAGATAGATAGATAGATAGATAGATAGATAGATAGATAGATAGATAGATAGATAGATAGATAGATAGATAGATAGATAGATAGATAGATAGAGCGAGAGAGAGAAAGATAGAGCGAGAGAGAGAGAGATAGAGAAAGAGGTAGTGAGAGAGTGAGAGAGAGTGAAAGAGAGAGAGAGGGAGAGAGAGAGAGTGAGAGAGAGAGAGAGAGAGTGAGAGAGAGAGAGAGAGAGAGAGAGAGAGAGAGAGAGAGAGAGCGAAGAGATGGGACGGATGTGAAAGATAACCCCATACCTTCCAATTCTGTATCATGGGTGACACATATGTCCTATTTTTAAATGCAACCGGAAGTTGTCATTGCCCCCAAATACTTTTAACGCCCTTATATTGTTCACGTTCAGACAACCCAAAATATATATATTTCAGGACCCTGACAAGACATAATGAGCTTTTAGATTTTTAAAAATATCTTAAGATAGAGCACTTAAATGGCGCAAAATCTACTAAATAGGCTCAAAGCGCTTTGCAAGGGTTCCCTAGCTAACAGCAACACCTACTATGTAGCACGAGACATGACGCCTGTTAGGCAATAATATTACAATTCATTTTTTTCCGATCGAGACAAAAGTGTAAAAGACAAGGTATTCATTTTACACGGTAAGAGAATACGGGCAAGGCGCCCATTTACAAGGACACAACGTTGTGCTGATCATATCCGGACTCGAACCCAGGACCATCCAATCCGAAGCCTAGAGTCAAATCACAAGACTACGACATAGTCGCACCAAAAAAAAACAAAAAACAAAACAAAAAAAAAAACAACTTTTGTTATATAATTGACGTCATATCCGGCTGTTGGATGTTGTGACAATTTTGCCTAAACACATAGCATCAATAGAAAATAAATACTGCGTTGCGTCGTGGAGCTCATTTTGCTGACCAATATTATGTATAGAATGTACTTGTTGCTTCTCTGTTGGAGTAAGAAATTTATATTTTCGTGTTTGGGGGGAGGGGGGGGGGTGTCATTTGGTTATTTTGTACGGCTATGTGGTCCAGTGGTTTGACACTCGCTTTCGGATCGGAAAGTCCTGGGTTCGAGTCTCGTTCGGTGCATAGTTGAGTCCTTGGAGAAGGCTTACTCACATTCTCTCAACGTACTCAGGTGTAAAATAAGTACCTGGCCTTTAACAGCGTTGTCTCTGTCCGAAAAAAAATAATTGTAATATCGTCTTATAGGCGTCATCATATCCCGTTTTACATGTTAAGTGTTGCCGTTGGCCAGGGGCACCTTGTAAAGCGCTTTGAGCACGTTTAGTGGATATTGCTCTATATAAAAGCTCATTTTTTTTAATTTTAAGAAGATAACTAAGGTTTTAAATATCTTGCTAATTTGGTGATTTTCTGGTCAACTGATATTGGATCTATATGTGAAGTGAAATGCTTAGGACCAAAATTGTAAAAGAGAATTCTTCTCAGTATACACGATTTGTGAGGGTTTACCACCCCCCCCCCCCCCCCCCTAGAATAAAAAAACGCCAACAAAACAACAAAATGCTCAAAGTTGAGTCCTTTGAAAAGACTCTTTACTCACATTCTCTCACCTTACCAACCGAAAAAAAATAATATCGCCTAACAGGCGTCAGTCATGCCTTATGCCACGTGTTGCTGTTGATCTCTGACCCCTTGTATATCACTTTGGGCATGTTTAGTGGATACTGCCATGCACTATATAAAAAAAGCTCAAGAATGTTTAGGTAGGTCGCACTAAGTCTGTCAATATAAAAAAATATCATAGTCTTGCAAGGATTGGTTAAATAAGACCCCCCCCCCCCCCCCCCCCCTTTCCAATACCTGTTCCTACCCCCCCCCCCCCCCCCGCAAAGAAAAAGAGAAAAATAAGAGAAGAAGAGAAGATTATAGAAATAAAGGACCCATTTAAGTCAACGGTTTTAGGACTGAATTACTCATCAAACCAGTGGGTTGACACGAAAAAGCACTCAAATGGTGATAGCCAAACAATGGGATAGAATCTCTCACCCCGTCCGTCCCCATCAACACTTTCCCCATCCTTCGTCAATGGTAGAGAAAAGATGGGGTTTTGAATAATTCAAAGGACGGAAGTGGCATGCGCACACCTAGATGCCCTCACCCTAGTTAAAGACGGTAAATTTCCGGTATCTCAACAAACATGAATCAATAGCCTAACGCGTGTCAGGGTTGGTAGGTACCTCTATCACCTTCTTATCTCTATGGTCTTTGACGAGGAGGGCACGAGCTTGGTGTTTGTTTATCTTCTTTCAATTTGTAATTCAAAATGGCGCAAACATTTACTCTAGCTCAGTTCCCATGACCTTAGCACATACTTTTGTTTTGTTTTTCTTTTTGGCGAAGTAGGAGTTGTCAGATTGGTTTAAAAAAAGTCCAAAGTAGTTTGAGAATTGCATGTCAGAATGTAGATAGATATTGTGAGGTAAAGTTTTATTTCATTCACTATCACCATCAAACGATCTGATGCTTATACTATTTTGACGTTTTAGATTAAAAAGTAGAACACAAAGTCTCAATGAAAAGAAATTACTATTTAAAAAAACTGGAATACTTAAAGTTGAATCTAAGAAGACGGGAGAAAAGCGTCGTTTCTTTTTCACGAAACCCGCCGACACCAGCCTAAACCCGCCGAGTCCCAGGTTCACTTCTCACAGGGGCACACTTCCCTGAATCTCCGGTTCACTCCCCACTGTACTGTTGCCTACTTCCCATTACTTAGTCCGATATTGTCGGGTGTCGTCGGGTTTCGTAAAAAAAAGTAATTGTTTTTTTTTTTTTTTTTTTTTTTTTTACGAAATCTGCCGTAACCCAGTCCCAGGTTCACTCCCCAATGGTGTACACTTCCCTGAGTCCCAGGTTCACTCCCCACTGCTGCCTACTTCCCATAACTTTGCCAGGTTCGTCAGGTTTCGTCGGGTTACCTCGGGTTTCGTCGGGTTTCGGCGGGTTTCCTCGGGTGTCAGTGGGTTTTGGCGGGTTTCGTAAAAAAAAAAAAAGAAACACCGGGAGAAATGTTCAGTTTTTGGTATTGGTATCGATAACCATTTCATGACACGATTACCTACCATCGATTCCTCTGTTTCTTCGTAAACTATTCGTTTACTATATAGTTAAAGAAGCTAAAGAAGTTTTTTGAGCCCGAAACATTGATGAGAATTATTGTGTTCAAGACATTTCTAGACATGGGAATGGAAGTGAAGACAAGATAACTGGTCCAATTTTTAAATTTATATATATATATATATATATATATATATATATATATATATATATAGAGAGAGAGAGAGAGAGAGAGAGAGAGAGAGAGAGAGAGAGAGAGAGAGAGAGATAGTTCGAAGATGACGTCACTCAGGTCTTTGTTATTGTTTTTTGCCATCCGCGTTTATGAGTAATGCTCACTGAACTGTATTAACCCGACTATAAACGTTCATGGATACACCCAGTTTTGTGTGTTGGTCCGTTATACTTCCGGATGGCAATGTAATGAGCTTCTTAGCCAAGCGCATACTATATGTGTATAAATATATATATATATATATATTATATATATATATATATATATAATATATATATATATATATATATATATTATATATATATATTGTTTTTTTGTTTGTTTGTTTTGTTCGTGACGCTAGAAAGGATTTTAGCCAAGATAGAAATTCGCTAAAACGAATGTGTAATCTAACCAAAATCTACTTTTACTCATTTTTTTTTCTTCAACACCTATCATAGAATTTACAAAAAAACAAAAACAAAAACAAACAGATAGTATGCGCTTGGCTAAGAAGCTCATAACATTGCCATCCGGAAGTATAACGGACCAACACACAAAACTGTGTGTAACCATGAACTTTTTAACTCTGGTTATTACAGTTTAGTGAGAATCACTCACAAACGCGGGTGGCAAAATACAATAACAAAGGCTTGAGTGAAGTCATCTTCGTTCTATCTATAAAGATTTATAAAGGGGTGAACGATCGGACTTTTTTTTTTAAACCCGAAAAAAAAAAAAAAACAATACAATTGTGTCTAACGTTAAAATCTAAATAAATTTATGGGAGATGGGGCGGGAACAAGTGGTTTGAAACTGGTCCTGGAACAGAAGCAAAGAGGGTTGGTTGACGGTGGTGGGAGGAGATATTGTAAGGAGGAAGGGGAGGGGGGGGGCGTGACAGGCTGGATGGAGCCGATCAACCGATTTTCCGAATGATTTAGATGATAGGGCTCCAAGGGCCAGATACTCTCTCCAAAAAATGGTAAAATTTGTTATTTATGGACTCGTTGGTGTCCGGATATATTGTTGTTTACAATGCCAAAAACGTCTTTACCTCACTTATAGCCTGACACGAGAACCCACTAGGACTTATAGTTTGGCTTAATTTGTTTTTTTTTTAGTTTTGTGCAGCGTCAAGTGAGTTGTAGTAGTGGTCAAGGAAACACGTGTGATTCCATCACTAGAACTATTGAATACAACTCACGATTTGTTTTCTTTTGTGACCAAAGACTTGTCTTTTGACGTCATTTTTTTTTGGTCATTGTCAGGCTTTAAGTCAAAGATGGCGACCGCATAACCAGGACAATTTCGTGCCTTATGCGCTTATTTATATATAGAATGAAGTTGACGTCACTCAGGTCTTTGTTATTGTTTTTTATTTGCCATCCACGTTCACTATACTGAATTAATCAGACTATAATATAAACGTTTAAGGTTACACATAGTTTTGTGTGTTGGTACGTTATACTTCCGGATGGCAATGTTGTGAGCTTCTTAGCCAAGCGCAAACTATCTACATTGCCATCCAGAAGTATAACGGACCAACACACAAAACTGTGTGTATCCATGAACGTTTATAGTCCGGTCAATACAGTTCAGTGAGCATTTCTCATGAACGCGGATGGCAAAAAACAATAACAAAGACCTGATTGACGTCATCTTCGAACTATCTATATGAAGAGTGGTTTCCCAAATTTTCCTAACCTCGTTTCTCCCATTTTGACATATTAAGGATTATTTCCCCTAAAAATCCTCATTCGGTCTTTCATTTTACCATATTTAAACTTCAAATTCACACAAATCTAAGGAACGTCTGGTGTCAATGGGCATGATCTATATTAACTTTCCATGTGCTCGAGGTCATTGGTCACATTGCAAAATGGGCTCAAAGTGACTTAACTAGTGAAAAGTGTTCACATATTTTGAACGATCAAATAGGTCATTGTGGTCAGCTTGACACATGGGTATGTTTGCAACTTTTATAAACAAAGCAGCGTGTTTACATTTGTTCAGATATATCCAATCGTTGGTCAGCAACGATTCATGTGATTCATGACTCGTTTGAACGAAAACATGAAAATGGATCGCTCCCACCCAGTGATGCGTACGAAATAAAATTTGATTTCAATTTATGTCATGGAAGGAAAATCTATTAATTAAAAATAGAAAAATTGACTTAACGAGTTTAGGAAAACCAGCCTTCATATTTTCAACTACTCCTCTGACTGAGTATAATGTAGCATATTCCGACAGAAAAGGAAATATGGAATAGGATTCAATAGTCTGACGTCACATCCGTCCAGCAACGAGCAGCGTGGTTCTAAACAAAGAAAATCTGTACTTTTTATTCTTCGTGCTAGCTAGAACATTTTCACATGTCACGTGATCACAGAATGTATAAAAGTCAAAACATGATCAAATATAAAATGTTTTTCTCCTCTGGATATACTGTTATGCTCGTCGGAAAAGTATTTCATAAGGGCATCCGCCATTGTTCCGATAGTTTAGAACGAGCTACTAAGTTACTATGGATCATTACGAGGGAAGTTACGTCACAACTGTCGAACCCTATTGAAATGAACATTACGATTTTTTTTTTTTAGACGGAGAGTAACGGGTACCAATTTGGCTTCTTTTATTTCTATCGGTATAATGTGAAGTAACAGTTTTCTGGCCAAAATGAGAAAAAAAAAAGTTTTTGGCCAGATTACGACAGTATCTACTGATTAGGTGATGGCCGATGGCTGATCTAAATCGAGAAGAGGCAATTTGAATGGAGATGGTGGGGAGAAGGGAGGGGGGAGCGGGGGGGGGGGGGGGGGGTAGAGGGAAGGCCAACGGGGGTGGGGGAGGTGGGGGGTGTGATTGTGGTCTAGTTTAGATCTGTTGCAATTTAAGTTTTTGTTGTTATACTTCTTTTAATTGTTGTGGTTATTTTTATTATTGTTGTTGTTGATGTTGTTGTTGTTGTTGTTGTTGTTGATGATGATGATGATGATGATGATGATGATGATGATGATGATGATGATGATGATGATGATGATGATGATGATGATGATGATGATGATGATGATGATGATGATGATGATGATAGTGTTGTTGCTGCTGTCGTTGTCGTTGTTATTGTCGAGGCTGTTAATGTTGTTATGTTGTGTCTAGTTATTGTTGGTATCTGTGTGTGAAAGTGGGCAAGGGGGGGGGGGGGTGGAGGGGGGAGGAGTAAGTGTAAGAGGGTGGAAGGGTAAGTGGAAGGAAATAGGGGTGGGTGGATGGATGACTATAGTCTACTATTATTGTCGTTGTCAATTTAGTGTTCGTTGTTGTTGTTGTTGTTGTTGTTGTTGTTGATGTTGTGGTTGTCATTTTAGTGTTTGTTGTTGTTGTTGTTGATGTTATGCTATGTCTGGATGTGGCTGTGGTGTGACGTCACACATTAGTTCTGGACTGGCTACCTGCTGTACTCTGAAATAACACATTAAAAAAAAAATGGCCAGAAATCTCAACCTTCATTTATTATTGTCTATCAATTAAAATGCCCTTCATATTGTTATAAGCTCTTAAATCATGGAAATACCAGGTTTGATCGCTTTTGACAAAATAGGCTTCAACAGTCATGACGTCACTTCCCTCATAATGACGCATAGTAACTTAGTAACTGGCTCTAAAATATCGGAACAATGGCGGACGCCCTTATGAAATATTTCTCCGACGGGCAAAAAAAAGTGTATCCAGAGGAGAAAAACATTATAAATAATATGATCATGTTTTGACTTTTATACAATCTGTGATCACATGACATGTGAAAAAGTTCAAGCCAGCATGAAGAATAAAAAGTACCAGTTTTCTTCGTTTAGAACCACGCTGCTCGCCCTTGATGGGCGACGTGACGTCAGACTATTGAATCCTATTTGAGGGTCATTTTAATTGACCGGTAACCCAAGGGAACATTTTCTGGTCAAAAAAAAGTCAACATGTGGCGTATTGGATTGTTTTTTTTTTTTTTTTTTTTTTTTTTTTTTTTGGTTTTTTTTTTTTTTTTTTTTTTTGGTTTTTTTTTTTTTTTTTTTTGTTTTGTTTTTTGTTGTTGTTTTTTTTTTCTTTCTTCTTTGTTTTGTTTTGTTTTTATTTTTCTTTTTGTTCATAGATACTTGCCTGTCTAGTTTTGTGTTTCGTCATGTTACCAATATTCGAAAACATATACATTTAAATATTCCCCCTTTATTCATCCCATAGGGGAAATTTGTCTTTAGGGTCTTTGTTTTTTACAAAAGAAAAACTGAAATAACCCAGGCGTCAGCCGCAGTGCAGCACCGCAAACTGAGTTAGGGCTGGGTGACTTGCTCAAGGCCGTCACACAGGGCAATGGGTATTTGAACTCGGTGCTTTACGGGTACGGAACAAAGACCGTACCGCTGAGCCACGCCGCACCTACTTGGTCCACTTGACATGGAATGGCACTTAACCATCTCAAAAGCCGTTGTGTAGCCCATCATAACATGTAAATTGAGCTGTTATATGTGACCCTTCGCCTCAAAACGGTATTTAGTCGGGATGGTTAAGGTGATGAAAATTGCATTTATAGCCAGGCATATCAGACTTGTGTTGAGTTTGTATGTTTTATTGAGGAGAATGGATACCATATTTTAGGGTGCTAATGTCAACAATTTATATTTTTGACCAGTTTAACATTTAATTCGGCTTTTAAGCATCTGGTTCGTTACTACATAATACCGTTTTGAGACGATGGGTCACATATAGCACAATATCCACTAAACGTGCTCAAATCATCTATCCATCCTTCTTATCTCTTCTTGTTCTTCTTGTTCTTCTTCTTCTTCTTCTTCTTCTTCTTCTTCTTCTTCTTCTTCTTCTTCTTCTTCTTCTTCTTCTTCTTCTTCTTCTTCTTCGTCTTCTTCTTCTCTACATCCATTCTTCATTCTATGACAAACCCCAATAAAGACAATGGAAATAAGACAATTCCCATAAATCGTATTTGAAAACTCCCCTCCCCCCCCCCCCCCCCCCCCCCCCCCCCCCCCCCTCCCCCAAACCCCTACCTCATCCCGTCACCCACCCAGACCTCATTCCAAAGGCTCTGACTGATATTAACTCACTCAACCCTAACACCGACTATATCCGTAGTTTACCCGGGGTATCTTTTACTCCATGCCTATAATTTATTACATTTTTATGAGACAAAATATAGGCGTAGTATCAAAGCTAATGTTTTTTTAAAAATATTTTTACATGTTAATGAATGGTAGTTGAATAAAACTATCTATACATGTTCATTTTAAATACATTTATTCCAATTTTGAAAAGGAGCAAAAATCTCTAGGATTGAGTGAGTTAACTCCGGCCGGTTGGGATTTTTGTATTTTTAATTAAAATTTTTATTTTCAATTTTATTTATCTTTTATTCGGCATTTTCCCTTATCAAACTTTTTTAGTGTTATGTGAAGTCACTCTAACCATCCCCTAGGCAACCGTAGAGGTAAATAGTCCCATCCCATCATTCATTGCGTTACAACCAACAATGTTTTCATTCAAGGTCATCGTTATTGTTTTCAGACTGACTATTTTTTACGATTGGTCCTCGCTCAATTGGATTCAACAGTCGTAACGTCCCTTCCCTCGTAATGACGCATGGTAACTTAGTAACTGGCTCTAAACTATCGGAACAATGGCGGACGCCCTTATGAAATATTTCTCTGACGAGCATAAAAGCGGATCCAGAGGAAAAATTACATATAAATCTGATCATGTTTTGACTTTTACACATTCTAGACAGCATGAAGAATAAAAAGTACTGATTTTCTTTGTTTAGAACTAAGATGGCTGCCGTTGCTGGGCGATGTGACATCAGGCTATTGAATCCAATTCTAGCAATCAGACAAAGTCTTTTAAGGTTACACATGAATATATAGATAGAATGAAGTTCACTTCAATCGAGTATTTGTTATTGTTTTTTATTTTTTTTTTTTTGTTTGTTGGTTTTATTTTTGCCATCCACGTCTATAAGTAATAGGATTCGAAAGTCTGATGTCACATCCGCCTAGCAACAAACAGCGTGGTTCTAAACAAAGAAAATCGGTACTTTTTATTCTTCATGCTGGCTAGAACTTTTCATATGTCTTGTGATCAGAATGTGTAAAAGTCAAAACATGATCAGATTTATAATGGTTTTTTCTCCCTCTGGATACAGTTTTATGCTCGTCGGAGAAATATTTCATAAGGGTGTCCGCCTTTGTTCCGATAGTTTAGAGCCAGTTACTAAGTTATTATGCGTCATTACGAGGAAAAATACGTTACAATTGTTGAAGCGTATTCTAGCAATCAAACAAAATCTTTTAAGGTTACACATATATAGATAGAACGACGATGACGTCACTCGGATCCTTGTTATTGCTTTTTGCCATCTGCGTTTATGAGTAATTTTCAATAAACTGTATTAACCAGACTATAAACGTTCAAGGTTAAACACAGTTTTTTTTGTGTTGGTCCGTTATACTTCCGGATGGCAATGATGTTATAGCTTTGTGTGTTGGTCCGTTATACTTCAGGATGGCAATGATGTTATAGCTTTGTGTGTTGGTCCGTTATACTTCAGGATGGCAATGATGTTATAGCTTTGTGTGTTGGTCCGTTATACTTCAGGATGGCAATGATGTTATAGCTTTGTGTGTTGGTCCGTTATACTTCAGGATGGCAATGATGTTATAGCTTTGTGTGTTGGTCCGTTATACTTCAGGATGGCAATGTTGTTATAGCTTTGTGTGTTGGTCCGTTATACTTCAGGATGGCAATGTTGTTATAGCTTTGTGTGTTGGTCCGTTATACTTCAGGATGGCAATGATGTTATAGCTTTGTCTGTTGGTACCTTATACTTCAGGATGGCAATGATGTTATAGCTTTGTCTGTTGGTACGTTATACTTCAGGATGGCAATGGTGTTATAGCTTTGTGTGTTGGTCCGTTATACTTCAGGATGGCAATGTTGTTATAGCTTTGTGTGTTGGTCCGTTATACTTCAGGATGGCAATGTTGTTATAGCTTTGTGTGTTGGTCCGTTATACTTCAGGAAGGCAATGTTGTTATAGCAATGTGTGTTGGTCCGTTATACTTCAGGATGGCAATGATGTTATAGCTTTGTGTGTTGGTCCGTTATACTTCAGGATGGCAATGTTGTTAAAGCTTTGTGTGTTGGTCCGTTATACTTCAGGATGGCAATGTTGTTATAGCTTTGTCTGTTGGTACGTTATACTTCAGGATGGCAATGATGTTATAGCTTTGTGTGTTGGTCCGTTATACTTCAGGATGGCAATGTTGTTATAGCTTTGTGTGTTGGTCCGTTATACTTCAGGATGGCAATGATGTTATAGCTTTGTCTGTTGGTACGTTATACTTCAGGATGGCAATGATGTGATAGCTTTGTGTGTTGGTCCGTTATACTTCAGGATGGCAATGATGTTATAGCTTTGTCTGTTGGTACGTTATATCCGGCTGATGAATGTTGTGACAAATTTACCTAAACACATACCATCAATAAAAACGTCCACATGATCTGTTTTTGTTTATTAAATTGAATCTTACATTCAATGTTACATTGTCTTATTTATGTCTACGAGCTTCGAGCAGCAACATTTACAAGTTCGGCCAGATAACCCGTCCTTATCTTATCAAAGACTATGTGCCTATGTGGTCTTGTGGTATGACACTAGCTTTCGAATCGGAAGGTCGTGGTTCGAGCCTCGTTCGGCGCATAGTTGAGTCCTTGGAAAAGGATCTTTACTCACATTCTCTCGAGTACTCAGGTGTAAAATGAGTACTTAGCCGTTAACAGCGTTGTCTCTGTCCGAAAAATTGTATTATCGCCTAACAGGAGACATGTCCCGTCCTAAATGTTAAGTGTTACTTTTGGCCAGGGACCCCTTGTAAAAGGCTTTGAGCACGCTATGTGGATATTGCGCTATATAAAAGCTCATTTAAAAATGTGACCCTTCGCCTCAAAACGGTATTAAGTCGGGATGGATAAGATGTTGAAAATTGAATTTATAGCCAGAAATACCAGACTTGTGTTGAGTTTGTATGTTTTATTGAAGAGAATGGATACCATATTTTAGGGTGCTAATGCCAACAATTTATATTTTTGACCAGTTTAACATTTAATTCGGCTTTTCGGCATAATACCGTTTTGAGACGATTGGTCACACAAATATTTTTTTTTTTTTAACTCTCAAACTTAAGACTTCACGGAATCCATTTTTGGGTAAACTTTAACATTTCAAATCTTTACTCATTGGCAGAACTTATATCAGCGTTTTTTTCGGAACACCGCAGACAAAGTAACTTACTATATTATCACATTACGTTAACTCACTCAACCCTAACACCGACTATATCCGTAGTTTACCCAAGTTACTTTTACACCATGACTATTTATTACATTTTTCTGCGACAAATTATAGGCGTGGTATCAAAGCTAATTTTTTTTTTTTTTTAGTTTTTACATGTTAATGATAGTTGAATAAAAATACCTATGTACTGCTCATTTTTAATACATTTTTTTTTCCAAATTTGAAAAGTAGCAAAAATCTCTAGGATTGAGTGAGTTAATACAACTGTCTTCACTTAAAATCAACTTGCTTGAATGTCAACCTCTTGAAGACCTGTGATGCACATTCCTCCCACCAAATCCAAGCATCAGTAACACACTTTATAGTCATCTGGAACAACTACAAAAGACGTCTAACTGTATTCTCCAGACAATAAACGTTCATGACTACACAAAGTTTTGTGTGTTGGTCCGTTATACATCCGGATGGCAATGTTGTGATCTTCTTAGCCAAGCACATACTATCTAAGTAGCTTTGTGTGTTGGTACATTATATACCTGGCTGATGAATGTTGTGACACATTTACCTAAAAACATACCTTCAATAAAAACGTCATGGCACAAGACCGAAGGGCTAGAGCTCAGGTGGTCGCTGGTTCGGATAAGTAAGTAAGTAAGTACTTAGAATCATCGGTATCACCTCGACATAACACCGTATCAAGGAGATGGGAAATCATTCCTTCCTAGACTTGAGCTTTTATATAGAGCAATATCCACTAAACGTGCTCAAAGCGCTTTACAACGGGTCTATGACCAACAGCAAAACGTAACATGTAGAACGAAACATGACGCTGTTAGACGATATTGCTTTTTTTTTCTCTGACAGAGACAACGCTGTTAACGGTCAAGTACTCATTTTACACCTGAGCACGGTGAGAGAATATGAGTAAAGAGCCTTTTCCTAGGACTCAACTGCTATGCGTCGATTGAGCGAGGCTCGAACCCAGGACCTTCCGATCCGAAATCGAGTGTCATACCACAAGACCACATAGCCGCATTTTATATATTTATATTCAGAACCTACGACACAGGCATGTGTTAAAAATAGCATCACGTATTGTCTTTTCCTCTTTATGTTTTTAATGAAACCGATCGTTCTCAGAGATACAAGCCCCTCTAAACTCGATTAAGGCATCGGACCGGAAGTCCATGCAAAGTCTTGAGGGAAGACCGGAAACGGAACCTCCGAATTTAAAGTGCTTTCATTGACAAGAGCAAGCGTGCTGTTTAAAGGCACGAAATGAAACAGAGAAGTAGAAAAGAGAGAAAGGGGTGTGTGTATGGGGGGGGGGGGGGGGGGGGTATCTTTGAAAAGTTTAGAAAAAATCTCAACTTGTGTTAAATCTGCGTGAATTTAAAAGTTAAAAAAAAAAAGAGTTAACGCCATTTTAAACACGTTTTCGGTGTGTTTTTTATTGGTAGCCTGCAAACCCAGAGGGTAAATTTGTTTGGTTGATGTAAGTGCTAAACATGAAGTTATTGATGATTTGCATTTAAGTACATTACCCACAACTTCCACCAGCCGAATATAACGTACCAACACATAAAACTTTGTGTATTCTTAAAAGTTTATAGTCTGGTTGACACAATTTAATGATAACGAATCATTAAAATGGATGTCTAAAAATAGCACCAAACCGCTGAGTGACTTCAAGTTCGTTCCTTCTATAGTAGGTAGATACGCCACTTGGGTACTGTATAGATAGAATGCGCTTGACCAAGTAGTTCACAACATTGCCATCCGGAAGGATAACGGACCAACACACAAACTCTGTGTAACCATGAACTTTTATAGTCTGGTTAATACAGTTTAGTGAGAACAACTCACAAACGCGGATGGCAAAAACCATAACAAAGGCCTGAGTGACGTCATCTGCATACTATCTATACCTGATTCGTAGCTATCACTAACATAACTTGGGCTTTTTATATAGCGCAGAGCTATATCTACTAACCGAGCTAAAAGGGTTTTCAAGGGGTCTTTTGTCATCAGCAACTGTGCTATTCCGATGTGAAGTATTACCGTAGCCATCGTTAACTTATAGCCTCACACTGACCAAAAATGACGTCAAAAGACAAGTGTGTTGTGTATGTGTGTTTGTTAATGTGTGTATATGTGTGTGTACATCTGTCTGCGTATGTGTATTGAGACATGTGCGGCTATGTGGTCTTGTGATATGACATTCGCTTTCGGATCGAAAGGTCCTGGGTTCGAGCCTCGCGCTCGGCGAATAGTTGAGTCCTTGGAAAAAGGCTCTTTACTCACATTCTCTCACCGTACTCAGGTGTAAAATGAGTACCTGGTCGTTAACAGCGTTGTCTTTGTCCGAAAAATTGTAATATCGCCTAACAGGCGGCATGTCCCGTCCTACATGTTAAAATTTACTGTTTACGAGGGACCCATTGTAAAGCGCTTTGAGCACATTTAGTGGATATTGCGCTATATAAGGCTCAATAAATGGCGTGATTAGATTGAAATGATGACAATTATGACCCCATGAATCAACGACCAAGAAGGTGTAATTTGAGGGCTGGGGGGAGACGGGGGGAGGATGATCGTGTGATCTGCTGGCGTCAAATCACCGTTATCATCGGGGGTTGATGGCACTCGACCCAGATAATCAGCCCTTCAAACTGTCATCATTTTTCACAATGTTATTTCAACAACAATAAAAAAAATGAAAAAATGAGCTTTTATACAGCGTAATAATGAATTTAAAAAATTAAATTGAGCTTGATATAGAGCAATATCCACTAAATGTGCTCAAAGCGCTTTACAAATGATCACTGACCAACAGCAACACTAAACGTGTAGGACGTGACATGACGCCTGTTCCTCGATAGTACGTTATTTTTCGGACAGAGACAACGCTGTTAACGGCCAGGTACTCATTTTCCACCTGAGTACGATTAGAGAATGTGAGTAAAGAGCCTTTTTTCAAGGACTCAACTCAACTATGCGCCGAGCAAGGCTCGAACCCAGGACCTTCCGATCCGAAAGCGAGTGTTTTACCACTAAACTACATAGCCGTCTTTCCAGACTACGGCAGTTAAAATGCTAAAAATAGATTAACTCCAATCTGACCGTGGCCTTCTACAAGTTATGGCCTGATACTGATCAAAAAATGACGTCAAAATGCCAGTCTTTTGCCACAAAAGAAAACAAATCGTGAGTTGTATTCAATATTTCAACCAATGAAATAACTTGTTTCCATGAGCTCTACTAACGACAACTCACTAGGCGGTGCAAAAACCAAATAATGACGTCAAACTGCCAGTCCTTTTGGATTTCAGTATCAGGCTATAGATAGTATGCAGATGACGTCATTCAGGCCTTTGTTATTGTTTTTGCCATCCGCGTTTGTGAGTTGTTCTCACTAAACTGTATTAACCAGACTATAAAAGTTCATGGTTACACAGAGTTTGTGTGTTGGTCCGTTATACTTCCGGATGGCAATGTTGTGAACCCCTTGGCCAAGCGCATTCTATCTATAGATAGTATGCAGATGACGTCACTCATGCCTTTGTTATTGTTTTTGCCATCCGCGTTTGTGAGTTGTTCTCACTAAACTGTATTAACCAGACTATAAAAGTTCATGGTTACACAGAGGTTGTGTGTTGGTCCGTTATACTTCCGGATGGCAATGTTGTGAACTCCTTGGCCAAGCGCATTCTATCTATATAACATAACGACGGCTACGATCAGATACTCGAAAACAGATATTTCGAAGTTGACGTCACTTGGTATTGTTTCTTGCCATCCGCGTTTATGAGTAATTCTTATTAAACTGTACTAACCAGACTATAAACGCTACGGATTATACCGTTTTGTGTGTCGGTCCTTTCTGCTTCCGGATGGCAATGTTTTGAGCTTCCTAGCCAAGCGCACGATATCAATATATTGTTTTCTTTTTTCTTTTCTTTTCTTCTTCTATTTTTAATCCTCGTTTTCATTGTGTATTTTTTGTTTGTTTTGGTTTTAATATTAATGTATGAACGAATCGATCCGGTCTTGATCAAACATTTTATGGCTACTTAAAAAAAAACCCAAATAAACTCGAAAAATGTATAATATTGCCAGATAACGGCAAATCTGTCAACATAGAGATTTTACCCTATTGTTCTCAAAATGCCTGTGTCCATGTTTTAATCCCTAGCCATGTGTTTTCTCGTGGATTGACTGACAAAATTAGCCAGAAACAGAGCCATGCAGTAACCATGGTGATATATATATATATATATATATATATATATATATATATATATATATGTGTGTGTGTGTGTGTGTGTGTGTGTGTGTGTGTGTGTGTGTGACCTCTCGTCTCATTACGGTATTAAGTCGGGATAACTGTGCTATAAATGGAAGTCGTAACAGGAAATGTCATGCATAAGTTGAGTTTATTATGCTTTATAGAGGAGAATGAATACCATATCTTAGAGTGCGAAATACCAACGTTTCATATTTTGGCAAGTTTAACTATAATTTGACTTTTTAGCATCTTGTCCATCCCGACATAACACCGATTTGAGACTAGGGGTCACACACACATACACACACACACACCCACACCCACACATATATATATTTTAATATTATATATATATATATATATATATATATTAATATATATATATATATATATATATATATATATATATATATATATATATATAAATTATATATAATGTCAATAATATATAGTAATGGTGTAAACATGGCAAACATGTTGGGTCTCGAACCTAGAACCTACTGGTCACACGTCAAGTGCTATACCACTAGAGCAGAGAGTCTTATAGCCGTGATGTGGACATGGTAAACATGGTGGGTCTCGAACCTAGAACCTACTGGTCACACGTCGAGTGCTATACCACTAGAGCAGAGAGTCTTATCGCCGTGGTGTAACATGTGGGTCTCGAACCTAGAACCTACTGGTCACACGTCGAGTGCTATACCACTAGAGCAGAGAGTCTTATCGCCGTGATGTAAACATGGTGGGTCTCGAACCTAGAACCAACTGGTCACACGTCGAGTGCTATACCACTAGAGCAGAGAGTCTTATCGCCGTGATGTCAACATGGTGGGTCTCGAACCTAGAACCAACTGGTCACACGTCGAGTGCTATACCACTAGAGCAGAGAGTCTTATCGCCGTGATGTCAACATGGTGGGTCTCGAACCTAGAACCTACTGGTCACACGTCGAGTGCTATACCACTAGAGCAGAGAGTCTTATCGCCGTGATGTAAACATGGTGGGTCTCGAACCTAGAACCTACTGGTCACACGTCGAGTGCTATACCACTAGAGCAGAGAGTCTTATCGCCGTGATGTCAACATGGTGAACATGGTGGTTCTCGAACCTAGAACCAACTGGTCACACGTCGAGTGCTATACCACTAGAGCGGAGATTCTTATCGCCGTGGTGTAACCATGGTGGGTCTCGAACCTAGAACCTACTGGTCACACGTCGAGTGCTATAGATAGTATGCAGATGACGTCACTCCTGCCTTTGTTATTGTTTTTGCCATCCGCGTTTGTGAGTTGTTCTCACTAAACTGTATTAACCTGACTATAAACGTTCATGGTTACACAGAGTTTGTGTGTTGGTCCTTTATACTTCCGGATGACAATGTTGTGAACTCCTTGGCCAAGCGCATTCTATCTATACAACTAGAGCAGAGAGTCTTATCGCCGTGGTGTAAACATGGTGGGTCTCGAACCTAGAACCTACTGGTCACACGTCGAGTGCTATACCACTAGAGCAGATTGTCTTATCGCCGTGATGTAAACATGGTGGGTCTCGAACTTAGAACCTACTGGTCACACGTCGAGTGCTATACCACTAGAGCAGAGAGTCTTATCGCCGTGATGTAAACATGGTGGGTCTCGAACCTAGAACCTACTGGTCACACGTCGAGTGCTATACCACTAGAGCAGA
Source organism: Berghia stephanieae (assembly GCF_034508935.2). Classification (NCBI taxonomy): domain Eukaryota; kingdom Metazoa; phylum Mollusca; class Gastropoda; order Nudibranchia; family Aeolidiidae; genus Berghia; species Berghia stephanieae. Next base: position 8,391,371 of record NC_088373.1, read on the forward strand.
GAGTCTTATCGCCGTGATGTAAACATGGTGGGTCTCGAACCTAGAACCTACTGGTCACACGTCGAGTGCTATACCACTAGAGCAGAGAGTCTTATCGCCGTGATGTGGACATGGTGGGTCTCGAACCTAGAACCTACTGGTCACACGTCAAGTGCTATACAACTAGAGCAGAGAGTCTTATCGCCGTGATGTCAACATGGTGAACATGGTGGGTCTCGAACCTAGAACCTACTGGTCACACGTCGAGTGCTATACAACTAGAGCAGAGAGTCTTATCGCCGTGGTGTAAACATGGTGGGTCTCGAACCTAGAACCTACTGGTCACACGTCGAGTGCTTTACCACTAGAGCAGAGAGTCTTATCGCCCTGATGTAACCATGGTGGGTCTCGAACCTCGAACCTACTGGTCACACGTCGAGTGCTATACCACTAGAGCAGAGAGTCTTATCCCCTTCATGTAAACATAGTGAACATGGTGGGTCTCGAACCTAGAACCTACTGGTCACACGTCGAGTGCTATACCACTAGAGCGGAGAGTCTTATCGCCGTGATGTAACCATGGTGGGTCTCGAACCTAGAACCTACTGGTCACACGTCGAGTGCTATACCACTAGAGCAGAGAGTCGTATCGCCGTGATGTAAATATGGTGGGTCTCGAACCTAGAACCTACTGGTCACACGTCGAGTGCTATACCACTAGAGCAGAGAGTCTTATCGCCGTGATGTAACCATGGTGGGTCTCGAACCTAGAACCTACTGGTCACACGTCGAGTGCTATACCACTAGAGCAGAGAGTCTTATCGCCGTGATGGAGTAAACAACGGTCAATGGCTGTAATCGTGTTTGGATCCTGACAAGCGTGTTTGGACAATGGTCATCACATGGTCATCGCACCGCACGCAAGGACAATCGATGGCCTGGATGGAAATGGAGGTTGCTGGACAAGGGAATGAATGGACTGGACATGGAGACAAGATATAGACAACGATAGTTTGGTCTGGGAGTGCTTTTAGCTGTTGTTGTTGTTAAAGTTGTTGTTGTTTTTGTTGATGTAGTTAGTGATTTTGGTAGTGTTCTTGTAGTTTGTTACTATTGTTGTTGTTATTGGTGGTGGTATTGTTGCTGTTGTAGTTTGCTGATGTTCTTGTTGTTGTTGTTGTTGTTGTTGTTGTGGTTGTGGTTGTTGTGTTCTGTTGTGGTAGTTGTTGATGTAGTTTGTGACGTTGTTGATAGTGTTCTTGTAGTTTGTTGTTGTTGTTGTTGTTGTTATTGGTGGTGGTAGTGTTGCTGTTGTAGTTTGTTCTTGTTGTTGTTGTTGTTGTTGTGGTTGTTGTGTTCTGTTGCTGTAGTTGGTGACGTTGTTGATAGTGTTCTTGTAGTTTGTTTTTGTTGTTGTAATTGGTGGTGGTGGTGGTGTTTTTTACAAACAAAAACCGTTACATACATAGATCCAAAATTAAAAATAAAAGAGAGAGAGAGAGAGAGAGAGAGAGAGAGAGAGAGAGAAAGAGAGAGAGAGAGAAAGAGAGAGAGAGAAAGAGAGAGAGAGAGATAGATAGATAGATAGATAGATAGGGAGAGAGATAGATAGAGAGATAGATAGATAGAGAGAGATAGATAGATAGAGATAGATAGAGAGATAGATAGATAGAGAGAGATAGATAGATAGAGATAGATAGATCGATAGATAGATAGATAGATAGATAGATAGAT
>NC_088373.1:8398083-8410583 GCF_034508935.2 Berghia stephanieae
TTAGACAAATATATATAAAGAACTGTCACACAAACACACACACACAGACACACGCACACACAGACACGCGTGCTTTATTTATAGATAGTAAATACAATGTGAAATTGAATGTAAGCTTGAATTTAATATACGAAAACAGATAAAATGGACGTCTATGTATCTATGTATCTATCTATGTATCTATCTATCTATCTATCTATCTATCTATCTATCTATCTATCTATCTATCTATCTATCTATCTATCTATCTATCTATCTATCTATCTATCTATCAATCTATCTATCTATTGAATCGTGTTGGATACAAATATGGTACGAATAGTGCTCGACATGTAACAATGGAGCGAATTATTATTGTAATATTGACCACGATGTAAAGCCTGAAACGTCGATGTAGACTGACTCCAACATCGTGGTAAATATTACAATAATATCTATCTATCTTATCTCTCTCTCTCTCTCTCTCTCTCTCTCTCTCTCTCTCTCTCTCTCTCTCTCAATACCCCTTTCTCAATCTCCCTATCACTAGCTTTATGGTCTTCATCGTTGTCTGTTTTTTCTTTGTTATCTTATATTTGTTTCACTGCGTGCGTGTGTTTGTTTGAGCGTGTGTTTTTGTTTGTTTGTTTGTTTGTTTGTTTCGATATTTCCTGACCCTGTCCAGCACTCATGCGACCCTGATTAAAAAACAAACAAAATACAGTTTATTGTTTATAGTACATTTAATTTACTTTTCTTTTTGGATTCCCAGCCCAGTGTGAAAAAAAAAAAACAAACCCTGCGTTCATCTTGCTAATTCTTCGTGTTACGGCGTTCGGCTTGACTCGTGACCGCTGACTACGTCATATGTCAAGTGTCATGCGCATTCGATGTGTGTCGATGCACTAAAGGTCATCTGAGTGTATTAGTATTAATCAAATTATACATTTTATTTACACACGTATGGCATCCCATAATTATTGTAGTGGTCTCATTGCGGTAATGGAAACAACGCTCAAACCAAATTGCACGTGTTTCCAGGTCTGGTAACCGAACGCAATAGTTTTCAATAGTCGTAACGTCACTTCCCTCGTAATGACGCTTGGTAACTTAGTAACTGGCTCTAAACTATCGGAACAATGGCGGACGCCCTTATGAAATATTTCTCCGACGAGCATAAAAGCGTATTCAGAGGGGGGAAAAACATTATAAATCTGATCATGTTTTGACTTTTATACATTCTGACCACATGACATATGAAAAGTTCTAGCCAGCATGAAGAATAAAAAGTACTGATTTTCTTTGTTTAGAACCACACTGTTCGCCGTTCCTGGGCGACGTGACATCAGACTATTGAATCCAATAGGATTCAATAGTCGTAACGTCACTTCCTTCCTAATGACGCATGGTAACTTAGTAACACTGGCTCTAAACTATCGGAACAATGGCGGACGCCCGTATGAAATATTTCTCCGGCGAGCATAAAAACGTTTCCAGAGGAAAAAAAAACACATAAATTTGATCATGTTTTGACTTTTACACATTCTGATCAAAAAGCATATGAAAAGGGAATAAAAAGTTCTATCCAGCATGAAGAATAAAAAGTAATGATTTTCTTTGTTTAGAACCAAGATGGCCGCCGTTGCCGGGCTGCGTGACATCAGACTACTGAATCCAATTATGGGCCTGATTAAACATTGTTGTTATGGACGATAGAAGAACGAAATGGACGTACATAATATGCCCCTTACGGAGAGAACGTCAACATAGCATTGCGCATGCTTCTCTCGTATCAACTGAGGAAACCTATTGTTTGGTTAATGAGAAATCACTTTTAAAATTTTATTATATATAGATAGTATGCGCTTGGCTAAGAAACTCACAACATTGCCATCCGGAAGTATAACTGGCCAACACACAAACTATGTGTAACCTTAAACATTTATAGTCTGGTTAATACAATTTAGTGAGAATCACTCACAAACGCGGATGGCAAAATACAATAACAAAGGCTTGAGTTACGTCATCTTCGTTCTATCTATACATAATTTTATAAAATTAAAATATAACCAATACACTTATTTTGATGAAAAGTTCACAGCGATGCACCAGTTAAATCGTTTCTCAACGATCTTTTAGTCAGAGTTACCGAACCTTGAAGTCAGTAATTTCAGGCGGGTAATCTTAATCATGGGTGGATTCCTTAATATTTTTCATTCTTTGCAACACATCACTGTGAGCTTTTCTTCAAAATAAGTTTATGGTTATATTTTTATTTTTTATAAAAGTATGTATATTGATAGTTCGAAGATGACGTCACTCATGTCTTTGTTATTGTTTTTTGCCATCCGCGTTTATGAGTAATGCTCACTGAACTGTATTTACCCGACAATAAACTTTCATGGATACACGCAGTTTTGTGTGTTGGTCCGTTATATTTCCGGATGGCAATGTTATGAGCTTCTTAGCCAAGCACATACTATCTATAGACTTGCTTTGTAAGAAATAATGATCTATGTTCGTGGCTGCATCAGTCAACTATCATTAGGAATGAATCAATATTTATGTTAGTATACTATCATGCTTTGTTTTAATTTTATAGAAGAAGAACTGGTTTTACAAAACTCGTTAAGTCGATTTTTTCTACTTTCTTTGGATTTTTTCCATCCAAGATATAAATTGAAAGATAAACTTTATTTAAAGCATCGATTGAGCACAAGAATTCCATTAGGTTTGTGTGAGTTTGAAGTTTAAATGTGGTAAAATATAAGACAGGATGAGAAATTTTGGGGGAAATAATCCTTAATATATTCAAAATGGGAAAAACGTAGATAGGGAGTTTTGGAAAAGCATTCTTCATATAGATAGTATGCAGATGACGTCACTCAGGCCTTTGTTATTGTTTTTGCCATCCGCGTTTGTGAGTTGTTCTCACTAAACTGTATTAACAAGACTATAAAAGTTCATGGTTACACAGAGTTTGTGTGTTGGTCCGTGATACTTCCGGATGGCAATGTTGTGAACTCCTTGGCCAAGCGCATTCTATCTATTTAATAACATATACCATTGTTCACTTGCTTAGTGAGTGTGTCACTGCTTGTGTGTGTGTGTGTGTGTGTGTGTGTGTGTGTGTGTATGTATGTGTGTGCGTTGAGGTGTGTGTATCTGCGTGTATTGAATTAACAAATTAATTAGCAAGCACGCTGTGGATCGATATGATAGCATAGTTGGGGGAGGGGGGGGGGGGGGGGAATTGGAGAGGGGATTGGTTGGAAGGGGGGGGGGGGGGTAGAGAAGGGATAGATATTGGGAGAGAGGAAAAAAGAGAGAAGGGAGGATGGAGATTGAGAGATAAAAAAAAAAAGAGAGAGAGAGAGAGAGAGAGAGAGAGAGAGAGAGAGAGAGAGAGAGAGAGAGAGAGAAAGAAAGAAAGAAGAGAGAGAGAGAGAGAGAGAGAGAGAGAGAGAAAGAAAGAAAGAGAGAGAGAGAGAGAGAGAGAGAGAGAGAGAGAGAGAGAGAGATTAATTTTAAATAGTATATGTTATTAATCTCAAGAACAATGCAATGAAGGGGGATAAACAGCCATGTTTCATGTCTTTGGAGATTGAAAGAGGGAGATTTGGGGGGGGGGGGGGGGGGGGGGGGGGGAGAGAGGATAGATTAATGCTTCCATAAATGTAAACATTTATTATGAAACATAATGATGCTATGCGGACAGGTAAAATATCTCACAGAATCTGCCAGCCAGTTAAAACGCGGCAACGCACAAAACTGTGTGTAACCTTGACCGCTGTTGTTTGATTTTAATACTTTGTGAGAATTATGATCACCAAAATGGCTGACAAAAAGCAATAACAAAGAAGAAAAGTGACGTCAATTTCGTTTCTTCTATAGATAAAACGAAGTTGACGGCACTCCGGTCTTTGTTGTTGTCTTTTGCCATCCACGTTTATGAGTAATTCTGACTAAACTTATTATCCAGACTATAAAAGTTCAAGGTTACAAAGGGTTTTTTGTGTTGGTCTCTCATACTTCCGGATGACAATGTTGTGAGCTTCTTAGCCAAGCGCATACTATCAATACTATAGATAGTATGCAGATGACGTCACTCAGGCCTTTGTTATTGTTTTTGCCATCCGCGTTTGTGAGTTGTCCTCACTAAACTGTATTAACCAGACTATAAAAGTTCATGGTTACACATAATTTTGTGTGTTGGTCCGTTAAACTTCCGGATGACAATGTTGTGAGCTTCTTAGCCAAGCGCATACTATCAATACTATAGATAGAATGCGCTTGGCCAAGGAGTTCACAACATTGCCATCCGGAAGTATAAACGACCAACACACTAACTTTGTGTAACCATGAACTTTTATAGTCTGGTTAATACAGTTTAGTGAGAACAACTCACAAACGCGGATGGCAAAAACAACAACAAAGGCCTGAGCGACGTCATCTGCATACTATCTATAGATAGAATGCGCCTGGCTAAGAAGCTCATAACATTGCCATCCGGATGTATAACGGACCAACACACAAAACTGTGTGTATCCATGAACGTTTATAGTCAGATTAGTACAATTAAGTGAGCATTACTCATAAACGCGGATGGCAAAAAACAATAACAAAGACCTGAGTGACGTCATCTTCGAACTATCTATAAACGTTTAAGGTTACATGTAGATTGATGAGTGGGTGTCAATTTATCTCCATATCAATAGACATTTCAGGTTACATGCAGATTGATGAGTGGGTGTCAATTTATCTCCATATCAATAGACGTTTCAGGTTACATGCAGATTGATGAGTGTGTGTCAATTTATCTCCGTATCAATAGACGTTTAAGGTTACATGCAGATTGATGAGTGGGTGTCAATTTATCTCCGTATCAATAGACGTTTCAGGTTACATGCAGATTGATGAGTGTGTGTCAATTTATCTCCGTATCAATAGACGTTTAAGGTTACATGCAGATTGATGAGTGGGTGTCAATTTATCTCCGTATCAATAGACGTTTCAGGTTACATGCAGATTGATGAGTGGGTGTCAATTTATCTCCATATCAATAGACGTTTAAGGTTACATGCAGATTGATGAGTGGGTGTCAATTTATCTCCGTATCAATAGACTTTTAAGGTTACATGCAGATTGATGAGTGGGTGTCAATTTATCTCCATATCAATAGACGTTTAAGGTTACATGCAGATTGATGAGTGGGTGTCAATTTATCTCCGTATCAATAGACGTTTCAGGTTACATGCAGATTGATGAGTGTGTGTCAATTTATCTCCATATCAATAGACGTTTCAGGTTACATGCAGATTGATGAGTGGGTGTCAATTTATCTCCGTATCATAGACGTTTAAGGTTACATGCAGATTGATGAGTGGGTGTCAATTTATCTCCATATCAATAGACGTTTAAGGTTGCATGCAGATTGATGAGTGGGTGTCAATTTATCTCCATATCAATAGACGTTTAAGGTTACACATTATATATTTTTATGTGTTGGTGCGTTATATCATCCGGCTGGCGCATGTTGTGAGTATGAAACCTAAACTCTTAGCATCAATATCTGGAATCCCCTCGACCTGATGTATGATGCTATTCAAGGGGAATGTCACATCGTAGCCATCGTTAACTTATGGCCTTACACTGACCAGAAAATGACGTCAAAATGCCAGTCTTTTGCCACAAAAGAAAACAAATCGTGAGTTGTATTCAATAGTTCAACCAATGAAATAACTTGTTTCCATGAGCTCTACTAACGACAACTCACTAGGCGGTGCAAAACCTAAATAATGACGTCAAACTGCCAGTCATTTTGGGTTTCAGTGTCAGGCTATAGATAGAATGCGCTTGGCCAAGGAGTTCACAACATTGCCATCCGGAAGTATAACGGACCAACACCCAAACTCTGTGTAACCATGAACTTTTATAGTCTGGTTAATACAGTTTAGTGAGAACAACTCACAAACGCGGATGGCAAAAACAATAACAAAGGCCTGAGTGACGTCATCTGCATACTATCTATAACTTAACGATGGCTACGGTCACAGAACGTTAGAATGAAGTGACGTCACTCAGGTCTTTGTTATTGATTTTTTTTGCCTTCCACGTTCATGAGTAAATCTCACTAAACTTTATTAACCAAACTATATAAACGTTCAAGGTTACACAGAGTTTTGTGTGTTGGTCCGTAATACTTCCGGATGGTAATGTTGTGAGCGTATTAGCCAAGCGCATACTACAAGAAGGAATCCTCCTCCTCCAACATCAAAATAAACATCAGTTACGTCATCAAAACACGGAGGTTTTTCAGCGGCAGCCAATCAACAAGCATTCCTACTGTTTATACACACGAGCAAAACCTAATTAATATTCATAAGATCCTCCGCGAAGTTCTAGTTCTAGGTTACGTTGTTGTTACGTCATGGCTGACACACCGATGTCCTTATGTCATCAGGACCGTGTCCAATGTATGCGTTTAAGTAAAATACTCAACAGTTGTTCTCCCCTGATCAATCGTGCCGACACAGAAAACAGTGTGTAAACCTTTAATGGTTATTGTCTACTCGGTGTATCTTAGTGAGAACTAATCACCAAATAGGCGGTCTGAAAATGGTTTTTTTTTTAAATAGCTGTGTGACGCCAACTTCAGCCATTCTATAAATAGAGGTAGTATGCGCTTGGCTAAGAAGCTGACAACATTGACATATAACGGACCAACACACAAAACTATGAGTAACCATGAACTTTTATAGTCTGGATAATACAGAGTGAGAATTACTCATAAACGTGGATGGCAAAAACAATAGCCAAGACCCGAGTGACGTCAACTTCATACTATCTATCAACATTCACGGTTCCATATGGACATTTTGTGTGCTTTTGTGTTTCATCTGCCGTATGGATGTTATTTTTAAAAATTTTACCTAAACGAAAAACATCCATGGTTTCTTGAATCTCAACCATACCAAACTAATTAACCAGTAGATTTTTCACCAATCAAAACATGGAATTTGTGACACACCTTCACACGTGCTCGGACAAACATAGTTGGTTGTTTATAACAATAACGTGAACGAATTCGACCTCCATCTGATCGTTGTTATTGTTTTTATATTGACAAATGGGTGATTAGTTATCACATGATTCTCTCGATCATATTATAGATAGAATGCGCTTGGCCAAGGAGTTCACAACATTGCCATCCGGAAGTATAACGGACCAACAAACAAACTCTGTTTAACCATGAACTTTTATAGATAGTATGCAGATGACGTCACTCAGGATTTGTTATTGTTTTTGCCATCCGCGTTTGTGAGTTGTTCTCACTAAACTGTATTAACCAGACCATAAAAGTTCATGGTTATACAGAGTTTGTGTGTTGGTCCGTTATACTTCCGGATGGCAATGTTGTGAACTCCTTGGCCAAGCGCATTCTATCTATAGTCTTGTTAATACAGTTTAGTGAGAACAACTCACAAACGCGGATGGCAAAAACAATAACAAAGGCCGGAGTGACGTCATCTGCATACCATCTATAAACGTTTACGTTTACAGATAGTTTTCTGGGTTGATTCTACTGATCAAGAGGTAGAACAGTGGGTATTTTACTTAAACCACACCATCGATAGTAAAACTTGTGTAGTTTGATGTGTCTACCAATCACTGCCATTGTTTACATTATGACGAGTGTCCGAGAGGCGTGGTTATCTACCGGTTAATTTCATACTTTCCACAATAAATACGCTTCAGCAGTCCTCGTAATGACGCAGAGTAAGGTAGTAACTGGCTCTAAACTATCGGAACAATGGTTGACGCCCTTATGAAATTATGAAGTGTATCCAAGGAAGAAAAACATTGTAAATATAATTATGTTTTGACTTCTATAGATAGAATGAAGATGACGTCACTCAAGCCTTTGTTATTGTTTTTTGCCATCCGCGTATATGAGTAATGCTCACTGAACTGTATTAACCTGACTATAGACGTTCATGGATACACACAGTTTTGTGTGTTGGTCCGTTATGCTTCCGGATGGCAATGTTTTGAGCTTCTTAGCCAAGCGCATACTATCTATACATTCTGATCACATGACACACATGAAAAGTTCTAGCCAGGATGAAGAATAAAAAGTACCGATTTTCTTTGTTTAGAACCACGCTGCTCACCGTTGCTGGGCGACGTGACATCATACTATTGAATCTAATTCTAAGTTTAAACTATAGATAGAATGCGCTTGGCCAAGGAGTTCACAACATTGCCATCCGGAAGTAGAACGGACCAACACACAAACTCTGTGTAACCATGAACTTTTATAGTCTGGTTAATACAGATTAGTGAGAACAACTCACAAACGCGGATGGCAAAAACCATAACAAAGGCCTGAGTGACGTCATCTGCATACTATCTATAGATAGTTCGAAGTGACGTCACTCAGGTCTTTGTTATTGCTTTTTTCCAGCCATGTTTAGGAGTAATTCTCACTTATCTGTGAGAGACTACAATAAATGTTCATGTTTACACATAGTTTTGTGTGTTGGTCCGTTATATTTCCGGGTGGCAATGTTGTGATTTTCTTAGCCAAGCACATACTATCTATATAAGTAGTAGATCAAGACGGTAGGGCACAACCCTTGTTTGTCAGCCACGTTGAATGAAAACCGAATCACGCCAGTAGTTGGTTAAAAACTAAAATGTAGTTTTATCTCCCAATTTCAAGGCTGGGCGATTTTCTCAGTATCGATCTAAGAATTGCTCTGACCAAATTGAAAAATTCTTGGTTCGTGAATAATCGAGTACATTATTTTTTGTTGGTGACCCCGTTTTATCCGAAGGGCGAAGTTGAAATTATGACTGTGTTCTTTTGATACTTGGGAAGGTCCTGATGGTTCAGTTGATAGGGCACTAGCTTTACACGCAAAAGGACGGAGATCAAGCCAGAGTGAAGTCGAGATTTGTTGGGGGTTTTTTCTGCCCCTACCCTCCAAGTCCACCCTAGAGAGAGAGAGAGAGAGAGAGAGAGAGAGAGAGAGAGAGAGAGAGAGAGATAGAGAGAGATCTAGAGAGAGATACCAATATCCCATGTAATCTATAATGTAGTCAGTCCCATCATTTGTTCTGTAGGATTTCATTCAGTCAACAACCAGTTTGTATACTGCTCTATCAGAACCCAAATCAGTTTTAGGATGAAATGCTAGCTACTAAGGCACTAGAGCATGGGATAAATGTAGATTTACAACACGAATGATAATAATAATTCTGTGACCTCCTCGCCTCTAGACTCGACTTATGCCTCTTGGTTCCTGGCGAAGCACATGGCCTCAACAGCACTCTTCCATTTTCTTCTGTCCTTGGCACAGACCTTTGCCTCCTCACTCCAGCTAAGATTGGAGACGCTCAAATCTTTGTGAAGGCTTCTCCTCCAAGTGTTTTGGACGACCCCCGTTTCCTCTTGCCCTGTGGGTTCCATTCGAGAGCCTGCTCGGCTAAATTTTAGGGCTCTTTCCGCAGGGTATGGCCAACCCATCGCCACTTTCCGCCACCCTTCGCCTCAATATTATACTATTATCTTGATAAATAAAATTGAATTTTTATCATATTCTATAAATCTTAACTCTCTCCTTACAAACCATTTTCAGGATTTTCCCCAAAACTTTACACCCAACTAACACAAAAATGGATTTTTTAAAATCACTTAAATACAATAGCAGTAAAGTTCTTCCCATACATAATTTCTTTATCAAAACATGTTTTACAACACACTGTTCATTTTCTTTAAATTTTATGATGTACAAGAGAAATTTGAATAAGGATAATGTTGGTTGTTGTATCGTAACGAATGTGACGATTTTCCTATAGATAGTATGAGCTTGGCTAAGAAGCTCATAACATTGCCATCCTGAAGTAAAACGGACCAACACACAAAACTGTGTGTAACCATGAACGTTTATAGTGTGGTTGATACAGATTACTGAGATTACTCACAAACGCGGATGGCAAAATACAATAACAAAGGCTTGAGTGACGTCATCTTCGAACTATCTATAGTTGGTAGGGAGAGGGTCAGTCTAAAATCGATATAATACTAAGCTGCTAGAAACAGTGGACTGTGAAAAAGTAATAAACTAAAATGATATTACAACAGCTTCATAAAAGACCATACAAAATACCCTATGCGTCATTACGAGGGAAGTGACGTCATGACTGTTGAAGCGTATTCTTAAGTCTAAAATCTGTAGAATACTAAGCTTATAGAATCTGTGGACTGTGAAAAAGTAATAAACAAAAATGATATTATAACAGCTTCATACAAGAACATACAAAACACCCTATGCGTCATTACGGGGGAAGTGACGTCATGACTGTTGAAGCGTATTCTTAAGTCTAAAATCTGTAGAATACTAAGCTTATAGAATCTGTGGACTGTGAAAAAGTAATAAACAAAAATGATATTATAACAGCTTCATACAAGAACATACAAAACACCCTATGCGTCATTACGGGGGAAGTGACGTCATGACTGTTGAAGCGTATTCTTAAGTCTAAAATCTGTAGAATACTAAGCTTATAGAATCTGTGGACTGTAAAAATAAAAGTAATAAACAAAAATGATATTATAACAGCTTCATACAAGAACATACAAAACACCTATGCGTCATTACGGGGGAAGTGACGTCATGACTGTTGAAGCGTATTCTTAAGTCTAAAATCTGTAGAATACTAAGCTTATAGAATCTGTGGACTGTAAAAATAAAAGTAATAAACAAAAATGATATTATAACAGCTTCATACAAGAACATACAAAACACCCTATGCGTCATTACGGGGGAAGTGACGTCATGACTGTTGAAGCGTATTCTTAAGTCTAAAATCTGTAGAATACTAAGCTTATAGAATCTGTGGACTGTAAAAATAAAAGTAATAAACAAAAATGATATTATAACAGCTTCATACAAGAACATACAAAACACCTATGCGTCATTACGGGGGAAGTGACGTCATGACTGTTGAAGCGTATTCTTAAGTCTAAAATCTGTAGAATACTAAGCTTATAGAATCTGTGGACTGTAAAAATAAAAGTAATAAACAAAAATGATATTATAACAGCTTCATACAAGAACATACAAAACACCCTATGCGTCATTACGGGGGAAGTGACGTCATGACTGTTGAAGCGTATTCTTAAGTCTAAAATCTGTAGAATACTAAGCTTATAGAATCTGTGGACTGTAAAAATAAAAGTAATAAACAAAAATGATATTATAACAGCTTCATACAAGAACATACAAAACACCCTATGCGTCATTACGGGGGAAGTGACGTCATGACTGTTGAAGCGTATTCTTAAGTCTAAAATCTGTAGAATACTAAGCTTATAGAATCTGTGGACTGTAAAAATAAAAGTAATAAACTAAAATGAATATTATAACAGCTTCATACAAGAACATACAAAACACCCTATGCGTCATTACGGGGGAAGTGACGTCATGACTGTTGAAGCGTATTCTTAAGTCTAAAATCTGTAGAATACTAAGCTTATAGAATCTGTGGACTGTAAAAATAAAAGTAATAAACTAAAATGAATATTATAACAGCTTAATAAAAGAATATACAAAGAACATTACCCAACACGGAGCGTTTCGGGCTCAAATCCATTCTTCAGACAATAACAAAAAAAAAATAAATAACAAACAAACAGTAAAGACATAAATACATTACTTTCCGTAAATTAAATTAAATTAAATTCCCTTTATTCATCCCCAAGGGGAAATTTGTCTTTAGGGTCTATTCCAAGGGAAGACTGGAATAACCCTGGCGTCAGCCGCAGAGCAGCGCCGCAAAGTGAGCTAGGGCTAGGTGACTTGCTCAAGGCCACACAACGCTGCGGCGGGTGATCGAATTCGTTACCTTTTTACCTTTTTGGGTACGAAGCAAAGACCGTACCGCTGAGCCACGGTGCCCAATAATATACTGTAGTTTATTTTTATTGGTCTTAGGCGTGTTCTGTATAGATAGTATGCGCTTGGCTAAGAAGTTCACAACATTGCCATCCGGAAGTGTAACTCGTCGACACACAAAACAGTGTGTAATCATGATCGTTTATAGTCTGGTTAATACAGTTTAGTGGGAATTAATCATAAACGCAGATTGCAAAAAACAATAACAAAGACCTGAGTGACGTCATCTTCGTTCTATCTATAATATGACATAAAACAGGAGCATTGGTATCGGTATTGAATACAAATAAAATAATTTAAAAAAAAAATTCCCTTTTTTCATCCCCATGGGGAAATATGTCTTTCAGGTCTATTCCAAGGGAAGACTGGAATAACCCAGGCGTTAGCCGCAGTACAGCGCCGCAAATCGAGCTAGGACGAAGGTGACTTGCTCAATGCCACACAGTGCCACGGTGGGGGCGATCGAACTTGGAATCTTTCGGATACGCATTAAATGCGCTACCCAATTGAAAAGGCGCCTAGCGCTATATTTAATATAGAATAGCGTGGTATAAATGA
>NC_088373.1:8413083-8433083 GCF_034508935.2 Berghia stephanieae
ATTTCCATCCATCTATCTCTGTGTTCATTTTGACACAGTGTATCTCCACCAACTATCTCTGTGTTCATTTTGACACAGTCTATCTCCACCAACTATCTCTGTGTTCATTTTGACACAGTCTATCTCCACCAACTGTACGTGTGTTCATTTTGACACAGTCTATCTCACCAACTATCTCTGTGTTCATTTTGACTCAGTCTATCTCCACCAACTATTTCTGTGTTCATTTTGACACAGTCTATCTCCACCAACTGTACGTGTGTTCATTTTGACACAGTCTATCTCCACCAACTATCTCTGTGTTCATTTTGACACAGTCTATCTATAGGGGATAAAACATAGTGTTTCTGGATTTCGATTCTATATGCGGCTATGTGGTCTAGTCGTATGACACTCGCTTGCGAATCGGAAGGTCCTGGGTTCGAGCCTCGCGCTCGGCGCGTAGTTGAGTCCTTGGAAAACGCTCTTTACTCATAACATTCTCTCACCGTACTCGGGTGTAAAATGAGTACCTGGCCGTTAACAGCGTTGTCTTTGTACGAAAAATTGTAATATCGCCTTACAGGCGTCATGTCCCGTCCTACATGTTAAATGTTGCTGTTGACCAGGGACCCCTTGTAAAGCGCTTTGAGCACATTTAGTGGATATGGCGCTATATATAAAGCTCAATTTCTATTCTACCTTTCGATTCGATCCTGCATTCTACTTCACGATGAGCTGCACACTAAAAACCTTTTATGGTCACCATCTTTTATTTGGTTTTACGGACTTAGAAATATCCCAAGTAGATTGAAAATGGTTACTTAGGCAAAATGTCTTTACATTTGGACTGATTTTACTGATTTAGAATTTATGAAACCTATTGAATTTTGACCATGCTATTTGATTTAGATTTATCACAACAAATAAAACAGTAAGAAATAAAACTTGGAATCTGGACTTTTATTTGAATGTCTTGATGTTGTACATTCAATTATCATCATTGGCCCTTGAACTCTTTCGTCATTATTAACATCTACAACACAATGCAAAGGAATATCATTACCATCTATCAAAAAGCCACTTTACGATCATACGCCATTACATATGTGTGCAACCACGCCACATTCATTTTGACACAGCCTATCTACACCAACTATCTCTGTGTTCATTATCAATTCAGAGGTTTTACCACAGAAGGAACCAATGAAATTCGTGGAATTGATTTTTAGGATAACTCCTCAAAATATCGCACCACTAATACTTTTATCTCTGTTTACATCACAATTCATCCATTTATCTCTCATCCATCCATCCATCCACCTGTCTCTCCATCCATCCACCCATCCACCCATCCATCCATCCATCCATCTATCCATCCATCCATCTGTCCCTCCACCCATCCATCCATCTATCTATCCATTCCTCCATCCATCCACCCATCCCTCCATCCATCCATCTACCCATCCAACCCTCCCTCCATCCATCCATCCATCCCTCCATCGATCCACCCATTCATCTGTCCCTCCACCCATCCATCCATCCATCCATCCCTCCATCCATCAATCCATCCCATCCCATCCCATCCATCCATCTATCCATCCAACCCTTCTTCCACCCATCCATCCATCCATCCATCCATCCATCCATCCATCCATCCATCCATCCACCTGTCTCTCCATCCATCCACCCTTCCATCCATTCCTCCTCCATACCTCCATACCCCTCCTTGGATGCCTCGCCATAGGGGCTTTAAGGAGACCTCATGAAACCCACCAATGTCGAGGGTAGGATTAGTCGCCCCTAATAGACCATAAGACTCGGAGTGGCCGCTCATTCATGCGGTAAGGAATCGGAGTTGGGTATTATTATGCAAAGGAGAAATATAGGGAGACGGGGGAGATGGGAGAGGTGAGTGTGTGTGTGTGTGGGGGGGGGGGGGGGGGGGGTTGGAGACCTGGAAATAGGGAGAGGTGAGTGGGAGAGGGGGGGGGGGGGGGGTGGAGACAGGGAAATAGGGTGTAGATTATTTACCAGATTGGATGACAAGTCGCGAATTGGGCTACTTTCTCATGCTGTTTACGCCAAAATAAAAAATAATAATAATACTGTGCATGCTACTTTTTTTGGGCTACTTTTTATTATGGTCTGCAAATTTTGGGCTGTGTCTTAGATATTATAACTAAAAATAATAAGAAAAAATGTTAAAATAATAATAATGAAATCATAAGATTAAAAAAAAATTGACAATAAAAAGGCCAAAATGGTTGACTCAGTATCTGAGACAATATGATAGGGCCAGAGAATGAACAGCAATATCCCGCTACGAAATAAATTTTTATTCGTCCATAGGGGTTTAAAACTGTTTAAAATTATAACCCCCCCCCCCCCCCAAAAAAAAAAGGGGGGCGTGGGGGAGGTGGGGGTGATGGAGAGGGATGTCGCAGTTTGCGACAGCTTTTATATCTTTGCGACTTTGCCAAAAAAATATCTGACAGGGCGATAGAGGAGGGGTGATATAATATAAGAAGACAAGCGACAGGGGGAAGATGGGGGAGACAAGGGAAGAAAATAAGTCAGATGGTTATGGAAAAGATGTTATGAAGGTTGGGGGGGGGGGGGGGGGGGGTATGGAAGGGCGGTGGTTAATGGAAAATGAGAAACTGTAAGGTGGAATTTTGTTAATGAACAGAGAGAGAGAGAGAGAGAGAGAGAGAGAGAGAGAGAGAGAGAGAGAGAGAGAGAGAGAGGGGGGGGGAGATAACAATTAGTTCTTACTAAATTGTATAAATTGAATCATAAACGGTCAAGTTTACACATAGTTTTGAGTAACGGCACGTTGTATCCGGCGGATATTGCGAGTATTTTATCTAAACGCATAACATCAATAAAATGAAAATTAGTGTTCGAACTAACCCCACAAAATAACACCGACTAGAGACACCGTTTTAGTTAATTTTGGCCTCCAACACTGAAGAATCACCCCCCCCCCACCCCCCAACCCAACCAACCCCCCACCCACCCACCAACCCCACCCATCCCACAAGAAGTTGCTGCTGTCTTTTTTCGCCATAAAACGTCTCGAGTCTGTCGAGTCTAGTCTAGACTCCACATTACCCGATTGTTTGTTTTTCAAGAACGAGATAGAATAATATCAATTGTGCGAATCAAACAATTTACGATGTCTGATGTTTACGACCGGAAATAAAAGCCTCTTCTTGTCCCCGTGGTAAATGTTGACATTTCGTGACCAACTCGAAGACGGCCGGTCATGTGACCTCCTGGATTGTGGGCGGGGCCTTACAGCAGACTACTTATTTAGAAAAACAATTCTAAGAAAATTACATTTTTTATTTTGGTTCAAATTTCAGAACTTGATGAGGATCTCCATGTCATTGAAACTCATTAACAAATGTGACCTTTCGCCTCAAAACGGTATTAAGTCGGGATGGTTAATTTGTTGAAAATTGAATTTATAGCCAGAAATATCAGACTTGTGTTGAGTTTGTATGTTTTATTGAGGAGAATGGACACCATATTCTGCCAACAATTTATATTTTTGACCAGTTTAACATTAAATTTGGCATTTCTCTGATTACTTTAATTTCAGATTCACTTTTCGTCACCTTGCTCACCCTGCCTTACATAATTCAAGATTGAATCCTCGGAAAACGCTCTTTACTCATAATATGTGACTCTCCGTCTCAAAACGGTAATATGTCGGAATGATTAAGATGATGAAAATTTAATTTATAGCTAGAAATATTAGACTTGTGTTGAGTTTGTATGTTTTATTGAGGAGAATGGACACCATATGTTAGTGCTTATGCCGGTGATTTGTATTTTTGGCCAATTTAGCATTAATTTTGGCTATTTAGCATCTGGTTAATCCCGACTTAATACCGTTTTGACATGATGGGTCACGTATTCTCTCCCTCTATCTACTCAGGTGTAAAATGAGTACCCGGCCGCAAGCAGCGTCGGACAAAATAATGTAAGATCGCATATCCTGTCACTCTTCTAAGGTGAAAATGAGTACCTGGTTACAAGAAATGGTGTCTCTCTCAACCTCCCCCCCCCTTTCCCGCCCCCTTCCCCCTCCTCCCCTTTCGCCCTACCCCCCCCCCCCCCCCTGTAATATCGTATATCCTGGCCACAAAAAGTGTTATCTCTCTAAAAAAAAAAAAAACAACAAAACCCTGTAACATCGCACATCTTGGCCCTCTCTCTTTTAAGGTAAAAATGAGTACATGGCTACAAGAAGCGTTGTCTCTCTCTCTCAACCTCCCCCCTACCCCCCCCCCCCTCCGCCACCCGCCCTACCCCACCTGTAATATTGTATATCCTGCCCGCTACAAATGTTTATAACATGATAAAATAAAAAAAGGATTAAAAAATAAAATCGGATCAAATTGAACCGGTGAAAAATCGAATGTGTGAATGAAAATTTGAAAACATAAATGGAAAAATAAATGAAGGAACAACAAAATAATAACGTTAAAAATAGATTTTCAGAGAGTGCCGGCTCTGAAATTGAACGGTTAAAAATAAAATGAGCTGAACGCTGCAGTCATTTGAATCAGGAGTCGGGGAAAATTGGATTATGATTGGTGTCGCCAAGACAAAACAAAACAAAATAAAACAAAACAAAAAACAATAAAAAAATAAATCAGATAAATAAATAAATAAATAAATAAATTTTTAAAAAAACACAAAAACAAAAAAAAATTAGATAAATAAATAAATAAATAAATTTTTTAAAAAACAAAACAGATTTGCCTTAAAATTACAATACGCATTTTTTTTTCATTTTCGCTGGAAAATATTTTATTTCAATTTTTTTTTCTCTCACAATGATCTGTTGATTTACGTGACCTTCACCTTGCTAGAAAGTGTTAACTGCAGTAAACTATTGTACTCTGGGGGAAAAACTCGTAATTTTAAAATTTGGCCAGGAAAACTCGTCCTCTAAATATCGATGGATTTAAACGATCCTCATCTTGGAGGAAAATCTGAAAGCTGGGATTTCAATAAAAAAAAGTCCCAGGTTTAAAGGGTTTTTTTTTTAATTTTCAAGATGAGGGATATTTAAATCGATCGATATTTGAAAGACGAGTTTTCTGGCCAAATGTTTAAATACGAGTTGGGTTTTTTTTTTTTTTTCTAGCTTACGGGAGTTATCTCTGCCGTGATAGGGAAGAAAGACGCATATCGGTATCTAGGTCAAATTGACATTTTCTTGGATTCACATACTTGAGAGAAAGGCGCATTTTTCTATCTGGGTTTGGTAACTCAATCGTTGAAAATAAAAAAGCTGTTTCATTTTGAAAATATGCGACTTGACCTAATTTGGTTTAAATTCGTTTCGAGGAATGACAGATCGACGCATATTGAATGTGGATATGACAGAAGGTCGCATTTTATAATATGCGTCTTTTTCTTTATTCGTCCACCGAATGACATAATTTGTCTTTCACAAAAAGACGCATTTCGGATATGCGACTTTCTGCCAAGACACTCTCCAAAAATTAAGATATATGCGTCCGTTTGTATTACGACTGGTGACGGTGAAATGATCATATCATTGTTCTCCAATTTTCATCAAATAGTCAATCATCAAAGACGTACGAGTAACTTGCTGTTTTGGTGTGAATTCTTCATTTCCTCGGGTGAGTTTTATCTTTTTCCTATTCAAGTGATCAAAGATTTTATGTATATAATCATATAATTACTTGTCATATATTAGGGAGGATGTTTAATAATTATTTGCTATTGACGGTTTATCTGTGTTTGTGATATTTAACTTAGACAAATGTTGATTTACATGCTAATAGCACTCCTGTTATTGTTATTACATGTACTATATTTTTGATTATCATTATGATGACAATTATTAATATTAATGTTATTATTATAATCATCATCGTTATATTACTATGAAAGTAGAAGCTGTAGAATAAGTAGTAGTCGTATTAGTAGTAGCAGTTAAAGCATTTGGATGTACATTAGTAGTAGTAGTAGTAGTAGTAGTAGTAGTAGTAGTAGTAGTAGTAGTAGTAGTAGTAGTAGTAGTAGTGGTAGTAGT
This sequence comes from Berghia stephanieae, assembly GCF_034508935.2. Taxonomy (NCBI): domain Eukaryota; kingdom Metazoa; phylum Mollusca; class Gastropoda; order Nudibranchia; family Aeolidiidae; genus Berghia; species Berghia stephanieae. The sequence continues at coordinate 8,419,148 of NC_088373.1, forward strand.
AGTCTAATGTATCAAATAGACGCCCCCCCCCCCACCCCATCCATTAATTTTCGGAATTTTCGCGAACCTCCCCTCCCTCCTTTTGATCTTATTAAACTTAAAATTCATTCTTAAATAGACAAAATACTGTCCCTGTAATTTGCTGTGGTTGAATTCTTCGGTCAAACCCCCTTCTTTGGTGAAAATGAACAACCCCCCCCCCCCCCCCATCTGCCCCGGCTTTCTACTAAAGTGCGCACTCCCACCTTTCCATTGAAATTTGACCAAACTGCGCACCCCCCCCCCCCCTTGCTTGGGATCAAGACAGTGGGAAAAATAATAAAACCAATCGGGCCTGAAAACCAACCTAGGACTGTGTCGGACTCAGTACCTTCTGAATCAAAGTGAAAACCTTAACTACTGAGACAATAAGTCTCTAGCTATGCATCCAATTAGCCCTCAATAACCTGTTTCAATATTCTTTTGGGAAAGGCAAGCAACTGTAACTCAATATCATATCATAACAACGTTACTTTATGATAAAGATTATTTTAATGAATAAGTCCACTCCCATTCAATTTTTGAATATCCATATTTATATCTCTTTCATCAGATATGATCGAACCCCTAAAAGAGGTACCGGTACCTCCACCTCAGCCAACCCAGATTAAATAAATCATGACAATCAGACTCCAGTGATTCAGATATTGACATTCCATTGAAACAGCTAGCTCAGATCAACCGTGAAACCTCTATCAGGAGGAATTACATGATGTATGAGTGTCATAAAAGCAGAGAGGAAAAGATTTAAAGAAACCACGGACAACAAGAGAAACGGAGGAGACGAGCTAGATAGGTTTATCTCAACACCGATATGAAAATCTGCAGTAGAAGCACGTGAACTGGCTGTTGAGATTAAAGAAGCAGATGCAAACGATATGGATTTTTGTGTTGAACTTACCATTGAGAAACAAAGTTTAGATAGTGACTCAGAATTTGAATTGTATTTGGAACTTGCTTCTAAATATATCGCCGAAACCACTGATCCTAGAGTTCCATTTGCTGAAGAGGAAGAATATTTGTCCGAAACTACCACGCCGGCATCCTTTACCGGTTTAGGAGAAATATCTGAAGGAGAGCATGTTCCAGATTTGTCATCGATTATAGAGACCATGCGAGCAGAGCCAGCTTTAACTAGTGAAGCAATAACTACACCAGATCCAGAAATAGAGACAGTGTCAACTCACTGAAAAAAGAGAAAGCACAAGACGCCGATACAAAAAGCAGACTAGGAAATACACAACCTTTTGCGAATGAGAGAAAAGCATTCGATCTTGGAAGGTTGTGTGAAGACCTGCTCCAAAAAATGCCGTGACAGATTCTTGGAGTACCAGCGACAGGAGTTTAACAGATGTTTTGGGGAGAGGATTGGAAGGACCAGCGCAAATTTGTACGGACTTGGGTAAGTAAAACAGAATGCAGAGATCAGGGCGAAGGCATTCTTTCCAGGAAGAAAATTGCCTAGTCATGTACATGCAAATATACAATGAAACAGGAAGATGGAGTCTTCCATCCCGTGTGCAAAAAGTTCTTCCTTACTACTCTCGGATTCAAAGCTAATAATGGCAAACTGATAAGGAGCACTTTCAAGGATGTCGGTGTTAACGAAAACAATGTCATAGAAGTACCCCTTTTTGACAATCGTGGACGTCATAGTCCCTGACACAAGATTATCCATGAACACATAGAGAAATATAAAGCAAGCATTTTTCATTATAGACGTGAGCACGCGCCCCTCAGGAGATATTTACCATCTGATCTGATCACCAATGATATGCACGAAAACTTTTGCGCTGTCACTGGAAAAGTCATATCAAAGAAACTCTACTATTCTGCATTTAAAGAACTTAACATCTCACAAGCTGTACTTGGTCAAGAAGAATGTGAAAAATGTAAGTCCTTCTTCTTGCAGAAACAACTATTCTACTAGTAAGAAAGACTGGTACAATTATGCCCGACTGAAAAAAGAAACACAAAAAGAGAGTAGAAAGGCCTATCATAATCATGTTAAGGAACTTGTTAGTGAAGACTCAAACAAAAAGCTCTGGAAATTTATAAAAAGTAGGAGGTGCGATTCGGTTGGTATAGCGCCCCTTGAGCATGATCGTGTATTATACTCTGATGCAAAGGAAAAAGCAGACATACTTAATAACCAATTCTGCTCTGTTTTTGCTTCAAAAGCTCATACCAAAATTACCACTCAACAACTACAAGGCGAAGAAAACGATTCCAACACTATGGCCGAAATCAATGTGACAGTAGAGGGCGTTTCCAAACTCCTCGCCACTCTAGATCCAAAGAAAGCATGTGGCCCAGACAAAATACCATCCCGTCTCTTAAAGATATTGAGTAACGAATTTGCACCTGCCCTCACACATTTGTTCAAACTCTCTCTTGAAACGGGAAACATACCAATTGTTTGGAAGCACGCTCTTGTCCAACCCATCTACAAGAAAGGTGATAGAAGCAGGGCTCAAAACTACCGTCCAATTTCATTAACCTGCATTTGCTGCAAACTGTTGGAGCATATAGTGAGATCCTCAATAACTGAATATCTCGAAACTAACAGTATTTTTTGTGATGAACAGCACGGATTTAGGAAGCACCACTCATGTCAAACTCAACTTCTATCATTAACACATGATCTGTCAGCTGCTATTGATAAAGGTGGTCAAATTGATCTAGTACTACTGGACTTTGCCAAGGCCTTCGACAAGGTCCCTCACCATCGGTTAATCCAGAAATTGTATGACGTTGGTATCAGGAACAAAACCTTACAATGGATTGCAACTTTTCTGGACAATCGCACCCAACAAGTTCTTGTCGACGGCGAGACTTCCACTATCGGGATGGTGACATCGGGCGTACCTCAGGGCTCAGTCCTTGGGCCCGTCCTATTTTTAGTGTACATAAACGATCTTCCACGAGGTATAAGGTCAAAAGTGCGCCTCTTTGCTGACGACACAGCATTATATAATCAGATAAAAACAACAGACGACTGCAAAACACTAAATGACGATCTAGCTAAATTACAAGACTGGGAAACAATAAATCAAATGGAATTTAACGTATCAAAGTGCAATGTTCTAACCATCACAAATAAGAAAGCACCTATAACATTTGAATACCAACTTCATGGTCAAAACCTGGAACATGTAAAGACAGCAAAATACCTTGGCATCGAGTTTGCTAAAAACCTCAAATGGAATGACCACATATGTCACCTGGCTTCAAAGGCAAATCAAACAAGCGCTTACATCACCCGCAATTTAAAAAGATGCCCAATCACAACTCAAACCCTTGCTTTTAAAACTATTGTTAGACCAATTTTGGAGTATGGCAGCTCAATTTGGGACCCATATACAAAGAAAAACATCGACACCTTAGAAAACATCCAAAGAAAAACAGCAAGACGCATCACAAACACATTCGATCCTTTCTCAAGTGCGTCTGAAATATCACAACGGATTGGCCTTGAACCTCTGGAAAAGAGAAGAAAGATAGATAAACTTAAATTGTTCCACAAGATCTACTACAAAAATTCGTGCCTTAAACTTCCAAACGACATCAAAGATATCGGCACAAGAAATACGAGGGGACACACAGCAAGAGTAACCATCCCAACATCAAAAACAGACGCCCACATGTATTCGTTTTTCCCTTCCACTGCCCGACTATGGAATAGCCTCCCAGCTGAAGTGGCTGAAAACGGTTGCCAACATGCCTTCACGCGATTGCTGGAGTTCACAACGTGACTTTTTAATCTATGTGGTTTTAGTATTATGTGCAGAGTTTTAGCAAGTTTAAAATGTAAAACACTACAAACTGTGGAGTGATCCTCGACAATATTGGAGGTTTCCACAAGACGAAGAAGAAGAAGAAGAAGAAGCAACTGTGAAGAAAGGTGTGAACCGTGTGCCGAAAAAATCATCCATCGGACACGATACAGAAATGCTAGAAAGAGGTATCAACGGAATGCAAAGTAATTTTGCTGCCGAGAATGAATCAGTTTAACAGAATCACTTTCACAAGCAGATTGGTCTTATTCAATGAAACATTTGCACCAGTGGGCTGCAAAAAAAAAGTGAAAAGGACATTGCCGTGATATGGAATGAATCAATTTTAGGACGAAAAGATGAAGACCTTGCATCAGCTTCTTACCTAATATATAAGCGTGATGCCGAATCTGCGACAATCTCACTGGATAACTGTAGCGCCCAAAATATAAATTGTACCCTTTATACTATGTTACTTCATCTTGTAAATGATTAGACTACTACAAAAGCAACCACATCACAATCGACTATTTCGAGCCTGGTCATACTTTTATGGCAGCTGACTCTACCCATGTCGGAATCCAAAGAGTTCTGAGACAGAAAGACGGCAAAATCTTTGATCTCAATGAATTTGAAGAATGTGTCGTAGAAGCAGGCTGCCAGACAATGCCGTTGAGGTTTAATGACTTTGCCAACTGTGATTCTGGAGTCAGTAGTTATCTGTTGAGCAAAGCTGACAATCGTCCCTACCTAGCTAAGATTGGTTGTGCCGAATTCAGCAAATAGCTTTGAAGAAGATACCTTCAACGAATGTGACATTCTGAAACGCGGATATGTTTTTACGCCAAAGTTTCGTACAAAACCCAGGGGTGTAGGATTTACAAGAAGGATGAGATCGTGAAACAACTTGTGGGTTTGACGCCCCCCCCCCCCCCCCCCCCCCCCCCCCCCCCCCCCCACCAATAAACGAAAGTACTGGATAGACCTACCAACCAGCTCCACGAGTAAAAATCTTTGCAAATCCTACAAGTGAATGTCCCTTCATCATTCACTGACTAGTTGGAAACGTTGCTCTTCCAAACAATGTGTACGAGCATGCAAATTTAATATCTAAGTAATAATTCAATTCATTATCTAAAGAGAAGAGATGGAATATAATATGTATGTGATAATATTAGCAATGATTACAAAAGCAAACTCCGTGTTAGTGAACTATAACGAAAGAGGGAGAGAAAGAGAGTTAGTACTAGTTATACAAATAATGCTAATCAAATCACTGCAAATGAAAATATTATGAAAATTTACATGACTGGTGCGATCGTTCTGAAATAATAAAGCATGATCAGCTTGATATCCTATATGTTTTTGATTGGTTTCTTCTGATTATTCTAGGGACCTGTGATTATGATGTTTTTGCTTATTATAGCTTACTATTGGGCGATATGCGTCCTCACATGACACTGTATATCAATATGCACATTACCGCTAAATTAGCCCATGTCTATGACAAACAGACGCAAAAACAATATGCGTCCGTTTGTCACACACTGGATACACATCCGAAAGTGCGATGGACGCATAATATTTTTGCGTCTATCTGTCAAAGACATGTGTCAATCAATTTTCAATCATGGATTTGGCAAAAGGTCTTTTGGTGAATTACACAGTTAATACAAATATTTTGGTTTTCAAGTTCCATGAATAAAATAACAAAAAAATTTATCTTTAATTGCCTATTAATTCTTTTAGATTTGAGCCAATAGTTACAATGTTATTAAGTAAAACAGTTTTTTGCGTTTCCTGAAGAAGTAGGTTTTCCCGTTATGCGTCTTTTTCTCATATCACGGCAGATCTGGGTAAATTGGATTGGCTTTGAAAGATCAGGTTTAAGACATTTTTGAAAAAAAGGTGAAGGTCATTTAAACTTTTACATACATTCTGTAGTAAACAAAACCAAACCAAAACAAACACAGAAAAAAAACGACATTGTCCTGATCGATGTGTTAAATTGAAAGGATAAGACGTTTTTTGTTGTTCTTTCGATTTCCCGCTAGATAGTTCTTTCCGTGCTACCGCCCGCTGTGTTCAATTTGAACTGAACAATTGTTCATTCATAATCAGATTATTCTTATATATATATATATATATATATATATATATATATATATATATATATATATATAAAGAAAGAGAGAGAGAGAGAGGGAGAGATAGGAGAGAGATAGGAAAGAGAGAGAGGGAGAGGTAGGAGAGAGAGATAGAGAGAGATAGGAGAGATAGAGAGAGATATGAGAGAGAGAGAGAAAGAGAGAGAGAGAGAGAGAAAGAGAGAGAAAGAGAGAGAGATAGGAGAGAGATAGGAGAGAGAGAGGAGAGAGATAGGAGAGAGAGAGAGAGGAGAGAGAGAGAGAGAGAGAGAGAGAGAGAGAGAGAGAGAGAAATAGTTATGTATGGCCATTCACGTTATTCTTGTTGGTATAAAGTAAAAGACACTTAGATAACCACGCCTCTCGGACAGTCGTCATAATGAATGTAAACAATGACAGTGATTGGTTAACATAGCAAAAGTAAAATAGACACTGTTCTACCGCTTGGCCAATAGACCCAACACAGAAAACTATAGATAGAACGAAGTTGACGTCACTCAGGTCTTTATATTGGAATGGAAACAGTCGAATTTATAGTTTTGGGAGATGATATTTTTTTTCCTCGTAAATCATCTCTCTATGATGTAGTTTTTTTTTATCTTTAACATATGATTTGTAAACATTTGACTGTATTCCTCTTAGTGGGATCTTGTGCTGGCGTCTGGGTGACAATTTTACATGAGTTCAAACTAAGTACTTCGATAGTGTGCTTTTGGAATCTATCTACATTTGTTTCCTATTTGAACCAATTCCCCATTTTCTTACCTTTTCTTGGGTGCTTTAATTGTACGAGTATTTCTACAACTTTTTACTATCCCATTCTCTTCCTTTTTACTGGCGCTGATATAACCCAAATGTGTTGCCAGCGACGAAAAACCACCAAAAAACAAACAAAACAAACTAGAGTGAGAGAACCAACCTCTGACCGAATTTTTTCGACCAATATAATAAAAAATGCGTGTTTTTTTTGCCAAAAATGCGTGACTCATTCCAAGATCAAATCTGATTGGATGAGAATTCATGACTCCCCGACTGTTGTTGGGATTAGGTGTATATTTAATTATATTACACTAATTCTCTTAAGGATTAGCGAGGGGACAGAAATAGAGATCATCATAAAAAAACATGATGTGAACTAATTTTGTTTTATGGTTTATTTCAGTGTGTTCAAGATGGGGTTAGCGGGAAGTAAAGTGCGTTGAGGTCATTGGCCTTTTGGATTATTCAGTACAAGTAATAAAGTTGTAATAAATTTCAAATTGAACAGATAGGAAAACCATTTTTTTCAATGTTCTTTTTTTTGTGTGTGTTTTTTTTTCATTCATCATTTTAACAAATCACAAGGTTCATTCTACTAGTTGTAATGAAATTATGATTTTATGGGAGCTGGGGTCATGATATCTCAGTTGGTAGAGCACCCAATTCAAATGCAAAGGACCGAGATCGAATATGGGTTAAGTCGAGACTTGAGCTCGATTTGGAGTGGAATCATCGTTAACCAAAAAAAAACTGGCACTAGAACCGTAGCCATCGTTAACTTATAGCCTGACACTAGAACCGTAGCCATCGTTAACTTATAGCCTGACACTAGAACCGTAGCCATCGTTAACTTATAGCCTGACACTAGAACCGTCGCCATCGTTAACTTATAGCCTGACACTAGAACCGTAGCAATAACTTATAGCCTGACACTGACCAAAAAGTGACGTCAAAATGCCAGTCTTTGGCCACAGAAGAAAACAAATCGTGAGTTGTATTCACTAGTTCAACCAATGGGACCACTTGTTTCCATGAACATTACTCACTTGGCGTAGCAAATACCATAATGGCGTCAACATGGCAGTCTTTTGGCTTTAAGTGTTGGCTGTAAGTTAACGATGGATACGCTAGAACCCACTAGGATTTACAGTTTGACGTCATTATTTGGTTTTTGCACAGCCCAGTGAGTTGTCGTTAGTAGTGCTCACTTGTTTCAGGTGGTCCCATTGGTTGAACTATTGAATACAACTCACGATTTGTTTTCTTTTGCGGCCAAAATTTTTGTCTTTTGACGTCATTTTTTTGGCCAGTGTCAGCGTAGACATCGTTAACTTATAGATAGTATGCAGATGACGTCACTCAGGCCTTTGTTATTGTTTTTGCCATCCGCGTTTGTGAGTTTTTCTCACTAAACTGTATTAACCAGACTATAAAAGTTCATGGTAACACCGAGTTTGTGTGTTGGTCCGTTTTACTTCCGGATGGCAATGTTGTGAACTCCTTGGCCAAGCGCATTCTATCTATAGACAGTATGCTCTTGGCTTAGAAGCTCACAACATTGCCATCCGGAAGTATAAAGGACCAACACACAAAACTATGTGTAACCATGAACGTTTATAGTCAGGTATTAACCAGTATTAACTGGTTAGTGAGAATTACTCATAAACGCGGATGGAAAAAAAAAACAATAACAAATCCCAAGTGACGTCAAATTCATTTTATCTAGAGCCTGACACTGGCCAAAAAATGACGTCAAAAGACAAGTCTTTGGCCGCAAAAGAAAACAAATTGTGAGTTGTATTCAATAGTTCAACCAATGACAAAACTTGTTTCCATGAGTTCTACTAACGACAACTCCCTGGGTGGGGTTCCTGACCTCCCATAGTGGGCAGGGAGGGGGAGGGGGGGGGGGTAGATACTGTGTCTTCTATCCCCTAATGTCTGTTTTCCAACATGCTTTCTGTCTTTGTCTTGGAATGAGATTACTTGGTTTTGTCCTGGCCCTGGCGGGAGTCCTAGCTGGGAGGGAAACAATCAAATGCAGAGTTATTGTTTTGGGAGATGATATTATTTTCCTTGTAAATCATCTCTCTGTTATGTATTATTATATTTGATATTTTGAATGTACAATGTAGGCATTTGAGTGTATTCCTCTTTGTTGGATTTTGTGCTTGTGTCCGAATGAGACTTATAGGTGATCTCAAACTAAGTACATTGGTGGTATGCTCTTGGAATCTACATCTGATCCCTATTTGTTCCCAATTCCCCTATGTCTTACTTTTTTTTTTTGGGTGGTTTTATTGTAATTCTAGAACTTTTTACTATCCCATTTTCTTCCTTTTTACTGGAGCTGATATGACATAAATGTGTTGCAAGCACCGTAAAACCTCTAAAAACAAACAAAACGACAATTTACTAGGCGCTGCACAAAACTTTTTTTAAAAATGACGTCAAACTGTAAGTCCTAGAGGGTCCTAGTGTCAGGCTTTACGCACGTTAACGATCGTTAACTCACTCAACCCTAACACCGACTATATCCGTAGTTTACCCGGGTTACTTTTACCCCATGCCTATTTATTACATTTTTTCTGAGACAAATTATAGGCGTAGTATCAAAGCTCATGTTTTTAGTTTTTACATGTTAATGGTAGTTGAATAAAACGATCTAGGTACATTATATGCTCATTTTTAATACATGTTTTTTTTTTAATTTTGAAAAGTAGCAAAAATCTCTAGGATTGAGTGAGTTAAGGGTGGATGGAAGGATAAGAGGAGGAAGAGAAGACCTGGAGGGTTGAGAGAGAGAGAGAGAGAGAGAGAGAGAGAGAGAGAGAGAGAGAGAGAGGGGGGGGGGTGGCAATACAATGTCCTATGAGATATTATTGACAAAAGTGACAAATACAATTTGTCAGAAATTGCCGTGGGGTGAGCACACCGGGGAGTCCTAGTGGTCATGACAATGGCAAGGCTAATCACACGACAGCCCTAACAGTATATCTATCTATTGTGATCAATAAGTGGATGGATGGCACCACATGAGTTTATATACATGTTAAGACAGACAGCCATACACTCACACACACACATTGTATACACATAAAATATACAACCACGTATAGCCACACAGATAAGAAGTAAATTAATTAATGCATATTCAGAGAAGGTGAGTGAGGGTTTGTTTGAGTGTGTGGAAGGGTTATATATATATATATATATATATATATATATATATATATATATATATATATATATATATATATATATAGTCAGAGAGATAAATCGATAGATAGAAAGATAGATAGATAGATAGAGAGAGAGAGAGAGAGAGAGAGAGAGAGAGAGAGAGAAAGAGAGAGAGAGAGAGAGAGAGAGAGAGAGCGACAGAGAGAGGATGTGTGTGGATGAGAGATGAGAGTGAGAGTGATATATATATATATATATATATATATATATATATATATATATATATATATATATATATAATTATATATATAAATAATATGTTGAGGGTTTTTTGTTTGTTTGTTTTTTTACATTTTTAAAATATATATATATATAAGTATTCGATATAATTTGAAACACATTTTCGATTTATAAAAAGACAAATAAATCAGAAAAGAGACCAATTAATATATAAATAGATAGAACTTAACATGTATATAGATAGTGTGCGCTTGGCTAAGAAGCTCACAACATGGTCATCCGGAAGTATAACGGACCAACACACAAAACTATATGTAAAGCTGATCGTTTATAGATAGTATGCAGATGACGTCACTCAGGCCTTTGTTATTGTTTTTGCCATCCGCGTTTGTGAGTTGTTCTCACTAAACTGTATTAACCAGACTATAAAAGTTCATGGTTACACAGAGTTTGTGTGTTGGTACGTTATACTTCCGGATGGCAATGTTGTGAACTCCTTGGCCAAGCGCATTCTATCTATAGTCAGGTTAATGCATTTGAGTGAGAATTACTCATAAACGCGGAGGAAAAAAAAAACAATAACAAAGACCTGCGTGACGTCAACTTCGAACTATCTATATTTATAATATGACCCAGGATCTCTCGAACCGAAAGCGAATGTCATACCACTAGACCACATAGCCGCACTTATGACACTGAGGTATGTGTGTGTGTATGTATGTTTGTGAGTGTGTGTGTGTGTGTGCGTGTTTGTCTTTGTTTGTGAAAGGGATCGGGAAGTTGTATTAATTTCGTTTCCACCGTTGTTATCTGGGTTATTTATGATAATATAACTAGATTTGATCACCTACGACACATATAAAATCCATACCCCCCAACAATGCCATCACTACCCTCAAGATGTCATGGTCGGTCCGTATACGTCAATAGATAGAATGCGCTTGGCCAAGGAGTTCACAACATTGTCATCCGGAAGTATAACGGACCAACACACAAACTCTGTGTAACCATGAACTTTTATAGTCTGGTTAATACAGTTTAGTGAGAACAACTCACAAACGCGGATGGCAAAAACAATAACAAAGGCATGAGTGACGTCATCTTCGAACTATCTATAGCGAAGTGTTAATGAAATGAGCTTTCCTCGATTACGAACTGTGACAAACTATTGATATATTATTCGTGTGACGAGAGAGGTCAGGTAAATATCAACATTAACTCACTCACTCAACCCTAACACCGACTATAGATAGAATGCGCTTGGCCAAGGAGTTCACAACATTGCCATCCGGAAGTATAACGGACCAACACACAAACTCTGTGTAACCATGAACTTTTATAGTCATGTTAATACAGTTTAGTGAGAACAACTCACAAACCGGATGGCAAAAACAATCACAAAGGCCTGAGTGAAGTCATCTGCATACTATCTATATCCGTAGTTTACCAGGGTTACTTTTACCCCATGCCTATTTATTCCATTTTTTCTGAGACAAATTATAGGCGTAGTATCAAAGCTAGTCTTTTAGTTATTACATGTTAATGGCAGTTGAATAAAACTATCTATGTACATGCTCATTTTTAATATATTTTTTTTTCCAATTTAGAAAAGTATTAAAAAATTTCTAGGGTTGAGTGAGTTAATCAAACTGCCCTGTTGTCATATCAAAGTGCAAAGATGACGCTCAAACGCATTGTTTTGGACTGCGTCCTTCGGAAATAAAAGGTGCATAAACTTTATGACGTATAGCCATAGACATAGAATCACTAGATAGCCAACGAACAGGAATTCCCCTTGGGTTGACCAAGTGTTATTACTGTGTCACACCGGAAGTGGCTCTTTTCATTAGAAAAATAGGAACATTCTGCTATCAATACACTCTTCTTGTCTGAGAATTAATTAAGCGCGGCGATATCTTTCGCTATTTTCCTTCGCCTCGATTCAAAATTAATCGAATTTTTCAACAGATATTTCCCACGGAGTTATTGGCTTGTATTTACAAAACCATCATGCTTCAAACACGTTGTATTTATAAATGCAACAATCGAGCTAGCTGTGAATGATAGCAGTCGCCATTTCCATAGATAAGATTAAACGATGGAAGTGATTATCATGCATTATGTCTTGTTTAAATATCAGTATCGCTGCTACATGGTATCGTATTGATATCGAAAATTTCTAATATCGCCCAACACTTGTTTAAAAAAACAAGGCGGAAGTAACTTCGGAACTGTTGACTGTAAACAGCTTGTTTTTATTTGCCATAAAATAAATACATTGTGATTTCGAAACACACAAAAATATTTTTTCGTAACAATTATTATTTTGAAAAATCATATTGAAACTATACTGTTAAAATTGACTTGCTTTAAAGTCTGCAGTAAAAAGGGGCGTGTCCATCTTTTCACAGGAATTGTAGAATCTAGTAGAATCTGAATTAATTTAGTGTTTATAGGGGAAAAATAGTGTGCATTGTATAAGCCTAAAGTAAACCATTATCATTGAGATAAAGATTTATATCATAGCAACTCTCATGATTACAAAAATCGCAAAGACTTCAGAAAATATTTCATAGAGAATTAAGAGGCATCGAAGGTAAACACTTGTGATTTAGACCCAGTAATCGGCAGTAATTGTGCGGCTATGTGGTCTAGTGGTATGACACTCGCTTTCGGATCGGAAGGTCCTGGGTTCGAGCCTCGCTCGACGCATAGTTGAGTCCTTGGAAAAGACTCTTTACTCACGTTCTCTCACCGTACTCAGGTGTAAAATGAGTACCTGGCCGTTAACAGCGTTGTCTTTGTCCGAAAAATTGTAATATCGCCTAACAGGCGTTATGTCTCGTCCTACATGTTAAATGTTGCTGTTGACCAGGGACCCCTTGTAAAGCGCTTTGAGCATGTTTAGTTGATATTGCGCTATATAAAAGCTCAATTTTAATCTATTAAAATGGAAGTGGCTCTGCGTATGGCGGGAGTAATCGTATTTTAACAAACGCAAATAGGACCACGCCAGCTTTGTTTAAAGTACTACTAAGTTCATGCGTATCCTTACAACGTGGCACATATTAAGATTTTATTACACGACAAGCTACGAGTAGATAGTAAATAAAATGCTGCGAGAACTCTTCTGTTTGTAAAAACAACATTGAGACACGTCTTACGTAATTCACAGGGCATAATCAGTTGACCGATATATACGTTAAAATACATACCATAGACCGCAATAGATAGTTCGAAGATGACGTCACTCAGGTCTTTGTTATTGTTTTTGCCATCCGCGTTTATGAGTAATGCTAACTGAACTGTATTAAACTGACTATAAACGTTCATGGATACACACAGTTTTGTGTGTTGGTCCGTTATACTTCTGGATGGCAATGTTATGAGCTTCTTAGCCAACCGCATACTCTCTATAGTCTGCTAGAGGAACTTTAGTCAGAACTAATCACTAAGAGAGAGAGACAGAGAGAGAGAGAGAGAGAGAGAGAGAGAGAGAGAGAGAGAAAAGGGGAGGGGGGGGAAGGAAGGTGGGAGTATGGATAATAGGTAATTGGATTCAATAGTCTGATGTCACGTCGCCCAGCAACGGCGGCCATTGTGGTTCTAAACAAAGAAAATCTGTACTTTTTATTCTTCATGCTGGCTAGAACTTTTCATATGTTTTGTGATCAGAATGTGTAAAAGTCAAAACATGATCAGATTTATAATGGTTTTTTTTTTTTTCTCCTCTGGATACGCTTTTATGCTCGTGGGAGAAATATTTCATAAGGGCGTCCGCCATTGTTCCGA
>NC_088373.1:8438083-8450583 GCF_034508935.2 Berghia stephanieae
AGACTTGTGTTGAGTTTATATGACTTATTGAGGAGAATGGATACCATATTTTAGATGCTAATGTTAACAATTTATATTTTTGACCAGTTTAACATTTAATTCGGCTTTCAAGCATTTGGTTCGTTACGACATAATACCGTTTTGAGACGATGGGTCACAATTTATTGTTCTTGAAAGGTTTTGAAGGTAAATAATTCTGTAATTGGTGAAAAAAAAATGGAACCAAAACACCCCAGGAATCCATTTCAAGATAGAGAGAGAGAGAGAGAGAGAGAGAGAGAGAGAGAGAGAGAGAGAGAGAGAGAGAGAGAGAGAGAGAGCGTTGCTCCATTGCTCCAATTCGAGTTGAAGAATAATTTTAAAAAATAGTAATGCAGACGTCTGGAGAATCCAAGTTTGTTTTGTTTTTTTGTTGTAAAAATAAATAAATAAAATTTCCATAGGGGAAATTATCTCTATAGATAGTATGCAGATGACGTCACTCAGGCCTTTGTTATTGTTTTTGCCATCCGCGTTTGTGAGTTGTTCTCACTAAACTGTATTAACCAGACTATAAAAGTCCATGGTTACACAGAGTTTGTGTGTTGGTCCGTTATACTTCCGGATGGCAATGTTGTGAACTCCTTGGCCAAGCGCATTCTATCTATAGATAGTTCGAAGATGACGTCACTCATGTCTTTGTTATTGTTTTTGCCATCCGCGTTTATGAGTACTTCTCACTAAACTGTATTTGCCAGACTATAAACCTTCAAGGTTACACACAGTTTGTGTGTTGGCCAGTTTTACTTCCGGATGGCAATGTTGTGAACTTCTTAGCCAAGTGCATACTATCTATAGTTTGTATGTGCTTGGCTGAGAAGCTCATAACATTGCCATCCGGAAGTATAACGGACTAATACACAAAACTGTGTGTATCCATGAACGTTTATAGTCAAGTTAATACCGTTCAGTGAGCATTACTCATAAATGCGGATGGCAAAAAGCAATAACAAAGACCTGAGTGACGTCATCTTCAAACTATCTATAGTATATTCCGAGGAAAGACTGGAATAACCCAGGCGCCAGTCAGCAGAGCAGCGCCGCAAATTGACTAGCTAGGGCGAGGTGACTTGCTCAAGGCCAGCCACGCAGCGCAGCGGTGGGTGATCGAACTCGGTACCTTTCGGGTACTAAGCAAAGACCGTATACCGCTGAGCCACGTTGTTGGGTGGGTTTTGTTGTTTTGTTGTTTTGTTTTGTTTTTGTTGTGTTTTTTTTTTTTGGGGGGGGGGCGTGATTGTTTTTTATGGGGGTGGGCGGGTTATTTAAATTTTTTTTTTTTTTTTTTTTTGGTAACTTTATAAAATCGACATTTGTTTTATTGTTTTTAAGGGTTTTACGGCACTTGCAAAACATTAAGGTCATATCAGCGCCAGGAAAATCGACACTCATTTACCATTAAACTGCCGTAGACTCTGGATCGACAACGATGTCTGGGTAGGTTTAAAATTGGGTCAGAAAGCTCGTCCTTCAAACTAAAAGTATCGATCGATTTAAATGACCCCTCTTATCTTTTGTGTTGTGTGGCTGGCGGATGTTGTGAGGTTTTGGGGTAAACGCATAGCATCAAGAGCCGGTTACTCATAATATTATACGCCATTCATTTTAAATCACGTTTTGTAGCTTAACTTACTATAATATTTTGAGCCCCTGCCCCTGCCCCCCCCCCCCTCCCTCTGTAATCACACCGCCATGAGACAATTAGTCATACAATAAAATTGAGCTTAAAAATTGAGAATTTATGTCGGGCAATATCCACTAAACGTGCTCAAACCGCTTTACAAGGGTTCCCTGTCCGACGGTAACACTTAACATGCAAGACAGGAGATGACGCCTGTTAGGCGATATTACAATAATATTTTTTTTTCGGACAGAGACAGCGCTGTTAGGGGCCGGGTACTCATAATAGGATTCAACAGTCGTAACGTCACTTCCTTCCTAATGACGCATGGTAACTTAGTAACACTGGCTCTAAACTATCGGAACAATGGCGGACGCCCGTATGAAATATTTCTCCGGCGAGCATAAAAGCGTATCCAGAGGGAAAAAAACATAAATTTGATCATGTTTTGACTGTTACACATTCTGATCACAAGACATATGAAAAGTTCTAGCCAGGTTGAAGAATAAAAAGTAATGATTTTCTTTGTTTAGAACCAAGATGGCCGCCGTTGCCCGGCGGCGTGACATCAGACTACTGAATCCACCCTGCTAAGGGTGAGAGAATCTTGAGTTAAGAGCCTTTTTCCAAGGACTCAACTAAACTATGCGCCGAGCGAGGCTGAACCCAGGACCTTTCGATACGAAAGTGAGTGTCATACCATTAGACCATGTGGCATAACTGCTTTACAATCCTTACAGAGATATGATAATGAAAGGAATAATAATAATAATAATAATAATAATATAATAATAATAATAATAATAATAATATAATAATAATAATAATAATAATGAATAATAATAATAATAATAATAATAAATAACAATAATAATAAAATAATAAATAATAATAATAATAATAATAATAATAATAAATAATAATAATAATAACAATAATAATAATAATAATAATAAATAATAATAATAATAATAATAATAATAATAATAATAATAATAATAATAATAATAATAATAATAATAATAATAATAATAATAATAATAATAATAATGGACTCTTATATAGCGCAAGGTATCCTCAGCCAATGAATAAAATAAATTTAAAAAAAATAGAATTCCCTTTATTCATCCCATAGGGGACATATGTCTCCAGGGTCTATTCAAAGAGAAGACTGTAATAATCCAGGCGTCAGCCGCAGTGCAGCGCCGCAAATTGAGCTAGGGCGAAGTGAGGTGATTTGCTCAAGGCCACACAACGCAGCGGCGGGTGATCAAACTCGGAACCTTTCGGATACGAAGCAAAGACCTTGCCACTGAGCCACGCTTCCCCTCGACGGTTTGCATTTACTCAGAAATATGGAAAAGTGTGTATGAAACAATGATTCGAGATGAAGTGAGTAGGGAAGTGCCAGAAGACAATAGAGAATAAAAATTTCGCGGCGGTGATTTGGGGTTTGAACCCACGACCTTACTGGTATGACAACTCCGCCTGGCCGGGGAGAGCGTGAATCTACCGTATGAGCTATCCACGATCCCAAAAAAGATCGTCTCTAGCTCCTAGTCATTATTAGAGCCCTCGCTTTCGTCACTACTGGAGGTCGCGGGTCCCACACACACAAGTAAGTTGGCCAGCAGTTAAGCTTAATTGTCAATATTCTCAACACAGACATATAAAATAGAAAAAAAATTAAATGGTGGACAAAGAGAGAAAGAAAAAGTACAAGGATTTTTAAATAATCATCCCAAAAAATGGGTCTTCTGGACTGTCAGTCTGCTTTGGCTAGCACTGGGTCATATCCATCGTTAAGTTGTAGCCTGATACTGAATCCCCAAAAGACTGGCATTTTGACGTCATTATTTGGTTTATTGCACCGCCTAGTGAGTTGTCGTTAGTAGTGCCCATGGAAACAAGTGGTCCCATTGGTTGAACTATTGAATACAACTCACGATTTGTTTTCTTTTGTGGCAAAAGACTGGCATTTTGATGTCATTTTTTGGTCAGTGTCAGGCTATAACTTTACGATGGCTACGGTCATACCGATGGCTACGTTCATAATATACACTATTTTGGATCTTTGTGCGGCTATGTCGTCTTGTGGTATGATGACACTCGCTTTCGGATCGGAAGGTCATGGGTTCGAGCCTCGCTCTGTCGGTACATAGTTGAGTCCTTGGAAAAGGTTCTTTACTCACTTTCTCTCACCCACCGTACTCGGGTGTAAAATGAGTACCTGGCCGTGTCTGTCCGAAAAAAAAAGTAATATTATCGCCTTACAGACGTCATGTCCCGTTCTAAAATGTTAAGTGTTGCTGTTGGCCAGGGACCCTTTGTAAAGCATTTTGTGCACTCTTAGTGGATATTGCGCTATATAAAAGCTCAATTTTGTAACAAAAACTTTTTGTAACACGATGACAATTCAGAAATCTTGAAAATGGTCGGTAAAGAGAGATAACTATGAAATCACAATCACATATTATCTCATTCGTCTGTAGTGTTTCATTCATCCTGCTTTGTTGATAAAGGGAAAAACCCGAAACGTACACAGTATTTAATTTGTCTTCGTCTAATAAATTTAAGCTTACAGTTCAATATGTATCGGTAAAGAAAGACAGAGAGAGTTAATTAGCTTAAAGGGAAGTAAATCTAAATTAATGACTGTTCCATAAAAGGGGGGTGGGGTGGGGGATGGAGGGAGGGAGTCAGTGGGGGAGGGGAAAGGGGGTGTGGGGGGGGGAGAGAATTATTGGAATTCCCTAATTAAACTGCGGAAACAGAAAAGAAAAGAAAAGAAAAGAAAAGAAAATCTTTAATTTTGTAAAATCCGATTTGTGCTTTAAATTGGAGATTTTGTCTCTCGAGCTTTCATGGAATACGGGACATGTCCTCAATGGTTTACAACTCACTCAATTCTAGAGATTTTTGCTGCTTTTCAAAATTGTAAAAAAAAAATGCATTAACTCTCTCCTTACCAGAGATTTTCAGGATTTCCCCCAAAACTTCACACCAAACTAACACAGAAATATATTTTAATCACTCAAACACAACTGCAGTAATTTCTAACGATAAATAACATAGAAAAACATGCTCTACAACACGCCTGTTCATTTTCTTTAAATTTTATGATGTACGAAAGAAATTTGAATAAGAAATATGTTGGTTGTATCGTAACGAATGTGACGATTTTCCTATAGTTGGTATGGAGAGGGTTAAGAATGAGCGTGTACATAGATAGTTTTATTCAACTACCATTAACATACAAAAAATTAGAATCGTTAGCTTTGATACTTCGCCTATCTATAACAATAATGATAAATGTAACACATAGGCATGGGGTAAAACTAACCCCGGGTAAACTACGGATATAGTCGGTGTTAGGGTTGAGTGAGTTAAAGAAGTAAAAAACAAAAGACGATGGAGGTGGATTGGACACACCCTTAGAATGAATGACTCCACTATAACAAAGAAAGTATTGGACTGGAACCCTCAGGGCAGAAGATCAAGGGGAAGGCCACGAGGAACATGGAGAAGAATTAAAGAAGCTGATATACAGAGAAGTGTTAAGACATGGAATGAGATTTTTAAAAAGTTAGCTCGGGATAGAGAAGGATGGAAATTGTTTTTTCTGTGGCCTATACCCTGACCCAGGGTGAAAATGGCAATGATGATGATGATAGAGAAGGATGGAAACTGTTTGTCTGTGACCTATACCCTGACCCAGGGTGAAAATGGCAATGATGATGATGATGATGCAGTTTAGAAAACCACACTTATTTAGATGTGTAGCTTCTTTCAAGATACTTTCAAAATACGAGATCTAAGCCGGCATACAAACAATCACGACACTACATTTCGTTACTTTGGAGGAATTTATGACCTTTCGCCTGCAAACGGTTTTAAGTCGGGATGGTAAAGATGTTGAAAATTGAATTTATAGCCAGAAATATCAGACTTGTGTTGAGTTTGTATGTTTTATTGAGAAGAATGGATACCATATTTTAGGGTGCTAATGCCAACAAGCCCGATTTTTTTGGATGTTTTTTTTTCTTGTATTTTTAGTTCTTGCTTTGTCTGGCACCTTTCACACACACTTGTTCTGTTTTGAATTTGCCAATTCTTTTATTTCGAGAGGAATATCCATTTAACATTAATTAAGGAGGAATAGATGGAGAAAAGGGACAAACGAAGAAGAAGAAGAAGAAAAAGAGAAGAAGAAGAGAAAAAAAAGATGAAGAAGAAGAAGAAGTAGTAGTAGTAGTAGTAGTAGTAGTAGTAGTAGTAGTAGTAGTAGTAGTAGTAGTAGTAGTAGTAGTAGTAGTAGTAGTAGTAGTAGTAGTAGAAGAAGAAGAAGAGAAGAAGAAGAAGAAGAAGAAGAAGAAGAAGAAGAAGAAGAAGAAGAAGAAGAAGAAGGAGAAGAAGAAGAAGAGGAGGAGGAGGAGGAGGAGAAGGAGACCATTTGTAGACATTGCTGGATTCAATTTGCATGGAATAGATCATAAAAGAGTCATAACAACGATACAATATATCTCGCGTCACATGACAATCAAGATGAATAATAATAATGGTAATAATAATAATAATAATAATAATAATAATAATAATAATAATAATAATAATAATAATACTAATACTAAAACTACTACTACTACTACTACTACTACTACTACTACTACTACTACTACTACTACTACTACTACTACTACTACTACTACTAGTACTACTACTACTACTACTACTACTACTACTACTACTACTACTACTACTACTACTACTACTACTACTACTACTACTACTACTACTACTACTACTACTACTACTACTAACTACTACTACTACTACTACTACTACTACTACTACTACTACTACTACTACTACACTACTACTAATAATAATGATAATAATAATAATAATAATAATAATAATAATAATAATAATAATAATAATAATAATAATAATAATAATAATAATAATAATAAATGTACATTTATATAGCGCTTATGCCGAAGCTTTGAAGCGCTTCACATTGACCATCAGTAAAAAAATGTTACACACTGCAGATATAAACACACACGTATATATATATATATAAAAGAATAAGTTTTAGAGACTTACCAATTGTTAGGAATCCGTAATCTTTACACGAATATCAAATGCCACGAATGTTATAGAAAGGATAAAACAGTTTCCAAAACTGACGAATAATAATGTCAACAAAAATCACACACAAGCGAATCAAACTTCAAGGTCTAAATTAAATACGGAAATCCAAAGTACATTTCAAGTCACAGAAAAGTTGTTTTAAATCACCAAAGCATTAATTAGTGAAATCCAAAATCAAAATTTATCTGTTGTTAGTTTGAGTAATAAATTATATTTCCTTAGTTCAAACCCCCAGATTAACAAAAAATAATGATATACAAATACAAAATGTTATCGTCTGTTTGCAAATCGAATAAAATTGGTTATTCAACAAATTAATTAATGTAGCAAAATTCAGATTTGTCACAATTGTGAGCAAAATTCTTAAATTTCAATAAGAAAAATGAACACCATATTATTATGTTATTGTTAAAATCTGTAGCAGTCACAAAAATGAGCATATCGGCTTTTCAACAAAATTACTCATAAAGGAACAGGCAATGATGTAAGTAGCCATAGTTTGTTTTTTCTTTTTAATGCTCCCCCCTCCCCCTACTCCTACCCCCCCCCCCCCCCCACCAAAAAACAAAACAAAAAAAAAAAACAAAAAAAAAAAAAAAAGCAAATTTAGCGTTAAAATAATTTGAAATGTTAAATTTTGGGATTATAGACCTGAAAGAATTATAGATAGAATGAAGTTGACGTCACTCAGCTCTTTGTTATTGTTTTTTGCCGTCCGGGTTTATGAGTAATTCTCAACTAAACCGTATTATCCAGACTATAAATGTTTAAGGTTACACATAGTTTTGTGTGTTGGTCCGTTATACTTCCGGATGGCAATGTTGTGAGCTTCTTAGCCGAGCGCATATTATCTATCCGTATCCTATTGAATTAAGCCTAATAATTAATAACAAAAGTAAAATAGAACGAAAGCTTTAATTTAATCAACGAAGACACGTCATGTAGACGTTTCGGGTTTCCCCCTTGTCAACAAAACACCATGAATGAAACACTGTAGTCTCTCAATCATCTTTAGTGTTTCATTCACCGTGTTTTGTTGACAAAGGGGAGACCCGAAACGTCGTCAGTATTTATCTTCAGTGATTTAATTAAAGCTTCTTTCCACTTAACCACTATATTCTTTATTTACGTGCTTCCAGCTTTTAGCAGAAACATTTTCGTGAACAAAATCTACAAAGTTGAACCAAATATTATACATGCCGAAGTTTGAAAAAAAAAAACATTAAAAATTTTGACCAGAACAATTGACCTTTAAATATCAATAGGTTTAAATTACCTTCGCCGTGTCATCGAAGAATTTGTTCAAGGTTCAAGTACGAGGTTTGTCAGTTTATTATTGTGAGCTTTCATATAGCGCAGTATCCACTAAACGTGCTCAAAGCGCTTTACAAACGGTCCCTGACCAACAGCAACATGTAACACGTAGAACAAGAAGACATGACGCCTGTTGGGCGACATTACCATTTTTTCCGACATAGACAACGGCAAGGTACTCATTTTGCACCTGAATACGGTGAGAGAATGTTGAGTAAAGAGCCTTTTCGAATGACTCAACTTTGCGCCGAGCGAGCCTCGAACCCAGGACCTTCCGATCCGAAAGCGAGTGTCATACCACGAGACAACATGGCCGCACATCGTCAGTTTTTGACAAGATGAGACTCATTTTATTGGGCATGATCTATAGATAGAACGAAGATGACGTCACTCAAGCCTTTGTTATTGCATTTTGCCATCCGCGTTTGTGAGTGATTCTCACTAAACTGTATTAACTTGACTATAAAAGTTCATGGTTACACATAGTTTTGTGTGTTGGTCCGTTATACTTCCGGATGGTAATGTTATGATCTTCTTTGCCAAGCGCATACTGTCTATATTATCTTTCTCTGTTCTCGAGGTCATGGGTCACATTGCAAAGTGTGCTCAAAATGACACACATAGTAAAAAGTGTTCACAGTTTAAGAAATATACAATTGGTCATTTTACTCAGCATGACTCATGAATATGTTAACAAATTTTGTAAACAAGGAAGCGTGTTTAGATATAGATAGTATGCGCTTGGCTAAGAAGCTCATAACATTGCCATCCGGAAGTATAAGGGACCAACACACAAAACTGTGTGTATCCATGAACGTTTATAGTAAGGTTAATACAGTTCAGTGAGAATTACTCATAAACGCGGATGGCAAAAAACAATAACAAAGACATGAGTGACGTCATCTTCGAACTATCTATATTGAGAAATGTCCAATCGTTGTACAGCCACAAATCATGTGATCGATGCCTTTGTTGGACGAAAACATGAATATAGATCGCTCCCGTTTATCCATATTTTTGGGGGAAACGAGTTTTCGGATAAGACTTTAACTTTAACTCTCACTCCGAGAGATTTTTGATACTTTTCAAAACTGAAAAAATGTATTAAAAAAGAGCATGTGCATAGATTGTTTTATTCAACTAGCATATACATTCAAAAACTAAAAACATCAGCTTTGATTCTACGCCTATAATTTGTCTCAGAAAACATGTAATAAATAGGCATGGGGTAAAAGTAACCCCGGGTAGACTACGGATATAGTCGGTGTTAGGGTTGAATGAGTTAAGGGTGTTGTAGTCTACCTTTGTTTTGTTTTGTTTTCAAGGGTTTCACGGAACTTGCAATACAGTAGGGTCATATCAGCGCCAGTAAGTAAAAAGGAAGAAAATAGGGTATTAAAAAGTTCTAGAATTACAATTAAAGCACCCAAGAAAAGGTAAGACAAAGGGGAATTGTTTCAAATAGGAAACAGAAATGTAGATTCCAAGAGCACAATATCAAAATATTTAGTTTGAGATCAGCTAAAAGTCTTATCCCGACACAAGCACGGGTCCCGACTAAGAGGAATACACTCAAATGTTTACAAATCATAATTAATACGTAAAGACAATAATACAGTGCATAACAGAGAGATAATTTTCCAAAAAAAAAACTATACATTTGACTGTTTCCCTCCCAGCCAGGGTATCCGGCCAGGGTCTGGACAAAAACAAGTAATCTCAATCCAAGACAAACACAGAAAGCATGTTGGAAAACAGTGTATAAGGGGAATAGAAGACACCGTATGTACCTTCCTGCCCACTATGGGATGTCAGAAACCCCACCCAACAGCCTACCTCTGACTAAACCTTCAATTTTAACTAGCAAATTAACTCCAATATAGATAGAATGAAGTTGACGTCACTCGAGTCTTTGTTACTGTTTTTTGCCATCCGCGTTTATGAGTAATTCTCACTAAACTGTATTAACCACACTATAAACGTTCATGGTTACATACATTTTTGTGTGTTCGTCCGTTATACTTCGGATGGCAATGTTATGAGCTCTGAGCCAAGCGCATACTATATATATATATATAACACTGTTTTGAGGGTGGTGGGTCACACAGTATACAGAGTAAATCCGCCAGTCAAATCAGCTTGAATGTCCAAATATCTACACGCACACACACGCACATACAATTGTATGGGAAAGCAGGATCGAAGTATTTTGTATAAGGTAAATGTGATGATGATGATAATAATAATAATAATAATAATAATAATAATAATATAATAATAATAATAATAATAATAATAATAATAATAATAATAATAATGATGATGATAACATTTACTTGCTTTTGTTTTTCAATTTATGAATTAATTAGATTGATACTACAGAAAAAAAATTATTAATTAATTTATCCTAATACACAATACAGTGCTAATAAAATCTCAATGAAACACGCACAACAACGACCGACAGCGCAATTATTTATTAAACAGTAAAAGAACTAATCACTAAGTAAATAAAAGTTCCGCTACAGTTAAGTTTGACGAACGTGCGCCGTGAGTTAACAGGTGTTCATCATGTGGCAAGCGGGAAATGTACTCGCTGGTTGCGTTGCGTCGCGTTGCTAGCTAGCGACTGCGCGCCGCGTGCATTATTATTATCGTCTGCTGCTGCTGTTCTCGCAGCAGTCAGTGCTCGCTGCCTCCTCGCACGTTCGTGCACTTACTTCTTTGATTTCTCCGACTAACCACCACTCACTCACTCACTCACTCACCCTGCGAGAGTGAGTAAAAGGTTATATAGTGAGTGTCTCTTCGATCTACTAACTTCCCAGCTGCCGTTTTATCTCACTCATGACGCTTGCGAAGAAGTTGGTCCTTGGAAAGTGTCGCATGCATAGAACATATGCTGGCGTCTTCCCCCCATGTGTTCAGTTTCTGTCTTTTTTGACGTACTCTGGAATCCAATCGGGCATCACATAGCGCAATATCCACTTAATGTGCTCAAAGCGCTTTACAAGGGGTCCCTGGTCAACAGCAACATTTAACTTGTAGGACGGGACATGACTAACGCCTGTTAGGCGATATCACAATTTTTCGAAAAAAGACAACGCTATTAACTCATTTTACACCTGAGTATGGTGAGAGAATGTGAGTGAAGAGTCTTTTCTAATGACTCAATTAGGCGCTGAGCATGAGGCTCGAACACAGGACCTTCCGATCCGAAAGCGAGTGTCATACCACTAGACCACATAGCCGCACAAAACAACAACCTTCAAAGACACGCATGGCCTACCCAATCAATCCCATCCGCATTTACGACCCCTCGCCTCAAAACGGTATTAAGTCGGGATGGTTAAGATGTTAAAAATTGAATTTATAGCCAGAAATATCAGACTTGTGTTGAGTTTGTATGTTTTATTGAGGAGAATGGATACCATATTTTAGGGTGCTAATGCCAACAATTTATATTTTTGACCAGTTTTAACATTTAATTCGGCTTTTAAGCATTTGGTTCGTTCCGACATAATACCGTTTTGAGACGATGGGTCACATATCGTATATCAATATATATATATATATATATATATATATATATATATATATATATATATATATATATATATATATATATATATTATATTATATATATTAACACCAAAGTTCACGGTAGACTCATTGTTATCAAACTCCAGTCACAATTCATTGTCGACAATAACAAACGTCTTTGTTTATCTAAACACAACACAATGCTCAACACGCTAGATCGATTGATAATAAAAACAAATTAATTGTTTTGTTTTTTTCTGCTATCCAATTATTTCATTCCGTATACCTATGGTTTGTTTATCTAAATTTATACAAAAAATTCTCACACGCACACACACACACACATACACGCACACACACGCTCACTAGCATATACTTACACATCTACTTATCCAAATAAATTATATATTAATAATAATAATAATAATAATAATAATAATAACAATAATAATAATAATAATAATAATAATAATAATAATAATAATAATAATAATAATAATAATAATAATAATAATAATAATAATAATAATAATAATAATAATAATAATAATAATAATAATGATAATAATAATAATAATAATAATGATAATAATAATAATAATAATAATAATAATAATATAATAATAATAATAATAATAATAATAATAATAATAATAACAATAATAATAATACTGTATGGCAGTGAATCCTGGACAACATATGCCAGACAGGAGAACCGACTGGAAAACTTCCACATTCGCTGTCTACGACGAATTCTCGGCATCAGGTGGCAGGACAGACTCACTAACAATGCAGTGCTAGAAAGAGCGAACTCCCTCAGTATGCA
>NC_088373.1:8455583-8460583 GCF_034508935.2 Berghia stephanieae
ACATTAAATTCGGCTTTAAAGCAAATGGTTCGTTCCGACATAATACCATTTTGAGACGATGGATCACATTTGTGTTACTGTTGTCTTGACTCATTTGTTATTATTACAGTCAGTTATAGATGAAACTAAGATGACGTCACACTTGTCTTTGATATTTTTTTTTTTTTTTTTGCTATCTGCGTTTATGAGTAGCTCTCACCAAACTGTATCAATCAGACTATAAACGTTTAAGGTAGTATCGAATGGCTACACCTCTATTTTGAATCTTTTAATCCATTCTTCAAATTCTTTTCCTGCCTTATAGGCTGTCTCGTAGCCTCCTGATAGGCTTGTCACTGGGCAGTGGATGACGATGTGGTCCATTGTCTCAGGGCCTCCTTGGCAATGACGGCATGCATCTGATTCTCTCAGATTCCATCTATGCATGTTAGCTGCGGTTCTGCCATGTCCTGTCAAAATGCGGTTGGAGGTGACCCAGCATTTTCGGCTATTGCAGTGAAAGCCAGGTGTTCTTCTGGTGGGTCGGGTATGATGTCGCCTCCCCGGGGCTGTCTTTGTTCCACATCGACATCCATTCCTCTTTCACGTTGAAATGTTGTCTTGAAGTTTTAAAAGGTTTCCTTGATTTCAGTCTTGACGTTGTTGGGGCTTCTTCTAGGACCTCCTTCAATGGGACCCTGTCAGTGACCTCCTCAATTTTGGCATGCATTCTTTGGTTTAATTCTTGTCTTCTGATATCAGGCGGTGCTATGCCACTTAGTGTTGGGAACCATTGGGTTGAGGTTGACTTGAGGCATCCTGTTATGATCCTCATTGATTCTCTTAGCTTGACATCAATCAGTTTGGCATGTGGGCTCCTCATCCAGACTGGAGCGCAGTATTCTCCCAAACGTTTAAGGTTACACATAGTTTTGTGTGTTGGTCCGTTATACTTCCGGATGGCAACGTTGTGAGATTTTTAGCGAATTGCATACTAATTATAAGGGACCCTATGGCTATTCTTTACCACTCCAAGATTAAACCTTAGTCGTTACTGGTGTAGGTTGAGTGGCGCATGCGCAGCAGCTGGTAACGATAGCCCATGAATAGCGCGCATATTAAGTTCGAACACAGACCATTGGGGTTAGCATTTGGACACAATAATTCACATCAGGTATTCAACCCCCGCCACAATGTCGATAACAATAATTGAGCAAATAGGATTCAATAGTCTGATGTCACGTCGCCCAGCAACGGCGACTATCTTGGTTCTAAACAAAGAAAATCGATACTTTTAATTCTTCATGCTGGCTAGAACTTTTTCACATGTCAGACCGATCAGAATTTTAAAATTCGAATCTTGATCAGATTTATAATGTTTTTTTTTTCTCCTATGGATATACTTTTATGCTCGTCGGAGAAATAGTTCATAAGGGCGTCCGCCATTGTTCCGATAGTTTAGAGCAAGTTACTAAGTTACCATGCGTCATTGCAAGGGAGGTGCAGTGACGTCATGACTATTGAAGAATTTGAAATTTGTTATGAAGATATAATTTACCGCGATATCGATATTGTAGTCTACGTCGATGTTTCAGGCCTTAACTCTCTCCTTACCAGCCATTTCCAGGATTTCCACCAAAGCTGCGCCCCCCCCCCCTCCCCCCACCAACTAACACAAAAGTAGATTTTTTAATCACTCAAACACAATAGCAGTAAAGTTCTTGCGATACATGATTTCTTTAGCAACATATTCTGTAAAACACACTGTTCATTTTATTTAAATTTTATGATGTACAAAAGAAATTTAAATACCAAAAATGTTGGTTGTATCGTAACAAATGTGACGATTTTCCTATAGATAGTATGCGCTTGGCTAATAAGCTCATAACATTGCCATCCGGAAGTATAAATGACCAACACACAAAACTGTGTGTATCCATGAACAATTATAGTCGGGTTAATACAGTTCAGTGAGCATTCCTCATAAACGCGGATGGCAAAAAACAATAACAATGGCCTGAGTGACGTCATCTTCGAACTATCTATAGATAGTTGGTAACGAGAGGGTTAATGGCATCACCACGACTCAACGAACATATTTTCTGGAAATTAACAGATAGCACACAAGACCACATTATTTCATGGAAATTTTTATCTAAAACAACAGGATTCACACGGTCAACATGAATAGTGTCGCTTATGCCTTGAAACAACATTCACTATATCAAAGATCTTCTTGGGTTTGTTTGTATGTTTTTTTTTTTAAATTGTTTTGTTTTTGTTTTTAAGTGTTTTACGGAGCGTGTACCTGTTAAAGGTTATCAGCGCCAGTAAAAGGGAAGAAAACGGGATAGTAACAAGTTCTAGAATTGCAATTAAATTTCCCAAAAAATGAATTCGAAAAGGGAATTAGTTAAAATAGGGGGTAGATGTAATTCAAAGAGCGTATTATCATTGTAATTAGTTTGAGATCACCTAAGAGTTTCATCCAGACACAAGTACAGGTTAACACTAAGAGGAACGCACTCAAATGTTTACAAATCATATTATGTTATAGATATATAAAAAAAAAAACAAAAATACAATGCATAACAGAGAGATGAGTTACAAGTAGAAAAACAAAATCATCTCCCAAAACTATTAACATTTGACTATTGTTCTTCCAGCAGGGGTATCCGGCCAGGGCCAGGACAAAACCATCCCATTCCAAGACAAAGACAGAAAGCATACTTGAAAACATATATAGGGAGATAGAAGACACCGAAATAACTCCCTGCCCACTATGGGAGGTCAGAAACCCCACCCGTACCTCTTGAGGCCATTTACTGAACACTAAAAAGGAAATATTCAACACATGTCCGCATAGAGGGAAACACCTAGACGTCTATTAATCAACTTTGAAATAATGGAATCACTTCAACAGCCAACTGAAAAACAAATGTTACTACATGCTCCACGCTGTCTGTCCTGATGATGGCCATAAAGGCTTGAAAGATATCAATGTAGACTACAAAATCGTGGTAAATATCAGAATTATAAATGTATCTATATAACTACGTTAATACTGAGTAATAACATCGATATAAATCAAACTGAGATTTTTGATCGGTTAATTCCGTCCATATGGATCGGCATGTATCGATATAATCTAAATTTACGTCATTCGGTGCGAATAACATCGATATGCATCAATATATATATCGCGATACATTAATAGAATCGCTCTTTGCATAAGGCTTGGCAGATACTATCAATATACATCTATGTATATCGATATTTGTTGATATAATCAAATTTTACTTCACTAGTTTTATGCTTCAGGGGGTTTTATTGCTTTCAATGCTTTTGAATTTATTTCGAATTTTTTCCCGAAATAATCAAAACAAATGAGAATTACCCAGAGCCTTTGTGAAGCA
This sequence comes from Berghia stephanieae, assembly GCF_034508935.2. NCBI lineage: Eukaryota > Metazoa > Mollusca > Gastropoda > Nudibranchia > Aeolidiidae > Berghia > Berghia stephanieae. The sequence continues at coordinate 8,458,979 of NC_088373.1, forward strand.
AGATAAAGTTTGGAAAACTGTATGGATATGTGTTCTTGTGTTGTAACACTCGTTTTCAGATCGGAATGTCATGGGTTTGAGTCCTGCTCTAAGTGGAACATAGTTGAGTCCTTGGAAAAGACTCTTTACTCACTACTACTACTACTACTACTACTACTACTACTACTACTACTACTGCTACTACAGCTACTATTACTACTAATACTACTAACAATACTACTACTACTACTAATACTACTACTACTACTACTACTACTACTACTACTACTACTACTACTACTACTACTACTACTACTGCTACTACTACTACTACAACTACTACTACTGCTACTACTACTACTACTACTACTACTACTACTACTACTACTACTACTACTGCTGCTGCTGCTACTACTACTGCTACTACAGCTTCTATTACTACTAATACTACTAACAATACTACTACTACTACTACTGCTACTACAACTACTACTACTACTACTACTACTACTACTACTACTACTACTACTACTACTACTACTACTACTACTTTGAGTCCTTGGAAAAGGCTCTTTACTCACAATGACACAAAGAGTCACACTTATCATTACTAACTACGTCCACTCGATAGCTCAGTTGATAGAGCACTCCCTTCATACGCAAAGGGGTTCAAGATCGATCCAGAATGAAGTCGAGATTTTTTTTCTGATCCTTCTGTCCACCCAGCCGTGAATCGGTAGCTGGGTCTGCTTGATCTGGCGGAAAATACTTTGCGATAGACTAGCGCATCCTCCCTAAGGGGTAGCAAGCAATTGATATTGTCCACGCTATATAAATCGGGATATATATAAACTTATGGTTCTGAAGGAATACTACTTCTCCTTGTCTGTGTTAAAGTCGGCGCAGAGGTATAGATAGTATGCGCTTGGCTAAGAAGCTCACAACATTGCCAACCGGAAGTATAACGGACCATAACACAAAAATGTGTGTATCCATGAACGTTTATAGTCTGGTTAAAACAGTTAACTCTCTCCTTGCCAGCCATTTTTAGAATTTACCCCGAAAATTCACACCCATCCGACAAAAAATATATATATAGCGCAATATCCACTACATGTGCTCAAAGCGCTTTACAAGGGGTCCCTGGTCAACAGCAACATTTAACACGTAAGACGGGACATGGCGCCTGTTAGGCGATATTACAATTTTTCGGACAAACACAACGCTGTTAACGACCAGGTACTCATTTTACACCTGAGTACGGTGAGAGAATGTGATTAAAGAGCTTTTTCCAAGGACTCAACTATGCGCCGAGCGCTAGGCTCGAACCCAGGACCTTCTGATCCGAAAGCGAGTGTCATACCTAAAGCCCACATACACTTTTCCTAGTCAAACAAAAAAGTAACAAGTGCATTCTATACAGAACGTTGTTCAGAAAAATGAGCTCTACAACACAGTGTTTAGTATTTATAGCTGTAATTTAATCAAAGCATTTCTTTACATTTTGTGGAGTACAAGTGAAATCAGAATGTGAAAATTGTCGGTTGTATCGTAACGAATGTGACGATTTTCCTATGGTTGGTAAGGACAGGGTTAAGTGAGAATTACTCATAAACATGGATGGCA
>NC_088373.1:8462292-8487656 GCF_034508935.2 Berghia stephanieae
TTTTTTTAAAATGACGCCAAACTATAAGTCCGAGTGGGTTCTCGTGTCAGGCTATAAGTGAGGTAAAGACGTTTTTGGCATTGTATACATCAATATATCCGGACACCAACAAGTCCATAAATAACAAATTTTACCATTTTTTGGAGAGAGTATCTGGCTGTTGGAGCCCTATAATCTAAATCATTCGGAAAATCGGTTTGATCGGCTCAATCCAGCCTGTCACTCCCCCCCCCCCTCCCCTTCCTCCTTACAATATCTCCTCCCACCACCGTCAACCCTCTTTGCTTCTGTTCCAGGACCATTTTCAAACCACTTGTTCCCGCCCCGTTTCCCATAAATTTATTTAAATTTAAACGTTAGACACAATTGTATTGTTTTCTTTTTTTTCGGGTTTTTAAAAAAAAATTCCGATCGTTCACCCCTTTATAAATCTTTATAGATAGAACGAAGATGACGTCACTCAAGCCTTCGTTATTGTATTTTGCCAACCGCGTTTGTGAGTGATTCTCACTAAACGTATTAACCAGACTTTAAAAGTTCATGGTTACACACAGTTTTGTATGTTGGTCCCGTATACTTCCGGATGGCAATGTTATGAGCTTCTCAGCCAAGCGCATACTATCTATTTGTTTTTGTTTTTGTTTTTTGTAAATTCTATGATAGGTGTTGAAGAATACAAATGAGTAAAATTAGATTTTGGTTAGATTACACATTCGTTGAAAACGAATTTCTATCTTGGCTAAAATCCTTTCTAGCGTCACGAACAAAACAAACAAACAAACAAAAAAAAAAATATATAATATATTATAATATATATATATATATATATATATATATATATATATATATATACATATATATATATATACATATATATATATATATATATATATATATATATATATATATATACATTTTAGTATGCGCTTGGCTAAGAAGCTCATAACATTGCCATCCGGAAGTATAACGGACCAACACACAAAACTGTGTGTATCCATGAACGTTTATAGTCGGGTTAATACAGTTCAGTGAGCATTACTCATAAACGCGGATGGCAAAAAACAATAACAAAGACCTGAGTGACGTCATCTTCGAACTATCTCTCTCTCTCTCTCTCTCTCTCTCTCTCTCTCTATATTATATATATATATATATATATATATATATATATATATATATACTTGTCCAATTTAAAAATTGGACCAGTTATCTTGTCTTCACTTCCATTCCCATGTCTAGAAATGTCTTGAACACAATAATTCTCATCAATGTTTCGGGTTCAAAAAACTTCTTTAGCTTCTTTAACTAAATAGTAAACGAATAGTTTACGTAGAAACTGAGGAATCGATGGTAGGTAATCGTGTCATGAAATGGTTATCGATACCAATACCAAAAACTGAACATTTCTCCCGGTGTTTCTTTTTTTATTTTTTTTTTATGAAACCCGCCAAAACCCACTGACACCCGAGGAAACCCGCCGAAACCCGACGAAACCCGAGGAAACCCGACGAAACCTGACGAACCTGGCAAAGTTATGGGAAGTAGGCAGCAGTGGGGAGTGAACCTGGGACTCAGGGAAGTGTACACCATTGGGGAGTGAACCTGGGACTGGGTTACGGCAGATTTCGTAAAAAAAAAAAAAAAAAAAAAAAAAACAATTACTTTTTTTACGAAACCCGACGACACCCGACAATATCGGACTAAGTAATGGGAAGTAGGCAACAGTACAGTGGGGAGTGAACCGGAGATTCAGGGAAGTGTGCACCTGTGAGAAGTGAACCTGGGACTCGGCGGGTTTAGGCTGGTGTCGGCGGGTTTCGTGAAAAAGAACGACGCTTTTCTCCCGTCTTCTTAGATTCAACTTTAAGTATTCCAGTTTTTAAAAATAGTAATTTCTTTTCATTGAGACTTTGATTGTGTTCTACTTTTTAATCTAAAACGTCAAAATAGTATAAGCATCAGATCGTTTGATGGAGATAGTGAATGAAATAAAACTTTACCTCACAATATCTATCTACATTCTGACATGCAATTCTCAAACTAGTTTGGACTTTTTAAACCAATCTGACAACTCCTACTTCGCCAAAAAGAAAAACAAAACAAAAGCATGTGCTAAGGTCATGGGAACTGAGCTAGAGTAAATGTTTGCGCCATTTGAATTACAAATTGAAAGAAGATAAACAAACACCAAGCTCGTGCCCTCCTCGTCAAAGACCATAGAGATAAGAAGGTGATAGAGGTACCTACCAACCCTTACACGCGTTCGGCTATTGATTCATGTTTGTTGAGATACGCGAAATTTACCGTCTTTAACTAGGGTGAGGGCATCTAGGTGTGCGCATGCCACTTCCGTCCTTTGAATTATTCAAAACCCCATCTTTTCTCTACCATTGACGAAGGATGGGGAAAGTGTTGGAGGGGACGGACGGGGTGAGAGATTCTATCCCATTGTTTGGCTTATCACCATTTGAGTGCTTTTTCGTGTCAACCCACTGGTTTGATGAGTAATTCAGTCCTAAAACCGTTGACTTAAATGGGTCCTTTATTTCTATAATCTTCTCTTCTTCTCCTCTTATTTTTCTCTTTTTCTTTGCGGGGGGGGGGGGGAGGAACAGGTATTGGAAAGGGGGGGGGGGGAGGGGGGGGGGGGGGGTCTTATTTAACCAATCCTTGCAAGACTATGATTTATTTTATATTGACAGACTTAGTGCGACCTACCTAAACATTCTTGACCTTTTTTTTGTATAGTGTATGGCAGTATCCACTAAACATGCTCAAAGTGATATACAAGGGGTCAGAGATCAACAGCAACACGTAGCATAAGGCATGACTGACGCCTGTTAGGCGATATTATTTTTTTTCGGTTGGTAAGGTGAGAGAATGTGAGTAAAGAGTCTTTTCAAAGGACTCAACTTTGAGCATTTTGTTGTTTTGTTTTGTTTTTTTTATTCTAGCGGGGGGGGGGGGGGGGGGGGGGTAATCCCTCACAAATCGTGTATACTGAGAAGAATTCTCTTTTACAATTTTGGTCCTAAGCATTTCACTTCACATATAGATCCAATATCAGTTGGCCAGAAAGTCACCAAATAAGCAAGATATTTAAAATCTAAGTTATCTTCTTAAATAAAAAAATGAGCTTTTATATAGAGCAATATCCACTAAACTGCTCAAAGCGCTTTACAAGGTGTCCCTGGCCAACGGCAACACTTAACATGTAGAACGGGACATGATGACGCCGATAAGACGATATTACAATTATTTTTTTTTCGGACAGAGACAACGCTGTTAAAGGCCAGGTACTTATTTTACACCTGAGTACGTTGAGAGAATGTGAGTAAATAGCCTTCTCCAAGGACTCAACTATGCACCGAGCGAGACTCGAACCCAGGACTTTCCGATCCGAAAGCGAGTGTCAAACCACTAGACCACATAGCCGTACTAAATAACCAAATGACACCCCCCCCCCCCCCCCACCCAAACACGAAAATATAAATTTCTTACTCCAACAGAGAAGCAACAAGTACATTCTATACATAATATTGGTCAGCACAATGAGCTCCACGACGCAACGCAGTATTTATTTTCTATTGATGCTATGTGTTTAGGCAAAATTGTCACAACATACAACAGCCGGATATGACATCAATTATATAACAAAAGTTGTTTTTTGTTGTTTTTTTTTGTGCGACTATGTCGTAGTCTTGTGATTTGACTCTAGGCTTCGGATTGGATGGTCCTGGTTCGAGTCCGGATATGAGCAGCACAACGTTGTGTCCTTGTAAATGGGCGCCTTGCCCGTATTCTCTTACCGTGTAAAATGAATACCTTGTCTTTTACACTTTTGTCTCGATCGGAAAAAATGAATTGTAATATTATTGCCTAACAGGCGTCATGTCTCGTGCTACATAGTAGGTGTTGCTGTTAGCTAGGGAACCCTTGCAAAGCGCTTTGAGCCTATTTAGTAGATTTTGCGCAATTTAAGAGCTCTATCTTAAGATTTTTTAAAAATCTAAAAGCTCATTTGTGACCCTCCGTATCAAAACGGTATTATGTCGGAATGATTCAGACCCAAAAAAGTGAATTTAGAGATAGAATGATGAGAAATTGGACCTTAGAAGTTTTTGTAAAGCAAGAAATAGTCTTTATATTCCACCAGGACGTACAGAAATTAAACCCAAGTTGGATATTTGTGGCAAAGAATTCAATTTCCCTAACCGAGTGGATCCCGACATAATACCGCTTTGACACGGTTGGTCACATTTTGTCTTGTCAGGGTCCTGAAATATATATATTTTTGGGTTGTCTGAACGGGAACAATATAAGGGCATTAAAAGTATTTGGGGGCAATGACAACTTCTTCATCTAAAAATAGGACATAAGTGTCACCCATGATACAGAATTGGAAGGTATGGGGTTATCTTTCACATCCGTCCCATCTCTTCGCTCTCTCTCTCTCTCTCTCTCTCTCTCTCTCTCTCTCTCTCACTCTCTCTCACTCTCTCACTACCTCTCTTTCTCTATCTCTCTCATTCTCTCTCGCTCTATCTTTCTATCTATCTATCTATCTATCTATCTATCTATCTATCTATCTATCTATCTATCTATCTATCTATCTATCTCTCTATTTCTCTATCTATCTATCTATCTATCTATCTATCTATCTATCTATCTATCTATCTATCTATCTATCTATCTATCTATCTCTCTCCCTCTATATAGTATGGTACTTTGTGAGGAAGCAGGAATTAAATTAGAGCAATGGACATTTTAATTCGTGCTTCCTTTCAAAGGAGCATACTATTTCCTTGACCATAGCAACACATTTTATTTTAATTGAGATTTATATAACGCAATATCCACTAAATGTGCTCAAAGCGCTTTACAAGGGGTCCCTGGTCAACAGCAACATTAAACATGTAAGACGGGACATGACGCCTGTTAGGCGATATTACAATTTTTCGGACAAAGACAACGCTGTTAACGGCCAGGTACTCATTTTACACCTGGGTACGGTAAGAGAATGTGAGTAAAGAGTCTTTTCCAAGGATTCAATTAGAAAATCATAACTTGAGTTCTAATAGACAGAGATGGTCTACACCACTGCATACAGGGTTTAACTCAATTGATAAAATTTACGCATTTTTCCGGGTTTTCTCCGCCAGCCACACAAATCTTACAAGACACACAAATCTTACAAGACACACACATCTTACAAGACACACAAATCTTACAAGACACACAAATCTTACAAGACACACAAATCTTACAAGACAAAATGAGGAATTCTGTCGACACAAGCACAAAGGAAAATGCATTGTTTGCTTCGGGGATTTAGAGGTGAAAACCTGATAACCTTGGGTGTAATAATGATATTATTATTATTCATTTTTTTGAGGTCATGTGTACTCCAATGATGGTATATTAATATTATGGTTATCCTTGAAGACACTAAGACAAGTCATTTCGGGGTGAAAAAGAACGAAGGAAGGGGAGATAATAATTGATCGTGTGATGATTATACACTGGTATGATGTTAAACAAAATAGCCTTGTCGGGTAGTGTGATGATGATGATGATGATGATGATGATGATGATGATGATGATGATGATGATGATGATGGTGGTGGTGGTTGGGATGGTGGTGGTGTTGGTGGTGATCATGATGATGATGGTGGTGGTGGTGATGATCATGATGATGATGATAATTAAAATAATACTCAACCGAAGAGAAAGAAGGAAATATGAAAGGGTGACTTCGTTTTTCATTATTTTTTTGGACAGAAAGTTTTATATTCTATTGAAATGGATAGAGATAGATAGATATAGATAGATAGATTGATAGATAGATAGATAGATAGATAGATAGATAGATAGATAGATTGATTGATAGATAGATAGATAGATAGATAGTCAGATAAATAGATAGATAGATAGATAGATAGATAAATAGATAGATTGATAGATAGATAGATAGATAGATAGTCAGATAAATAGATAGATAGATAGATAGATAGATAGATAAATAGATAGATTGAGAGATAGATAGATAGAGATAGATAGATAGATAGATATAGATAGATAGATAGATAGATAGATAGATAGATAGATTGATAGATAGATAGATAGATAGATAGATAGATAGATAGATCGATAGACAGATAGATAGATAGATAGATAGATAGATAGATAGATAGATAGATAGATAGATCGATAGACAGATAGATAGATAGATAGATAGATAGATAGATAGATAGATAGATAGATAGATAGATAGATAGATAGAGAAGAGAGAGAGAGAGAGAGAGAGGGAGAGAGAGAGACAAAGGGAAAAATAGAGAGATAGAGAGAGAGGTAAATAGATAGAGTTAAAGATAGATAGATTTTGGGCTCCAATTTCAGAAATTCGTGAGCATCTGCAATTCATTTTAGAAATTTGGAAATAAAAGTTGATCCAGACTACATCATTATTTCGGTCTCATTTGTGACCCCTCGTCTCAAAACGGTATTAATTCGGAATGATTAAGATGCTAAAATGGAATTTGCAGCCAGAAATATCATGCATAAGTTGAGTTTATATGCTTTATAGAGGAGGAGGAATATCATATTTCACTGTGCTAAATACCAACGTTTCATATTTTTGACCTGTTTAACTATAATTTGACTTTTTAGCATCTGGTCCATCCCGACATAATACCGTTTTGAGACGAGGGTCACATTTAGTCCTTTTGAGGGTAAATTGATGATTTTAAAGGTAACTATAGTGATTATGAATTTATTCTCCTAAAGACAATGTTTATTAAGCAGGCAGGTCAACAGCATTCCGTCTAGAATATTCCAAACTGAATGAATCGGTTCGTTCAAATTTTCCTAGCTTCTATCTTTACTTACCTACTTAATCCTCTTCTGGCCTTGAGGCACACACAGGGCATCCACCAGACATCTCCATTTTATTTCGGATCAGCTGCTTTTTAGGGGCTGTATTCCAGGACAGGCTTGCTTCCTGTTATTCTTTCTCCATGGTTTTTCGTCGGGTTTCTTTGGGTCTTTCCCATCTGCTGCATAACATTGCCATCCGGAAGTATAACGGACCAACACACAAAACTGTGTGTAAAGATGAACATTTAAAGTCAGGTTAATACGGTTTAGTGAGAATTACTCATAAACGCGGATGGCAAAAAAACAAAAAAACAAAAAACAAAACAAAAAAAAAAACAACCCAATAACAAAGACCTGAGTGACGTCATCTTCGAACTATCTATAATATTATTGTTTTGTTTTGAGAGTTTATTCCCATAGCAACAATGAGCCCCAAACAATGTGGGTTATTAGACCTGCAAATAAGTAGACGCTAATGTCTACATAAGTTGTAACCCATGAAAACATGTCTTGTGTCTGGATGATACTTTTAGGTTATTTCACACTAAGTAAACTGATGGCCAACCCTTGGAATCTACAAAAATAAAGTGAGTGGAGCAGGCACTTATGTTGGCAACAACAAGAGATGAAGTGAGTTGGAAAGTGCCAGAAGACAATAGAGAATAAAAATTTTGCGGCGGTGATGTTGGGTTTGACCTTACTGGTACGACAACTCCGCTTGGCCGGGAAGAGCGTGACTCTACCGTATGGGCTATCCACGATCCCAAAAAAGATCTTCTCTAACCCTAGTCATTATTAGAGCTATCTCTCTTCCCGACTACTTGGGATCGCGAGTCCAACATACACAACTCCGCGAATCTACAACTGTTCCCTATCTGAACCATTCCCCATTGTCTTACTTTTTCGCGTATGTTTTTAATTATTGTAAGCTTATATTTTTTTTTAACTGTCTCGCTCATCTTCTACCTTTTCATTGTCGCTGGAATGACCTAATTGTGTCGCAAGACCTTGAACTCCTAAGTTCAACAAAACAAACCTGTTTTCGGAGAAAAATGAACATCATAAACTATTTTCTGAGAAAAATAAACATCATAAACTGTTTTAAAATGAATATCATAAACTGTTTTCTGAAAAAAATGAACATCTTAAACTGTTTTCTGAGAAAAATGAACATCATTAACTGTTTTCTGAGAAATATGAACATCATTAACTGTTTTCTGAGAAAAATGAATATCCTAAACTGTTTTCTGAGAAAAATGAACATCATAAACTGTTTTCTTAGAAAAATGAACATCATAAACTGTTTTTTTTTTTTGAGGAAAAATGAACATCATAAACTGTTTTCTGAGAAAAATGAACATTAGAAACTGTTTTCTGAGAAAAATGAACATCAGAAACTGTTTTCTGAGAAAAATGAACATCAAACTGTTTTCTGAGAAAATGAACATCATAAACTGTTTTCTGAGAAAAAATGAACATCAGAAACTGTTTTCTGAGAAAAATGAACATTAGAAACTGTTTTTTTTTTCTGAGAAAAATGAACACCATAAACTGTTTTCTGAGAAAAATGAACATAAACTGTTTTTCTGAGAAAAATGAACATAGACTGTTTCTTCGACTATGGCGGAATTCGTCCTACAGAGTGCTGGAATATCAAAGACTCGAGTTCGCCATTGAAACCCTTTGAAGTGGGGCCGGTCACTTGTGTTGGCCTTTCGTCTTTTAAGACAGAGTAGATGGAAGTGGTTTGTGACAGGATGGGGCAAGGCGGTGGTGGTTTGTTGTGGGATGGGTGAAGGGGGGGGGGGGGGGGGTTGAGGAGGAAGGAGAGTATGGTGGAATGGAGGTGAAGGAAGGAAGGAATTAGTGGGGGAAAGAAGAGGTGGGAGAGTAGATAGGAGAAAGGTATGAAGAGGAAGAGGAAGAAGTAAGTAAAGAAGAAGAAGAAGAGGATGATGGTGATGGTGATGGCGATGATGTTGATGATGATGAATCTGCTTTGATGATGATGATGATGAGGATGATGATGATAATGATAGTAATAATAATGATTATAATGATAATTGTAATAATATTAGTAATGATGATGATTATGATGATCATAGAGAGAGGCATATAGACGGACAGACAGACAGAGAGAGTCAAAGAAGGCGGCAAACAGACAGACAGACAGACATGCACACACATACACAGATATAGGCAGATATATATATATATATATATATATATATATATATATATAAATATATATATATATATATATATATATATATATATATATATAAGAGAGAGAGTGAGAGAGAGAGAGAGAGAGATACAGAGAGACAGACACACGCACATACAACACACACACACACACACTCACGGAGCTTGATAGACACACACACAGAGAGAGAGAGAGAGAGAGAGAGAGAGAGAGTGTGTGTGTGTGTGTGTGTGTGTGAGAGAGAGAGAGAGAGAGAGAGAGAGAGAGAGAGAAGAGAGAGAGAGAGAGAGAGAGAGGGAGAGAGAAAGAGATTATTCACAAGACAATGTTTGTATTCCATTACATGCCTATTTGCGTGCTTGTTTTGCCTTAGCACTCACACCGTTCCATTCATCCGCGAAAGAAGGAAAAAAGAAACAATATAAGTCAGTATATATATAATATAGGGTGTTTCTGCAGATTAGGGTTACGTAACTTGTAAATCAATAATAATGCTAGTTACCGTTCCTGTCTTACGTCACGGCCCCTTCTTAATTGACCGTCTTCACAAATGGTACAGTATCGCCCCGTGTTCATTAGCAGACGGCGTCTATAGGATATATATTATTACTACACATCTAGAATATAACCAGCATTTTCTTTCTCAAACTGAATGACGGAATTTGAGAGGTAAAATGTTCCAACTGCTATGCACCTTTTGACCTTAGACCTTGTTACCGTGTTTGGATATATCTATCGTTAAGTAAAATATAGTTCGAAGATGACGTCACTCATGTCTTTGTCATTGTTTTTTTGCCATCCGCGTTTATGAGTAATACTCACTTGAACTCTATTAACCCGACTATAAACGTTCATGGATACACACCATTTTATGTGTTAGTCCGTTATACTTCCGGATGGCGATGTTATGAGCTTCTTAGCCAAGCGCATGCTATCTATAGCTTGACCGTAGCCATCGTAAAGTTATAAGACCAAAAAATGACGTCAAAATACCAGTCCTTTGCCACAAAAGAAAACAAATCGTGAAATGTATTCAATAGCTCAACCAATGAGATAACTTGTTTCCATATCTACTAACGACACCTCACTAGGCGGTGAAAAAAAAAATAAAGACGTCAAACTGCCAGTCCTTTTGGATTTCAGTATCAGGCTATAACATAACGATGGCTACGGTCTTGGCGCAGCCATCGTTATAGATAGAATGCGCTTGGCCAAGGAGTTCACAACATTGCCATCCGGAAGTATAACGGACCAACACACAAACTCTGTGTAACCATGAACGTTTATAGTCAGGCTAATACAGTTTAGTGAGAACAACTCACAAACGCGGATGGCAAGAACAATAACAAAGGCCTGAGTGACGTCATCTGCATACTATCTATAGATAGTTCGAAGATGACGTCACTCAGGTCCTTGTTATTGTTTTTTGCCATCCGCGTTTATGAGTAATGCTCACTGAACTGTACTAACCTGACTATAAACGTTCATGGATACACACAGTTTTGTGTGTTGGTCCGTTATACTTCCGGATGGCAATGTTGTGAGCTTCTTAGCCAAGCGCATACTATCTATACTATAGATAGTATGCAGATGACGTCACTCAGGCCTTTGTTATTGTTTTTGCCATCCGCGTTTGTGAGTTGTTCTCACTAAACTGTATTAACTAGACTATAAAAGTTCATGGTTACACAGAGTTTGTGTGTTGATCCGTTATACTTCCGGATGGCAATGTTGTGAACTCCTTGGCCAAGCGCATTCTATCTATAGATAGTATGCGCTTGGCTAAGAAGCTCATAACATTGCCATCCGGAAGTATAACGGATCAACACACAAAACTGTGTGTATCCATGAACGTTTATAGTCGGGTTAATACAGTTCAGTGAGCATTACTCATAAACGTGGAGTCAAAAAACAATAACAAAGACCTGAGTGACGTCATCTGCATACTATCTATAGCCTGACACTGAAACCCAAAAAGACTGGCAGTTTGACGTCATTATTTGGTTTTTGCACCGCCTAGTGAGTTGTCGTTAGCAGATCTCATGGAAACAAGTTATTTCATTGGTTGAACTATTGAACTCAACTCACGATTTGTTTTCTTTTGTGGCAAAAAACTGGCATTTTGATGTCATTTTTTGGTCAGTGTCAGGCTATAACTGTACGATGGCGACGGTCGAGATGTGGCATGGATTTAGAAAATAATAATATATTATTATTATTATTATTATTATTATTATTATTATTATTATTATTATTATTATTATTATTATTATTAATATATAAGGAACAAAATTGACGTCACTCAGCTCTTTATTATTGTTTTAGACAGTATTATTTTGGTGATTAGTTCCCACTAAATTATATCAATCAAACTATAGATAGTTCGAATATGACGTTACACATGTCTTTTTTATTGTTTTTGCCATCCGCGTTTATGAGTAATTCTCACTAAACTGTATTAACCAGACTATAAAAGTTCATGGTTACACAGAGTTTGTGTGTTGGTCCGTTATACTTCCGGATGGCAATGTTGTGAACTCCTTGGCCAAGCGCATTCTATCTATCTATCTATCTATCTATATATATATATATATATATATATATATTATATATATATATATATATATATATATATATATTATTGTAATATTTACCGCAATGTTTGAGACAGTCTACATTTTTATGGGAAAGTAGTAGGTCTAAGTTGTGTCGTAGTGTCCATTTTGTGTCTAAGAGTGCTCAACGGTGCGGAGCTGTGTATTGAATCGTGTTTGATACAAATATGGTACCATATTTGTATCAAACACGATTCAATATATATATATATATATATATATATATATATATATATATATATATATATGTGTGTGTTGTAAGAGAGTAAGCCTATGCAAAAGGTTATCTAAGACATTTGGTGCAAACTGTCAATTATATATCAGCAAATGGGTTTAGTGAGTACATAATGCAGGCATATCAGTTAAACTTGGTCCATGCATGATAGGTTTGGGCAGTTATTATGTCAAAGTTACTGGACAGGTTATCATGTTGAGTACTATTTAATCAATCATTCTTAAATTGGTTTAGGGGTGTTGAAACAGGTGAAAGGGGCATTTATCAAAATAATGTTATATCATAAAAGGCGGGGTTTAACATCAATATGTAGGAATTGACGTTTCAGGTTTGATTATGATTTGGTCTTACTCTTAGGGGTTGGATTATAGACTGACAGGGAACTGTCAAAACTGCAAGGGGGCGTGGAAACAATGGAACTGTGGGTAAAATTTTGATAGGGATAAAAGAGGATGTTTCGAGGAAAACAGGATTCTCATTCTACCTTTGGAATTCTGCATTCAACTTGACCATGAGCTGCACACTTTAAACCTATTGTGCTCACCATCATTTATTTGCATTTACGAACTTAGAAATATTTCACGTATATTGAAAATGGTTACTTAGGCAAACGACTTAACATTTGGATTGATTTTACGGATTTGGAATTTATGAAACTGATTGAATTATGACTATGCTATTTGATTTGGATTTGGAATTAATCATGATTTGGATTATGAATTTATCACAAACAAATAAGCTGTAAGAAGTGAACTTGGAATCTGGACTTTTATTTGAATGTCTTGATGTTGTACATTCAGTTATCATCATCGGCCCTTGAACTCTTTATTCATTATTAACATCTACAACACAACGCAAAGGATAATACTACCATCTATCAAAAACACCACTATACGATCACAAGTCATTACATATGTGTGCGACTACCCCACAGTGTGTGTGTGTGCGTGTGTGTGTGTGTGTGTTGTGTTGAATGAAGGTATGATTGAACGGAAGTCGATTTGACTAATGAGCCAAATAAAGGTCACCCATATCAAATATGACGTATATTATTTTACGTTTGAAGGTCTCAGCCCATTGGGAATCTAAAATTTCCTTGGCAATCAACAAGCCAGTCTGGCCAGAGATGACGAAATGCAAGACCATCTAGGCGTTGTGATGTCTCACAAGTCTCCTCTCACAGGAAAACGACAGTATCTGTGTTATGTATTGTGTTTTAGTGTACTGTTGTCTTGAAGGTACTGCCAATTCCTACATTTCGGAACTAAATGAAAGATATTCAAAACCCCGCTCCTTACGTTCGGCCAGTGATTCCATCAAACCAGTTGTCCCGCGAATGCGCACAAATGCTGGAATGAGATCCTTTTCTCATTTCAGACCCTCTGTTTGGAACGCCTTACCACAGAGCATTCGTGAAAAAGAATCTTTGTCTATTTTTTAACGTTCGCTTAAAAGATATCTGTTTCGTCTTTAGTATATGTTATGAGAAGCAAGATAGGTATGTCTGGTTTGTGTTGTGTTTTGTGTGTGTGTGTGTGTGTGTGTGTGTGTGTGTGTGTGTGTGGGTGGGTGTGTGTGTATGCTTTTGTGTGTGATTGAGCATGTTTCAGCCAAAGTAATTTGTAATTTAAGCGCTTAGAGTCTGTTGTCTCGGAGTTATAGAAGCGCTATATAAGTTTTCAGCGTTATTATTATTTCATTATGTTTTATATAAAAATCCGATGACAAGAACATTGGGAAGATCGATGGGCATTGGTATGTCTGGGGATAGATCAGATTGGCTCTGGACATCCCAGATAGGATGTCGTGGTGAACCAGGATGTCTAATGGTGAAGTCAATATTAAAATGACAAGAAATGAGAGATTTCAGATTTTGACAAAATATTATGTTACAGTGAATGGCATAACCAGTCAGATGGTGAAAAGGTTTGAACTGAGATATTGCCAAGTTTAGTTAGAAGGTCAATTTTTATACAAAAATGCCATAAATGATTAAATCAACTCTTTTTGTACATCTTAGGGAAATATCAAAGATTAATTTCATTTCTAAATATTCTTTACAGCTAGTCAAGTTGAAAAAGTATGAAATTTGAGAAAAGTTGATGGATACCTTTCCCATATATCTGACCATAACTTCATGAAACATCATGCGATTTACTTCAAAAAAAGATTAAAATGCTTCGGGGAGCATATTCCAAAATGTTCACCTTCCGGCTGATTATGTCATGCACTGACACATTTGTCAACTACCGTCTCAAAACGGTATAATGTTCGATACAAATACTGATACGGATGGCCATCATCATCATCATCATCATCATCCTAGCTTGTCGCTCCAACACCGAACCCACTCCACAGCATCTCTGGAGCAGACTCTTAGGTCATGGTCAGTGCAGCTGGGCCCATCCTGGCATTCTCAAAGGATGTGTGCTCCATCGGCTGCTCTGGGCATCCACATGTACACAATCTAGTCTCAGCCATCCCCCACTTTTCATGCTTCCAGCTGTTCTCACTAAACTGTATTAACCAGACTATAAACGTTCAAGGTTACACATAGTTTTGTGTGTGTTGGTCCATTATACTTCCGGATGGCAATGTTATGAGATTCTTAGCCAAGCGCATACTATCTATAGATCGCTCCATTGGCTGTAGAAATTTACTGAATAAAGGCATCCGTGTCCAAGAGAACAGGGGACACAGAACATAAAACGCAACAGATAGAAAAAGGGGAAAAGAACGACCCACCCTCACCCCCCCCCCCCCTCATCCCCCATTTCAACGTCCCTAAACGGTCCATCTCAATACAAACCCAAAGGCAAAATTGAAAAAAAAAAAATAATGTAGTAAAAAGTGACACTCGCTCACACTCAATCACACACACACACACACACACACACACACACACACACACACACATACATACATACATACATACATACACATTTACAAACACACAAAACAATATCGTGGGTAATTTCAATGAGTTCATCCGAACCCACTTACGGGCTTAGTTATACACTGTTGTAATGGACAATATTTTGCGTCATTTCTTTGTTGTTGATATTTCTATTACGACAATTGCCCCATAAGGAATTTGGGTTATCAGACCTGCAAATAAGTGCACGTCGGCAAATTTCCAATCAGCCATTGCACAATGCTACAGTTTTATTTCCTTTTTTTTTGTGTTCCATTTTTCATTTCCTCTCGTCTCTTTAATAAAAATTTCAAAATTCTTTTAAAATCTCATAGACACAACAACCTTTTTCAAAATATCAAGGAGAATAGAATGAATGGTCAATGGCAATCGTGTATCATTGCAAAATCCCTGTGTTGTGAATGGAGAACGAGATGGCAAGTGTGTTAAGTTATCTTGGGAATAGAACATATTATTATAATATAATATTATTATGTAAGACGATTTTATCCAGAATTCTCCATCACGAAATTCAAACAATAGCAATGAAAGCAAAACTCACTCCTCGACATTTCAATGTTTATTTTGATTCCTTGACCGAATTATTTATTTTTTAAAAAGGCTTTTATTTTTGTTTCTCTCCTTCTCTACTTTTCTCCTCCTTCTCCTCTTTCTTTTTCTCCTCCTTCTTCTTCTCCTTCTCCTATTTCTCCTGCTTTTTCTCATCCCTCTCCTTGTCCTCCTCCTCCTCCTCCTTCTCCTTCTGATTCTTCTCTGTTCATCCTCCTCCTTCTCCGTCTCATTCTCATATTTTTCTCCTCCTCCTCCTCCTCCTCGTCCTCCTCCTCCTATTAGAGACTACAAAAGGGATTTTATAATTCATGAAATCTTTTTCTCCAAAATATAAAACAATCGCGTATAAAATCATTTAATTAAAGCTTTCACTGGATCTTGGGTTCGAGCCTTGCTCGACGCATAGTTAACTCCTCGGAAAAGACTCTTTACTCACATTCTCTCAGCGTACTCGGGGTATAAAATGAGTACCAGGCCGTTAACAGCGTTGCATCTGTCCCCAAAAAAATTGTAATATCGCCTAACAGGCTCATGCAACGTCCTACATGTTAAGTGTTGCTGTTGGCCATGGACCCCTTGTAAAAGCGATTTGAGCACGTTCAGTGGATATTGCACTATATAATAATAATAATAATAATAATAATAATAATAATAATAATAATAATAATAATAATGAAAATAATAATAATAATAATAATAATAATAATAATAATAATAATAATAATGATAATAATAATAATAATAATAATAATAATAATAATAATAATAATAATAATAATAATAATAATAATAATAATA
This sequence comes from Berghia stephanieae, assembly GCF_034508935.2. Taxonomy (NCBI): domain Eukaryota; kingdom Metazoa; phylum Mollusca; class Gastropoda; order Nudibranchia; family Aeolidiidae; genus Berghia; species Berghia stephanieae. The sequence goes on from NC_088373.1 coordinate 8,478,510, forward strand.
ATGGTAATAATGATGATGATGATGATAATAATAATAATAATAATAATAATAATAATAATAATAATAATAATAATAATAATAATAATAATAATAGTAATAAGATGAAAATAATAATAATAATAATAATAATAATAATAATAATAATAATAATAATATAATAATAATAATAATAATGATGATAATAATGATAATAATAATAATAATAATAATAATAATAATAATAATAATAATGATAATAATAATAATAATATAATAATAATAATAATAATAATAATAATAATAATAATAATAATAATAATAATAATAATAATAAATAATAATAATAATAATAATAATAATAATAATGTCCTAAAAAAAGATGGCAATTTGATATTTGGTTACACATTTATAACAATACAATATTGACAAAGACACACACACACACACACACACACACACATACACACATACACACACAGATGCACACTAGTAACATAGTAGTCATCGAAATAAATAAATAAATAAACATATGAACGCTCTTGGAGTGCCCAACATGAGCCACAAGTCTTCGCCATTCTGACCTGTCCCCCAAGAGCAGCTCACGGGTGTTGTCCATTTCAGTGTCATCTAGCAGACAGTCAACGTATGTTTTTTTTCTGCCTGCCTCTGCTTCTGGTTCTTTATCAAGTGGTTCTCATAGCAGCACATGACTGCTTGCAATCTCCTCCTTGTGTCTCCTCCAGCACTGCCCCGCAGGTCTCAGTCTTCTCTGTTGTATCTTCGAAGTCACTATGTCATTAAATTAATTAATTATGTCTTTTGCGCCACGATATCATAAGATATCGTCGCCTAGGCATTCCACGAAGGAATATAGATAACCCATTAAACAAGATGTCTGATGTCAACAGGAACCACCCATGTTGTCCAAGTGAGCAAATTGGGGATTAATAATCTTGCTCAAGGAATAAAACGAAAGTGCCCGAAGCGGGGCTCGAACCTGGGCCATCCGGATCACAGTGCAATGCCTTAATCACTCGGCCTCTTCGCCCTATGTCATTATGCAATAATAATAACTTCCGTTAACCCTCTCCTTACCAGCCATTTTCAGGATTTTCCCCAAAACTTCACACCCAACTAACACAAAAATATATTATTTTTTAGCACTCAAACACAATAACAGTAAATTCTTGCGATAAATAATTTCTTTAGCAAAATATAGACTCTTCTCTACAACACACTGTTCATTTTCTTTAAATTTTATGATGTACAAGAGAAATTTAAATAGGAAAAATGTTGGTTGTATCGTAACGAATGTGACGATTTTCCTATAGTTGGGAAGGAGAGGGTTACGTCCCAAGTTTGCGAGGGTTTTCTTTTTTTTTGCCAAGATGCGGCGGGCCATTCATTTAAATCGGTCGATATAATTTATTGAAGGCCGAGTTTTCTGGCCAAACTTTCAAATAATATGGTATTTTCCATAAAACGACAGATTGATCATCCCTTGCATTCCCCCACAAAGCCATTTCTATTCAATGCCCAGCAGCTACGTTCTATAGCCACATCCCTAATGTCTCTGATCCGCTGTGAGAACCGAACGGTCCCAATGCCCGAATTTCTGATCGTAGTGTGATTGTCCTTAAATATAACCCAGTGTATTCATACGCACCACAATTAGAGACAGCATGAATAATGAATATTCATACCAGATGATACATTGAGCCGATGTGTCTGCCCCATGGTATAAAGACCGATATCGAAATAAGACTATCACTATCACTGGGTTGTCTTGAACATTGGAGAAAATAACTTTTTTTACAAATATTTTGGACAAAAAGAAAAAAAATAACAACAAAATAACAGCAAGTTTAAAAGTCGAGCATTGCCTGAGGATTCATATCTATTTTATACCTCTCGCACTCTTCTTCTTCTTCTTCCTCCTCCTCCCCCTCTCCTCCTTCTCCTCCTCCTTCTTATTCTCCTCATCCTCCTCTTTCTCTTCATGTATCTTTTTCTCTTTTTACTCCCCCTCCTCCTTTTTTCTCCTCCCTCCTTCTTCTCATCCTTTTCCTCTCCCTCCTCCTCCTCCTGCTCCTCATCCTCCTCCTCCTACTGCTACTACCACTACTACTACTTCTACTACTACTACTACTACTACTACTACTACTACTACTACTACTACTACTACTACTACTACTACTACTACTACTATATACTACTACTACTACTACTACTACTACTACTACTACTACTACTACTACTACTACTACTACAACTACTACTACTACTACTACTACTACTACTACTACTACTACTACTATTACTAATACTACTACTACCACAACAACAACAACAACAACTACTACTACTACTACTACTACTACTACTATACTACTACTACTACTACTGCTACTACCACTACTACTACTACTACTATACTACTACTACTACTACTACTACTACTACTACTACTACTACTACTACGACTACTACTACTACTTCTACTACTACTACTACTAATACCACCACTATATATATATACACACACCCACCCCACACACACACACACACACGCGCACTCACAGTGTCACGCATACGCAAACACGAATCCACCCACACAATCACTTACATTGGTACATGCAAGCATCTGTTGTTGATACTTTTATTGAACTGTAAGATATTAACGATAATGTTAACCTCCTGTAAGCAGCCATTATATACGAATGCCTACTCGTACCAAACAACAGTTATATTTGTCAAGCTACTCGTACGATACAAATGCTATGACATGGATTTGTAATTAGTGCCGGTGTGTGTGCGCACGCGTATGTGTGTATTTGACTGTGTGTTTGTGTATATGTGATTAGGGAATAGCGTCAATTAAGAATGCTTGAGATATTGATATAGGTGCGTGAGGAGTCTTTAGGACAGGAGAAGGGAGGGGGAAAGGGGAGCGACCGTGCATGATATTTGTTAAACAGAATGAGATTGATCGACATAGAGAAGTAGGGGGGGGGGATAAGAAGAGAGAATAAGAGAAAGAGGGGGGGGGGGAGGAGGGGAGTACAGATACAGAGAGATATAAGAGAAAGATAGAGAGATAGGGAGAGAGAGAGAGAGAGGGAGGGAGGAGATAGAGATAGAGATAGAGATAGAGAGGTCTAGATATAGAGAGAGGGATAGAGAGAGTGATAGATTGATAGTTAGATAGATACATAGATAGATAGATAGAGATATGAGAGAGAGATAGAGAGAGAGAGAGAGAGAGAGAGAGAGAGAGAGAGAGATCACCGTTTATTATATAGGACACAAAGAGAGGAAAAGACTGATACTAATCTATACAAATTCAGATAACCCAAAGTTCTATCGTATTGTGAAATCAAAACAAAACAACGGAAAATAGCGGCGTAGATTCATTTATATACATAGGGTTGAAAATATCATTGAACTACTCCACTATCTTGTTGGTTTATGTACTGATATGTGGTCTTGTGGTATGACATTCGCTTTCGGAACGGAAGGTCCTGGGTCAGAGCCTCTCACGGCCCATAGTTGAGTCCTTGGAAGAAAAAAAATTGCTCTTTACTCACATTCTCTCACCGTACACAGGTATAAAATGAGTACCCGTCCGTTAACGGCTATTTCTCTCTCGGAAAAAAAATATTGTATTATCGCTCGTCTCGTTCTACATGTTACGTGTTACTGTTGGCCATGGATCCTTTGTAAAGAGTTTTGAGCACGTTTAGTGGATATTGCGCAATATAAACGTTCAAGTGTCTTTGGGTTTTATTGTTTGTTTGTTTGTTATTTATTATTATTATTTTTTTTTGGGGGGGGGGGGGGGGTTGTGAACGCGACATCAATGTCTACCATATGACTTTCTTTCAATCATTGATATCACGCCGTGACAAGGCATTCCTTGTTAACAACGATAATTACTTTCTGACGATGTTTTCACTACGCAAGATATTGACCATGTGCCCAGGGCGAGGTGACCAATAGATAGTATAGATAGTATGCAGTAGGCTAAGGAGTTCACAACATTGCCATCCAGAAGTTTAACGGACCAACACACAAAACTGTGTGTATCCATGAACGTTTATAGTCAGGTTAATACAGTTCAGTGAGCATTACTCGTAAACGCGGATGGCAAAAAACAATAACAAAGACCTGAGTGACGTCATCTTCGAACTATCTATAAGCCATTCCACTTCTACTACGATAGCTTAGTTGGTAGAGCACTCGCTGCTGCTTCACACGCAAAGGGACCGAGATCGATCCCGGGCGCAGTCGAGATTTTCTCTGATCCCCCCCCCCCCCCCCCCCCTTCCCCCGCTCACCCCTTTGTCCATACAGCAGTGATTTAGTAGCTGAGGCTGTTAGATCTGGCGGAAAGTACTTTGCGATAAACTAGCGCCTAATCCAAAGGATAGCAAGCAATTGATATTGTCTGTTTCACGTTATAGAAACCGGGATAACCCCCCCCCCCCCTTATGGGCCTAAAGGCTCAGAAGGACTACTACTTCGACCCACGAAACTCGGATTCAAACCCCACCACTCATCTTAAAAACAAACCAATCCTATAGATAGTTCGAAGATGACTTCACTTAGGTCTTTGTTATTGTTTTTTGCCATCCGCGTTTATGAGTAATGCTCACTGAACTGTATTAACCTGACTATAAACGTTCATGGATACACACCGTTTTGTGTGCTGGTCCGTTATATTTCCGGATGGCAATGTTGTGAGCTTCTTAGCCAAGCGCATGCTCTCTATACTGTTCTCTTTCCATAACGTAAAAAAAAAAAAATTCCTAACGATAAATATGTTTATCTTTGGTTCTTTTTGACGTGATGGAAACGAGCCACATGAGTTGGGCGTGACATCAACACATGAAGGACCCGGGGTTCCAACACCCGCCCTGGCCTTCTATGGTTTCTGGGTTTTTAAATTATTTTAATTTTAATTGAACAATCAAGTTATTTATTCCCTATTGCTCACTTATTGGAACTGCACTGCGGCTAACGCCTTGAATCTGTATCTATTAAACAATATAAATCTGAACATTTAATTTCTACATTGGTCATGTATTGTCACTTACTTTATTAATCAGTGCTAAGTTGTATTTTGTTTTAATTGACCATTTATATATAGAGCAATATAATACACTAAACTGGCTCAATGTGGTTTACAAGTTGTCCAAAGTCAACAGCAACTTTTCGTGTGTTAGTCAACAAATGACGCCTACTATATTTTTTTCTCTAATAAGGACAATGCCGTTAACAGCAGATTACGCATTGTACACCTGAGTACAGAGAGAGTATGGGCAAGGGTACAGAAGCGTGGCTCAGCGGCGTACGGTCTTTGCTTCGTACCCGAAAGGTACCTAGTTCGATCACCCGTCGCAGCGCTATAATGTGGGCTTGAGCAAGTCACCTCGCCCTAGTTCAGTTTGCGGCGCTGCACTGCGGCTAAAGCCTATGTTATTCCAGTTTTCCCTTGGAAGAGAACCCTAGAGACAAAGTTCCACGAAGGGATGAATAAAGGTAATTTTATTTTATTTTATTTTGTTTTCACTTGTCAAAAAAATTTAATGAGCCTTATCCAAGGACCCAACTATGCGCCACTTAGAGATCGGACTCAAACCTCGGACCTTCCGCCCGGAGGCGAGTGTCATTATATTAAGATTGAACTTTATAAAGCGCAATATCCATTAAATGTGCTCAAAGCGCTTTACAAGGGGTCACTGGTCAACAGCAACATTTAACATGTAGGACGGGACATGACGCCTGTTAGGCGATATTACAAATTTTTCGGACATAGACAATGCTGTTAACGATCAGGTACTCATTTTACACCTGAGTACGGTGAGAAAATGTGAGTAAAGAGCCTTTTTCCAAGGATTCAACTATGCGCTGAGCGCAAGGCTCGAACCCAGAACCTTTCGATCCGAAAGCGAGTGTCATACCACAAGACCACATAGCCGCACATATCGTAAAACCACATAGCCGTATAGAAGGAACGAAGGATGGAGAATGAAAAGACAGAGAGGGAGAGGAAAAGAGTGAAAGGAGGTATATTAAAAGATTATTGATCCCCGCCTCGCATCCGAATTAAGCAATAAGTTATACGAAATTCTGTCATCAAGGGAGCGAAGTCGATGTTGTAGCAATTATGTCCCCTTTTTTTGGGTCTTCAACCCGGCCGTCTATTTTTATCCGGGATGAATTTCTTAGGGGGGGTCATTACGACCCGGTGCACCGGAATGCTAGAATCTTTATCTGTGATAATAAGAGATAATTTGAGATAATTTTCTCTTTGTTTCGATAGAAATTGCCTCGCATATTTTTTTTTCTTTCGTTGTTTTTTTTTTTTTTTTTTTTAAGTTTTTATTTTCGTCCTTTGCCGTAGCTGTAGATAATTTCTTCATTTATTTAATGTATTGCTAAAGTCAAGGCATATTTTATTCCAAGTGCAAGATATCGGTGGGTTGCGTAATAGAAGAAACGAAATTGACGTCAATCGGGTCTTTTGCTTTTCGTCTTCCATAGGGGCAGCGTGGCTCCGCGGTATGGTCTTTGCTTAGTAAACGAAAGGTGCCGAGTTCGATCACCCGCTTTGTAGCATTGAATAAGTCACCTCGCCCTGGCTCAACTTACGGCGCTGCACTGCGGCTGATGCCTGGGTTACTCCTTGGAATAGACCCTAGAGACAAATTTCCACTACGGGATGAATAAAAGGAACTTTAATTGTCTTTTTTTTTGTGGAGTAGTTCTCACTAATATCACTAAATTGTTTTAATCCGACTAGTGATGAAGTGAGTAGGAAAGTGCCAGAAGACAATAGAGAATACAAATTTCGCGGCGGTGATGGGGGTTTGAACCCGCGACCTTACTGGTACGACAACTCCGCCTGGCCGGGAAGAGCGTGACTCTACCGTATGATCTATCCACGATCCCAAAAAACATCGTCTATAACCCTAGTCATTATTAGATCTCTCTCTATCTCTCTCTATCCCTCTCTCTCTCTGTCTCTCTCCTCTCTTTCTCTCTCTCTATCTCTCTCTATCTCTCTCTCTATCTCTCTCTCTATCTCTTTCTCTCTCTCTATCTCTCTCTATCTCTCTCTCTCTATCTCTCTCTCTCTCTATCTCTCTCTCTCTCTCTCTCTCTCTCTCTCTCTCTCTCTCTCTCTCTCTCTCTCTCTCTCTTTCCCGACTACTTGAGATTTTGATTTTTATTCTCTATTGTCTTCTGGCACTTTCCTACTCACTTCAGCTCTTGTTGTTATCAACATAAGTGCCTGCTCCACTCACTTTTTCTGAATTAATCAGACTATTAACGTTTAAGGTTACACATAGTTTTCTGAGTTTGTAAGCCATATCGGACTTACTTTGACTTATGCTGCGGAGCATAGGGCCTCCACAGCACTCTTCCATCTTCTTCTGTCCTTGGCACAGACCGTTGCCTGGCGCTGATATGACCTTAATGTGTTGCAAGCGCCGTAAAGCCTTTAAAAACAAAAAAAAAAAAAAAACAAAACAGACCATTGCCTCACTTCAGGTAAGATTGGAGACGCACACATTTCAATCTTGGTGAAGGCTTCTCTTCCAAGTCTGTTTTGGACGATCCCGTTTCCTCTTGCCCTGTCGTCATATCGGGCTGACGGATATTGTGAATTTTAAAAAAAATCTTAACGCACGGCATCAATAGTTCAGTAGGTTAAGATAGTATGCGTTTGTCTAAGAAGTCCACAACATTGCCATCCGGAAGCTCTGTGTAATCTTGAACGTTTATAGTCTGGTTAATACAGTTTAGTGAGAATTACTCATAAACGCGGATGGCAAAAAAAAAAAGGAATAACAAATAGCTGAGTGACGTCAACTTCAAACTATCTATCTATAGACGAATACAGAATACATTGAAGATGTAGTGGTGTAGGTGAAGGTGTAGTGGGTTTGTTTGTACTTGATTAACCCTTTCAGTACCAGCCATAGGAAAATCGTCACATTCCTTACGATTCGCCCAACAATGTTCTCATTCTGATTTTTTTCCTACATCGCATCATTCGAAGAGAATATTTGGTTACAGCTATATATAGATAGAATGAATGAAGTTGACGTCACTCAGGTCTTTTTTATTGTTTTTTTTTTTTTTTTTTTGCCATCCGTGTTTATGAGAAATTGCCACTAAACTGTATCAACCAGACTATAATCGTTCATGGTTACACACCGTTTTGTGTGTTGGCCGTTACACTTCCGGATGGCAATGTTGTGAGCTTCTTAGCCAAGCGCATACTATCTATAGCATCCAACTCAATTGGATTCAATAGTCTGATGTCATGTCGCACAGCAACGGCGGCCATCGTGATTCTAAACAAAGAAAATCGTTACTTTTTATTCTTCATGCTGACTAGAACTTTTCATATGTCATGTGATCAGAATGTATAAAAGTCAAAAAATGATCATTTTTATAATGTTTTTCTCCCCTGGATACACTTGTATGCTCGTCGTAGAAATACTTCATAAGGGCGTCCGCCATTGTTCCGATAGTTTAGAGACAGTTACTAAGTTACCATGCGTCATTACGAGGGAAGTGACGTCATGACTGTTGAAGTCAATTGCTAGTGTGCGTATGTCTGGATGTGACTTTTAGGTGATCTCAATCTAAGTACAATGATGGTGTGCTATTGGAATCTACATCTGTTCCCTATTTGAACCAACTATCCTTTGTCTTACCTTTTCTGTTGTGCTTTAATCGTAATTCCAGACATTTTTGACTCTCCCATTTTTTTCTCCTTTTTAAATAACTCAATCTTCTCTCTCTCTCTCTCATCCTCTCTCTCTCTCTCTCTTCTCCTTCTCTCTCCTTCTTCTCCTCTCTCTCTCTCTGTCTCTCTCTTCTCTTCTTTCTATCTTTTCTCTCCTCCTCTCTCTCTCTCTCTCTCTCTCTCTCTTTTCTCTTTTCGCTCTTTCTCTTCTCTCTCTCTTCTCTCTCTCTCTCTCTCTCTCTCTCTCTTCTAGCTTTTTCAGCTCTCTAATTCGCCCTTACTCTCTCTCTCTCTCTCTCTTCTCTCTCTCTTCTCTCTCTCTCCACGCACCTTTCGTCTAGCCTTTTCATTCTCTTTTTCGTCCTTTCTCTCTCTCTCTCTCTCTCTCTCTCTCTCTATCTCTC
>NC_088373.1:8487756-8492756 GCF_034508935.2 Berghia stephanieae
CCTTCGTCAATGGTAGAGAAAAGATGGGGTTTTGAATAATTCAAAGGACGGAAGTGGCATGCGCACACCTAGATGCCCTCACCCTAGTTAAAGACGGTAAATTTCCGGTATCTCAACAAACATGAATCAATAGCCGAACGCGTGTAAGGGTTGGTAGGTTACCTCTATCACCTTCTTATCTCTATGGTCTTTGACGAGGAGGGCACGAGCTTGGTGTTTGTTTATCTTCTTTCAATTTGTAATTCAAAATGGCGCAAACATTTACTCTAGCTCAGTTCCCATGACCTTAGCACATGCTTTTGTTTTGTTTTTCTTTTTGGCGAAGTAGGAGTTGTCAGATTGGTTTAAAAAGTCCAAACTAGTTTGAGAATTGCATGTCAGAATGTAGATAGATATTGTGAGGTAAAGTTTTATTTCATTCACTATCTCCATCAACGATCTGATGCTTATACTATTTTGACGTTTTAGATTAAAAAGTAGAACACAATCAAAGTCTCAATGAAAAGAAATTACTATTTTTAAAAACTGGAATACTTAAAGTTGAATCTAAGAAGACGGGAGAAAAGCGTCGTTTCTTTTTCACGAAACCCGCCGACACCAGCCTAAACCCGCCGAGTCCCAGGTTCACTTCTCACAGGTGCACACTTCCCTGAATCTCCGGTTCACTCCCCACTGTACTGTTGCCTACTTCCCATTACTTAGTCCGATATTGTCGGGTGTCGTCGGGTTTCGTAAAAAAAGTAATTGTTTTTTTTTTTTTGTTTTTTTTTTTACGAAATCTGCCGTAACCCAGTCCCAGGTTCACTCCCCAATGGTGTACACTTCCCTGAGTCCCAGGTTCACTCCCCACTGCTGCCTACTTCCCATAACTTTGCCAGGTTCGTCAGGTTTTCGTCGGGTTTCCTCGGGTTTCGTCGGGTTTCGGCGGGTTTCCTCGGGTGTCAGTGGGTTTTGGCGGGTTTCATAAAAAAAAAATAAAAAAAAGAAACACCGGGAGAAATGTTCAGTTTTTGGTATTGGTATCGATAACCATTTCATGACACGATTACCTACCATCGATTCCTCAGTTTCTACGTAAACTATTCGTTTACTATTTAGTTAAAGAAGCTAAAGAAGTTTTTTGAACCCGAAACATTGATGAGAATTATTGTGTTCAAGACATTTCTAGACATGGGAATGGAAGTGAAGACAAGATAACTGGTCCAATTTTTAAATTGGACAAGTATATATATATATATATATATATATATATATATATATATATATATATATAGAGAGAGAGAGAGAGAGAGAGAGAGAGAGAGAGATAGTTCGAAGATGACGTCACTCAGGTCTTTGTTATTGTTTTTTGCCATCCGCGTTTATGAGTAATGCTCACTGAACTGTATTAACCCGACTATAAACGTTCATGGATACACACAGTTTTGTGTGTTGGTCCGTTATACTTCCGGATGGCAATGTTATGAGCTTCTTAGCCAAGCGCATACTAAAATGTATATATATATATATATATATATATATATATATATATATATATATGTATATATATATATATGTATATATATATATATATATATATATATATATATATATATATATATATATATATATATATTGTTTTTTTTGTTTGTTTGTTTGTTTTGTTCGTGAGGCTAGAAAGGATTTTAGCCAAGATAGAAATTCGTTTAAACGAATGTGTAATCTAACCAAAATCTACTTTTACTCATTTGTATTCTTCAACACCTATCATAGAATTTACAAAAAACAAAAACAAAAACAAACAGATAGTATGCGCTTGGCTAAGAAGCTCATAACATTGCCATCCGGAAGTATAACGGACCAAAACTGTGTGTAACCATGAACTTTTAAAGTCTGGTTAATACAGTTTAGTGAGAATCACTCACAAACGCGGTTGGCAAAATACAATAACAAAGGCTTGAGTGACGTCATCTTCGTTCTATCTATAAAGATATATAAAGGTTTGAACGATCGGAATTTTTTTTTTAAAAACCCGAAAAAAAAGAAAACAATACAATTGTGTCTAACGTTTAAATTTAAATAAATTTATGGGAAACGGGGCGGGAACAAGTGGTTTGAAAATGGTCCTGGAACAGAAGCAAAGAGGGTTGACGGTGGTGGGAGGAGATATTGTAAGGAGGAAGGGGGGGGGGGGGGGAGTGACAGGCTGGATGGAGCCGATCAACCGATTGTCCGAATGATTTAGATTATAGGGCTCCAACAGCCAGATACTCTCTCCAAAAAATGGTAAAATTTGTTATTTATGGACTTGTTGGTGTCCGGATATATTGATGTATACAATGCCAAAAACGTCTTTACCTCACTTATAGCCTGACACGAGAACCCACTCGGACTTATAGTTTGGCGTCATTTTAAAAAAAATGTCTTGTGTAGCGTCTAGTGAGTTGTCGTTAGTATTGGTGGTCAAGGAAACAATAGATAGAATGCGCTTGGCCAAGGAATTCACAACATTGCCATCCGGAAGTATAACGGACCAACACACAAACTCTGTGTAACCATGAACTTTTATAGTCTGGTTAATACAGTTTAGTGAGAACAACTCACAAATGCGGTTGGCAAAAACAATAATAAAGGCCTGAGTGACGTCATCTGCATACTATCTATAAGTGTGATTCCATCAGTTGAACTATTGAATAAAACTCATGGTTTGTTTTCTTTTGTGACCAAAGACTTGTCTTTTGACGTCATTTTTTGGTCATTGTCAGGCTTTAAGTCAAAGATGGCTACCGCATAACCAGGACAATATCGTGCCTTATGCGCTTATTTATAGATAGAATGTTGTTGAAGTCACTCAGGTCTTTGTTATTGTTTTTTTTTGCCATCCGCGTTTATGAGTAATTCTCACAAAACTGAATTAATCAGACTATAATATAAACGTCTAAGGTTACACATAGTTTTGTGTGTTGGTCCGTTATACTTCCGGATGGCAATGTTGTGAGCTTCTTAGCCAAGCGCAAACTATCTATATGAAGAGTGGTTTCCCAAATTTTCCTAACATCGTTTCTCCCATTTTGACATATTGAGGATTATTTCCCTTAAAAATCCTCATTCGGTCTTGCATTTTATCATATTTAAACTTCAAATTCACACAAATCTAAGGAACGTCTGGTGTCAAAGGGCATGATCTTTATCAACTTTCCATGTGCTCGAGGTCATTGGTCACATTGCAAAATGGGCTCAAAGTGACTTAACTAGTGAAAAGTGTTCACATATTTTGAACGATCTAACAGGTCATTGTGTTCAGCTTGACACATGGGTATGTTTACAACTTTTATAAACAAAGCAGCGTGTTTACATTTGTTCAGAAATGTCCAATCGTTGGTCAGCAACGATTCATGTGATTGATGACTCGTTTGAACGAAAACATGGATATAGATAGATCGAAGTTGACGTCACTCGGGTCATTGTTATTGTTTTTTGCCATCCGCGTTTATGAGTAGTTCTCACTAAGCTGTATTAACTAGACTATAAACGTTCATGGTTACACACAGTTGTGTGTTTTGGCCAGCTATAATTCCGGATGGCAATGTTGTGAACTTCTTAGACAAGCGCATACTATCTATAGATAGTATGCAGATGACGTCACTCAGGCCTTTGTTATTGTTTTTGCCATCCGCGTTTGTGAGTTGTTCTCACTAAACTGTATTAACCAGACTATAAAAGTTCATGGTTACACAGAGTTTGTGTGTTGGTCCGTTATACTTCCGGATGGCAATGTTGTGAACTCCTTGGCCAAGCGCATTCTATCTATAGATCGCTCCCACCCAGTGATGCGCACGAAATACAATTTGATTTCAATTTATGTCATGGAAGGAAAATCTATTAATTAAGAATAGAAAGATCGACTTAACGAGTTTAGGAAAACCAGCCTTCATATTTTCTACTACTCCTCTGAGTGAGTATAATGTAGCATATTCCGACAGAAAAGAAATATGGAATAAGATTCAATAGTCTGACGTCACGTCCGTCCAGCAACGAGCAGCTTGGTTCTAAACTGAGTAAATCGGTACTTTTTATTCTTCATGCTAGCTAGAACTTTTTCCCATGTCATGTGTTCACAGAATGTATAAAAGTAAAAAAATGATCAGATTTATAATGTTTTGTTCCTCTGGTTACACTTTTATGCTCGTCGGAAAAGTATTTCATAAGGGCATCCGCCATTGTTCCGATAGTTTAGAACGACCTACTAAGTTACTATGGATCATTACGAGGGAAGTTACGTCACAATTGTCGAACCCTATTGAAATGAACATCCGCATATTTTTTTAGACGGAGAGTAACGGGTACCAATTTGGCTTCTTTTATTTCTATCGGTATAATGTGAAGTAACAGTTTGCTGGCCAAAATGAGAAAAAAAAAAAAGTTTTTGGCCAGATTACGACAGTATCGACTGATTAGGTGATGGCCTATGGCTGATCTACATTGAGAAGAGGCAATTTGGAATGAAGATGGTGGGGAGAAGGGGCGTGGAGGGGGGGGCGGGGGGGGGGGGTAGAGGGAAGGCTAACGGGGGTGGGGGAGGGGGGTGTGTGTTTGTGGTCTAGTTTAGATATGTTGCAATTTAAGTTTTTGTTGTTATACTTCTTTTAATTGTTGTGGTTATTATTGTTGTTGTTGTTGTTGTTGTTGATGATGATGATGATGATGATGATGATGATGATGATGATGATGATGATGATGATGATAGTGTTGTTGTTGCTGTCGTTGTCGTTGTTATTGTTGAGGCTGTTAATGTTGTTATGTTGTGTCTCGTTATTGTTGGTATCTGTGTGTGAAAGTGGGCAGGGGGGGGGTGGAGGGGGGGGGGGGAGGAGTAAGTGTAAGAGGGCGGAAGGGTAAGTGGAAGGAAATAGGGGTGGGTGGATGGATGACAATTATAGTCTACTATTATTGTCGTTGTCAATTTAGTGTTCGTTGTTGTTGTTGTTGTTGTTGTTGATGTTGTGGTTGTCATTTTAGTG
>NC_088373.1:8497756-8502756 GCF_034508935.2 Berghia stephanieae
GTGTGTTGGTCCGTTATACTTCCGGATGGCAATGTTATGAGCTTCTTAGCCAAGCGCATACTATCTATAAACGTTCATGGATACATACAGTTTTGTGTGTTGGTCCGTTATACTTCCGGATGGCAATGTTATGAGCTTCTTAGCCAAGCGCATACTATCTATAAACGTTCATGGATACATACAGTTTTTTTGTGTTGGTCCGTTATACTTCCGGATGGCAATGTTATGAGCTTCTTAGCCAAGCGCATACTATCTATAAACGTTCATGGATACATACAGTTTTGTGTGTTGGTCCGTTATACCTCCGGATGGCAATGTTATGAGCTTCTTAGCCAAGCGCATACTATCTATAAACGTTCATGGATACATACAGTTTTGTGTGTTGGTCCGTTATACTTCCGGATGGCAATGTTATGAGCTTCTTAGCCAGGCGCATACTATCTATAAACGTACATGGATACATACAGTTTTGTGTGTTGGTCCGTTATACTTCCGGATGGCAATGTTATGAGCTTCTTAGCCAAGCGCATTCTATCTACTGGTAGGTTATATCCGGCTGATGAATGTTGTGAAATTTTAACTAAACACAAATAACACAATATAGCATTGAATGTATGATTCAATTTAATAAACAAAAACAGATAATGTGGATGTTTTTATTGATGGTATGTGTTTAGGTAAACTTGTCACAACATTCATCAGCCGGATACACAGTATACAAAGCTATATAGATAGTTCTACGAGCTTCGAGTAGCAACATTTATATAAGTTCGGCCAGAAAACCCGTCCTTATCTTATCAAACACTCTCAAACCTAAGACTTCACGAAATCCATTTTTTGTGTAAACTTTAACATTTCAAATCTTTACTCATTGACCCAAATTCAATCAACGTGTTTTTTCTACTACCGCAGACAAAGTAACTTACTCTATTATCAAATTACGTTAATACAACTGTTTTCACTTAAAATTAGCTTGCTTGAATGAATGTCAACTCTTGAAGACCTCAGATGCACATTCCTCCCACCAAATCCAAACATCAGTAACACACTTTATAGATAGTATGCGCTTGGCTAAGTACCTCATAACATTGCCATCCGGAAGTATAACGGACCACAAAACTATGTGTAACCATTTAATACAGTTCAGTGAGCATTACTCATAAACGCGGATGGCAAAAACAATAACAAAGACCTGAGTGACGTCATCTTCGAACTATCTATAGTCACCTGGAACAACTACTACAAAAGACGTCTAACTTCTACGTCATGCACAAGACCGAAGGGCTAGAGCGTGGCCTTCGTAAAGTCATGGCCTGACACCGTAGCCATCGTTATGTTATAGCCTGACACCGTAGCCATCGTTATGTTATAGCCTGATACTGAAATCCAAAAGGACTGGCAGTTTGACGTCATTATTTTTTTTTCACCGTCTAGTGAGTTGTCGTTAGTAGAGTTCATGGAAACAAGTTATTTCATTGGTTGAACTATTGAATACAACTCACGATTTGTTTTCTTTTGTGGCAAAAGACTGACATTTTGACGTCATTTTTTGGTCAGTATCAGGCCATTACTTTACGAAGGCCACGCTGACACTGAGCAAACAATGACGTCAAAATGCCAGTCTTTTGCCACACAAAAAAAAAAAAAAACAACAAAAAAACAAATCGTGAGTTGAGTTCAATAGTTCAACCAATGAAATAACTTGTTTCCATGAGCTCTACTAACGACAACTCACTAGGATGTGCAAAAACCAAATAATGACGTCAAACTGCGCGTCCTTTTGGATTTCAGTGTCAGGCTATAGATAGTATGCAGATGACGTCACTCAGGCCTTTGTTATTGTTTTTGCCATCCGCTTTTATGAGTAATGCTCACTGAACTGTATTAACCCGACTATAAACGTTCATGGATACACACAGTTTTATGTGTTGGTCCGTTATACTTACGGATGGCAATGTTATGAGCTTCTTAGCCAAGCGCATACTATCTATAACATAACGATGGCTAAGGCGAGAGCTCAGGTGGTCGCTGGTTCGGATAAGTAAGTAAATACGTAAGCACTTAAAATCAAATTCTTATCATTGGTATCACCTAGACATAATACCGTGTCAAGGAGGTGCGAAATCAATTCTTCCTAGACTTGAGCTCTTATATAGAGCAATATCCACTAAAGTGCTCAAAGCGCTTTAAAAAGGTTCCCTAACCAACAGCAACACTTAACATGCAAGACGAGAAATGGCGATAATACATTTTTCAGGACAGAGGCAATGCTGATAACGGCCAGGTGCTTGTTTTCAGTCAAGGATGTTGTGATCTATTTGATATGAGCTTTAAATGAGGTTTTATATAGCGCAATATTCACTAAATGCGCTCAAAGCGCTTTACAACGGGTCTCTGACCAACAGCAAAACGTAACACGTAGAACGAAACATGACGCTGTTAGACGATATTGCTTTTTTTTTTCTCTGACAGAGACAACACTGTTAAAGGCCAAGTACTCATTTTACACCTGAGCACAGTGAGAGAATATGAGTAAAGAGCCTTTTCCTAGGACTCAACTGCTATGCGTCGATTGAGCGAGTCTCAAACCCAGGACCTTCTGATCCGAAAGCGAGTGTCATACCACAAGACCACATAGCCGCATTTTATATATTCATATTCAGAACCTACGACACGGGCATGTGTTAAAAATAGCATCACGTATCGTCTTTTCCTCTTTATTTTTTTAATGAAACCGATCGTTCTCAGAGATACAAGCCCCTCTAAACTCGATTAAGGCATCGGACCGGAAGTCCATGCAAAGTCTTGAGGGAAGACCGGAAACGGAACCTCCGAATTTAAAGTGTTTTCATTGACAAGGGCAAGCGTGCTGTTTAAAGGCACGAAATGAAACAGAGAAGTAGAAAAGAGAGAAAGGGGTGTGTGTATGGGGGGGGGGGGGGGGGGTATCTTTGAAAAGTTTAGAAAAAATCTCAACTTGTGTCAAATCTGCGTGAATTTAAAAGTTTAAAAAAAAAGATTTAACGCCATTTTAAACACGTTTTCGGTTTATTTTTCTTTTATTGGTAGCCTGCAAACCCAGGAGGGTAAATTTGTTGGGTTGATGTAAGCGCTAAATATGAGGTTATTGATTATTTGCATTTAAGTAAATTACCCACAACTTCCACCAGCCGGATATAACGTACCAACACACAAAACTTTGTGTATTGTTAAAAGTTTATAGTCTGGTTGACACCATTTAATGATAACGAATCATTAAAATGGGTGTCTAAAAATAGCACCAAAACGCTGAGTGACTTCAAGTTCGTTCCTTCTATAGTAGGTAGATACGCCACTTGGGTACTGTATACCTGATTCGTAGCTATCACTAACATAACTTGGGCTTTTTATATAGCGCAGAGCTATATCTACTAACCGAGCTAAAAATGCTTTACAAGGGGTCTTTTGTCATCAGCAACTGTGCTATTCCGCTGTGGAGTATCACCGTAGCCATCGTTAACTTATAGCCTCACACTGACCAAAAATGACGTCAAAAGACAAGTCTTTTGTGTATGTGTGTTTGTTAATGTGTGTATGTGTGTGTACATCTGTCTCTGTATGTGTATTGAGACAAATGGTGTGATTAGATTGAAATGCTGACAATACGAATCAATAGTCTGATGTCACGTTTCCCGGCAACGGCGGCCATCTTGGTTCTAAACAAAGAAAATCATTACTTTTTATTCTTCAAGCTGGCTAGAACTTTTCATATGTCTTGTGACCAGAATGTGTAAAAGTCAAAACATGATCAAATTTATGTGTTTTTTTTTCCCTCTGGAAACGCTATTATGCTCGCCGGAGAAATATTTCATACGGGCGTCCGCCATTGTTCCGATAGTTTAGAGCCAGTGTTGCTAAATTACAATGCGTCATTAGGAAGGAAGTGACGTTACGACTATTTATTGAATCCTATTATGACCCCATGAATCAACGACCAAGAAGGTGTAATTGAAGGGCTGGGGGGAGACGGGGGGAGGATGATCGTGTGATCTGCTGGCGTCAAATCACCGTTATCATTGGGGGTTGATGGCACTCGACCCAGATAATCAGCCCTTCAAACTGTCATCATTTTTCACAATGTTATTTCAACAACAACAAAAATATGAAAAAATGAGCTTTTATATAGAGTAATATCCACTAAACTTGCTCAAAGCGCTTTACAAAGGGTCCCTGACCAACAGCAACACTTAACACGTAGGACGCCTGTTTGGCGATAGTACATTTTTTGCTGTTAAATGCCATGTACTCATTTTACACCCGAGTACGGTGAAAGAATGTGAGTAAAGAGCCTTTTCCAAGGACCCAATTCAACTATGCGCCGAGGGAGGCTCGAACCCAGAACCTTCCGATCCCAAAGCGAGTGTTTTAATACTAAACTACATAGCCGTCTTTCCACGACTACGGCAGTTAAACTGCTAAAAATAGATTGAACTCCAATCAGATCGTGGCTTCGTAAAGTCATGGCCTGACACTGACCAAAAAATGACGTCAAAATGCCAATCTTTTGCCACAAAAGAAAACAAATCGTGAGTTGTATTCAATAGTTCAACCAATGGGACCACTTGTTTCCATGAGCTCTACTAACGACAACTCACTAGGCGGTGCAAAAACCAAATAATGACGTCAAACTGCCAGTCCTTTTGGATTTCAGTGTCAGGCTATAATAGATAGTATGCAGATGACGTCACTCAGGCCTTTGTTATTGTTTTTGCAATCCGCGTTTGTGAGTTGTTCTCACTAAACTGTATTAACCAGACTATAAACGTTCACGGTTACACATAGTTTGTGTGTTGGTCCGTTATACTTCCGGATGGCAATGTTGTGAGCTACTTAGCCAAGAGCATGAAATCAATATATTGGTTTGTTCTATTTTTTTTAACTCACTAAATCCTAGGGATTTTTGCTACTTTTCAAAATTGCAAAAATTGCATTAAAATGAGCATGTGCATAAATAGTTTTAT
>NC_088373.1:8510256-8520256 GCF_034508935.2 Berghia stephanieae
GCATGGTAACTTTGTAACTGGCTCTAAACTATCGGAACAATGGCGGACGCCCTTATGGAATGCTTCTCTGACGAGCATAAAATTGTATCAAGAGGGGGGGGGGGGGGGGGGGGAAACATTATAAATATGATCATGTTTTGACTTTTATACATTCTGACCACATGACATATGAAAAGTTCTAGCCAGCATGAAGATTAAAAAGTACTGATTTTCTTTGTTTAGAACTACGCTATTCGCCGTTCCTGGGCGACGTGACATCCGACTATTGAATCCAATTATGGGCCTGATTAAACATTGTTGTAATGGCCGATAGAAGAACGAAATGGACGTACATGATATGCCCTTACGGAGAGAACGTCAACATAGCATTGCGCATGCTTCTCTCGTATCAACTGAGGAAATATGTTGTTTGGTTAATGAGAAATCACTTTTAAAATTTTATTATATATAGATAGTATGCGCTTGGCTAAGAAACTCACAACATTGCCATCCGGAAGTATAACTGGCCAACACACAAAACTATGTGTAACCTTAAACGTTTATAGTCTGGTTAATACAATTTAGTGAGAATCACTCATAAACGCGGATGGCAAAATACAATAACAAAGGCTTGAGTGACGTCATCTTCGTTCTATCTATATATATCTTATAAAATCAAAATATTTAACCAATACACTTATTTTGATGAAAAGTTCACAGTGATGCACCAGTTAAATCGTTTCTCAACGATCTTTTAGTCAGAGTT
The DNA here is from genome assembly GCF_034508935.2 of Berghia stephanieae. Classification (NCBI taxonomy): domain Eukaryota; kingdom Metazoa; phylum Mollusca; class Gastropoda; order Nudibranchia; family Aeolidiidae; genus Berghia; species Berghia stephanieae. The sequence continues at coordinate 8,511,002 of NC_088373.1, forward strand.
ACCGAACCTTGAAGTCAGTAATTTCAAAGCGGGTAATCTTAATTCCTTAAAATTTTTCATTCTTTGCAACACATCCCTGTGAGCTTTTCTTCAAAATAAGTTTATTGGTTATATTTTTATTTTTTATAAAAGTATGTATATTGATAGTTCGAAGATGACGTCACTCATGTCTTTGTTATTGTTTTTTTTCCATCCGCGTTTATGAGTAATGCTCACTGAACTGTATTTACCCGACTATAAACGTTCATGGATACACACAGTTTTGTGTGTTGGTCCGTTATACTTCCGGATGGCAATGTTGTGAACTCCTTGGCCAAGCGCATTCTATCTATAGATATTATGCGCTTAACTAATCACATGATTTGTTGCTGTCCAACGATTGAATAGTTCTTAACAAATGTAAACACGCTGCTTTGTTTATGAAGTTGTAAAGATACCATCGTGTCAAGCTGAATAAAATGACCTATGTTAAAAATTTCAAAAATTGTGAACACTTTTCACTATTAGGGTCACTTTGAGCACATATTCCAATGTGACCAATGACCTCGAGCACATGGAAATGTAATATATAGATAGTATGAGGATGACGTCACTCAGGTCTTTGTTATTGTTTTTGCCATCCGCGTTTGTGAGTTGTTCTCACTAAACTGTATTAACCAGACTATAAAAGTTCATGGTTACACAGAGTCTGTGTGTTGGTCCTTTATACTTCCGGATGGCAATGTTGTGAACTCATTGGCCAAGCGCATTCTATCTATAGATAGAATGCGCTTGGCCAAGGAGTTCACAACATTGCCATCCGGAAGTATAACGGACCAACACACAAACTCTGTGTAACCATGAACTTTTATAGTCTGGTTAATACAGTTTAGTGAGAACAACTCACAAACGTGGATGGCAAAAACAATAACAAAGGCCTGAGTGACGTCATCTGCATACTATCTATATATCATGCCCATTAGCTCACAACATTGCCATCCGGAAGTATAACGGACTAACACAGAAAACTATGTGTAACCATGATCGTTTATAGTCTGGTTAATACAGTTTAGTGAGAATTACTCATAAACGTGGATGGCAAAAAACAATAACAAAGGCCTGACTGACGTCATCTTCGTTCTATCTATAGATAGTATGCGCTTGTCTACGAACCTCACAACATTGCCATCCGGAAGTATAACAGACCAACACACAAAACTATGTGTAACAATGAACTTTTATAGTCTGGTCCATACAGCTTGGTGAGAATTACTCATAAACGCGGATGGCAAAAACAATAACAAAGACCTGACTGACATCATCTTTGTTCTATCTATTGTATAGACTCGCTGTGTAAGAAAAAATTATCTATGTTCGTGGCTGCATCAGTCAGCTATCATTAGGAATGAATCAATATTTATGTTAGTATAGATAGTATGCAGATGACGTCACTCAGGCCTTTGTTATTGTTTTTGCCATCCGCGTTTGTGAGTTGTTCTCACTAAACTGTATTAACCAGACTATAAAAGTTCATGGTTACACAGAGTTTGTGTGTTGGTCCGTTACACTTCCGGATGGCAATGTTGTGAACTCCTTGGCCAAGCGCATTCTATCTATTGTATAGACTTGCTGTGTTAGAAATAATTATCTATGTTCGTGGCTACATCAGTCAGCTATCATTAGGAATGAATCAATATTTATGTTAGTATACTATAATGCTTTGTTTTAATTATAGATAGTATGCAGATGACGTCACTCAGGCCTTTGTTATTGTTTTTGCCATCCGCGTTTGTGAGTTGTTCTCACTAAACTGTATTAACCAGACTATAAAAGTTCATGGTTACACAGAGTTTGTGTGTTGGTCCGTTATACTTCCGGATGGCAATGTTGTGAACTCCTTGGCCAAGCGCATTCTATCTATTTAATAACATATACCATTGTTCACTTGCTTAGTGAGTGTGTCACTGCTTGTGTGTGTGTGTATGTATGTGTGTGCGTTGAGGTGTGTGTATCTGCGTGTATTGAATTAACAAATTAATTAGCAAGCACACTGTGGATCGACATGATAGCATAGTTGGGGGAGGGGAGGGGGGGGGGGGGGTTGGAGAGGGGATTGGAAGGGGGGGGGGGGGATAGAGAAGGGATAGATATTGGGAGAGAGGAAAAAAGAGAGAAGGGAGGATGGAGATTGAGAGATAAAAAAAGAGAGAGTGAGAAAGAGAAGAGAGAGAGAGAGGGAGAGGAGAGAGAGAGAGAGAGAGAGAGAGAGGAAGAGATAGAGAGGGGAATGAGGGAAAGAGAAAGAGAGAGAGAGAGAGAGAGAGAGAGAGAGAAAAGAGAGTGAGTGAAAGAGAGAGAGAAAGAAAGAGAGAGAGAGAAGAGAGAGAGAGAGAGAGAGAGAGAGAGAGAGAGAGAGATTAATTTATATAGTGTATGCTATTAATCTCAAGAACAATGGGATAAACAGCCATGATTCATGTCTTTGGAAACTGAAAGAAAGGGGGGGGGGGGGGGGGGGATAGATAAATGCTTCCATAAATGTACACGTTTAATATGAAACATAATGGTGGTATGCGGACAGGTAAAATATCTCACAGAATCTGCCAGCCATATAAAACGTGACAATACACAAACCTGTGTGTAACCATGACCGTTTGTAGTCTGATTTTAATAACTATATGACTTAACCCTTTCCATACCAGCCATTTTCAGGATTTTCCCCAAAACTTCACACCCAGCTAACACAAAATTATATTTATATCACTCAAAACACAACAGCAGTAGATGAGTTCTTGCGATAAATAATTTCTTTAGCAAAACATGGTCTACAACACTCTGTGTTCATTTTCTTTAAATTTTATGTTGTACAAAGGAAATCTGAATAGGAAAAATGTTGGTTTTGTCGTAACGAATGTGACGATTTTCCTTTAGTTGGTAAGGAGAGGGTTAATATCTTGATTTGATATTATGTAAGTTTACACGTCGTTTTCTATGCTAGTTCTGCACAAGTGAATGACATTGACGTCAATGAGTTAATTGTTATTGTTTTAGCCAGCGATTTTGATCAGTAAGTAGTTCTCACTAAATTGTATCGATCTGACAAAACAAAATATAAATAAGATAAAAACTTTCAACACGACAGAAAGTTTTGTTGGAACGTTATTTATGACTGGCGAATGTTGTGAGTTTTTTGGTTAAAACGCACAGCATCAACAGGTTAGAACGAAATTGACGTCACTCATCTCTTTGTTATTGTATAATTTAGTCAACAATTAATGAGTAGACTTCATTAATTATTTATACTATAAACGTTTAAGGTTACATACACATCGCTGAGTGGGTGTCAACGTGGCCTTCGTAAAGTTATAGCCTGACACTGACCAAAAAATGACGTCAAAATGCCATTCTTTGGCCACAAAGAAAACAAATAGTGAGTTGTATTCAATAGTTCAACCAACGGGACCACTTCTTTTCATGAGCTCTACTAACGACAACTCACTAGGCGGTGCAAAAACCAAATAATGACGTCAAAACGCCAGTCTTTTTGGGTTTCAGTGTCAGGCTATAACCAAAGAGTGTGTAGGGTAACGTAGTTACCAAGAGCTCTCACTTCTCTTAACCGCAATGCTATTGTCGCTTGCCAGGCCCCCTCGTGGATCTTTACCTTGCAGTTGGTGAGGGGGCTTGAGGCACACGGGAGAGCAAAGGTGTAAATCCCGGTCGACCGTCACGAGACCATCCCGTGTATCGAGCCAACGAGCCACATGAGCTGCTCGCCCCGGTGTGTGACTAAATTTGATCCAAACCCGGTGCCCGAATAGCAGCCCTATCCCGGGCGCCACACTATTGTCCTTATGTCGAGTCCCAAACAGTCCCGTCAATGGCGAAGCGGTCTGCCGCCTAGCCAAATAATACCGCGTTCGTGTCGCCCGGGTCGTCGGCACGTCCGAGAAAAAAGCAAACGTCCATGCATCAATCGATTCGCGGCCTGCCGATTGGAAAATGCGACGGCGGGGATGGCGAACTGACGCGTATATTGTCCCTGAACGTCGAGAGCCAGAGTATGGCAAAAAATGAGCTTTTATCAAAGCTACTGGCCGTTCATTGCGTTGATATCCTCCTTTTACAGGAGACCCACCTTTATTCAGGCGCGCAATCTTCCCGATTCCAGATCCCAGGCTATACGGTGGTCCAACGCGAGGACACTTCGAGGCTCAAAGGAGGGGTTAGCGTTTACGCTAAAGAGCCATCGAAGGTAAGGGTCATTGAGAGCGTAACGGACAGGAATGGGGTGAACCGAATTTCCGTGGAAGTAGGTGGACTGTGTTTGCATAATATTTACAAACCACCTAGAGCGACTTGGACTACACCACCGGTACCGGTGGTCAGCCATCCTTCCATCTGTCTGGGAGACTTTAATAGCCACCATCACGAATGGGGCTACCGAGACTGCAACGAGGCAGGAAGACAACTCCGCTCATGGATGGACTGTAATGATCTACACCTAGTGTACAATCTACAGCCAAGGGTACCTTCCGGGGTACCCGCCATAAGAAGGAGTATACTCCAGACCTCACCCTCGTAACGAAAGGCGCGAACGGTGAACCGTTGCAGGTGAAGCGGACAGTCCTCGGGGACTTTCCGCATAGCCAGCACAGGCCGGTTCTTGTCACAGCTGGGGTGACAATACCGAGGGTGCAGTCTCTCCCACTTTGCAGATGGAATTTCAGGAAGGCTGACTGGGAGGAATTCAGTTCCTATATCGAGCAGGTCTGCCCTGCCATTCCTCCCAAGTCCAAGAATATAACCAGATTTAGTAGGCTACTGGTTAAGAGCGCTCAACGCTCTATTCCACGGGGCAAACGGAAATTCTACACCCCTTGCTGGACAGCAGAGTCGGAAGAGCTGTACCGAGAGTACCAGCAGACCCAGTCCCAGGACACAGCCGATAGACTACTCCAGTCTCTGGCAGAGGGAAGGAAGCAACGGTGGCAGGAGACCGTGGAAAGTCTCGACTTTACACACTCCAGCCGCCACGCTTGGCGTTTGATAAAGAAATTGGACCCAGATCGGAATTTCGCGAAGGCTGCACCGGAATGCGAGGCAGACACAATTGCCAAGAATATTAAGAACCGTAGCAAGCGGGTCCCTAATCAGGCTTTTGAGCGCGGTGTCCGCAAGGCGTACCGTACGATTTTGGACTCGCTACCTGCGGAGGAGTCGGACTGGACGGCCCCGTTCAGTCCCCGAGAAGTGGGTGCAGCCATTAGCGAAGTGAAGAACGGCAAAGCAGCTGGGATAGATGGTGTATATCTCGATATGGTGACGCATCTGGGCCCCAGGGCACGGGCCTGGCTAGCAGAGGCAATGTCTGACATCCTTGCAAACGGAAAGCTTCCACAAGTGTGGAAGCATGCGAAGATAGTTGCCATCCTGAAGCCAGGGAAGCCGGCGAAGGAGGCAGACAGTTACAGACCCATATCGCTGCTGAGTTGTCTTTACAAACTGTTGGAGCGTGTTCTATTAAACCGATGGGGGCCGGTCCTAGACGCTGCCCTGCCACCTGAGCAGGCAGGCTTCAGGGAAGGGAGGTGCACCACGGAGCAGGTCATTGCCCTTACAGAGCATATTGAGCACGGGTTCGAGAGAAAACAGCAAACAGGTGCTGTGTTTATAGACCTATCAGCGGCGTACGATACGGTCTGGTGCGATGGGTTAATGCTCAAACTTGCAAAAATCATAAGGTGCAAAAGACCTTGAAGTTGTTCTCTTCGATCTTAGGGGAAAGGCAATTCCACGTCGCGCTGGGAGACGCCACGAGCAAAGTTAGGAAATCGAAGAATGGGGTCCCTCAGGGGTCGGTACTTGCGCCAATGTTGTTTAACGTTTACATTAGCGATATGCCGAACACTTCCTCCCTGAGGCTGGGATACGCAGACGACTGGGCACTCGTTACTCAGAGTAAAGTGTGGACCCGTCTCGAGAGCGTACTCAGCGAGGACGTCACCAGACTCAAATCCTACTTTGACAAGTGGTACCTGAAGATGAACACTTCAAAAACCGTGGCCACTGCATTTCACTTATGCAGTGGTTGGCACACCCGTAAACTGAATGTCCTAGTCGGGGACCAGCCACTCCCATATGAGCCGCGTCCAAAATACCTAGGGGTGACGCTGGATCGCAGCCTTACCTATCGGGTTCATCTCGAAGGGGTTGCCCGGAAGATAGAGAAGCGGAATAGTCTTCTGAGGAAGCTGGCGGGATCGACTTGGGGCGCTAGCCAAGCGCTCCTGAGAACATCCGCCCTGGCACTATGCTATTCCACCGCGGAGTATTGCGCTCCAGTGTGGGGTAGAAGCAGAAACGTTGAGAAGGTGGATGTAAAACTTCGCAAGTCGATGCACATAGTGTCGGGAACGCTAGCAACAACCCCTAGAGAATGGGGCCCGGTGATGGCAGCGATCCAGCCCCCGATGTCCGGAGGGAGACCATTACGGGAAACTGGCTGAGTAAGATCAAAGAGAGAGGGAATGGGGATACCCCTCTCATGCGCATAATGAACGGTGCCCCCGTTTCGAGCCGAAATAAGTCCGGCAACCCTTGTACGCAGAATCCCTGACTACGGACAGAGCTGCACATACGAGATGGAAGTCGGTTTGGACGAATTCAATCCCTCGTGGGGGCGGGGACCTACACTCCTCTAAGCTTGGTGAGAAGTTGCCAGGCTTTGATACCAGTAAGAGGAGACACTGGGTAGCTGCGAATCGGCTTCGGTCGAGGAGCTGCCTAACGGCCGGTGCGTTACATCAGTGGGGTCTAACTTCCTGTCCTTTATGTCCACGCTGTGGGCAAGAACCCGAAACGGCAGAGCATCTAGTCGAAAGGTGTGTTGTGACGATGCTACCGGGCGGGTTCGCGACGGTGCACGAATGCGGACCGGACTTTGCTGATTGGGTCGATCGTCATAACATAATAGTGTGAACCATAAGAAGCTGCTGCTGCTTGCCAGGCGAGACAGCGAGGTGGGTGTGCTCCGCGTGTATCATGCGCGCTAGGCTTACTGATACAATGAAGAAAATACGAGTAAAAGACGGAAGATGCTTGGCTTCACCAAAAGCGGGAAGTGAGAGCTCTTGGTAACATAACAATCGTTACATACACGATGGCTACGGTTACATACACATTGCTGAGTGGGTGTCAATTTATCTCCATAACAATAGACGTTTAACGTTACACATATTTTTATGTGTTGGTACGTTATAGATAGTATGCGCTTGGTCAAAAAGCTCACAACATTGCCATCCAGAAGTATAGCGGACGAACACACAAAACTGTGTGTAACTATGCACTTTTATAGTCTGGTTAATACAATCAAGTGAGAATTACTCATAAACGTGGATGACAAAAAACAATAACATGGAACCGAGTGACGTCAACTTCATTCTAACGATATGTAACCCACCCTTGAATAGCTTCATCAGGTCGGGGATTCCAAATATTGATGCTAACCAAACTATATAAACGTTCAAGGTTACACAGAGTTTTGTGTGTTGGTCCGTAATACTTCCGGATGGTAATGTTGTGAGCGTCTTAGCGAAGCGCATACTATTATATCTCCAAGCAGGAATCCCCCCCCCCCCCCTCTAACATCAAAACAAACATCAGTTACGTCATCAAAACAAGGAGGTGTTTCAGCGGCAGCCAATCAACAAGCAGTCCTACTGTTTATACACACGAGCAAAACCTAATTAATATTCATAAGATCCTCCGCGAAGTTCTAGTTCTAGGTTACGTTGTTGTTACGTCATGGCTGACACTTCGATGCTCTTTTATGTCATCCGGACCGTGTCGAATGTATGCGTTTAAGTCTAGGACTACATAATAATATAGATGTCGCTGGTTTAAGTAAAATACTCAACAGTTGTTCTCCCCTGATCAATCGTGCCGACACAGAAAACAGTGTGTAAACCTTTAATGGTTATTGTCTACTCGGTGTATCTTAGTGGGAACTAATCACCAAATAGGCGGTCTGAAAATGTTTTTTTTAAAAATAGCTGTGTGACGCCAGCTTCAGCCATTCTATAAATAGATGTAGTATGCGCTTGGCTAAGAAGCTCACAACATTGACATCCGGAAATATAACGGACCAACACACAAAACTATGAGTAACCATGAACTTTTATAGTCTGGATAATTCAGTTTAGTGAGAATTACTCATAAACGTGGATGGCAAAAACAATAGCAAAGACCCGAGTTACGTCAACTTCATACTATCTTTCAACATTTACAGTTCCATATGGAAATTTTGTGTGCTATTGTGTTTGATCTGCCGTATGGATGTGATTTTAAAAAATTTTACCTAAACGAAAAACATCCATGGTTTCTTGAATCTCAACAATACCAAACTAATTAACCAGTAGATTTTTCACCAATCAAAACATGGAATTTGTGACACACCTTCACACGTGCTCGGACAAACATAGTTGGTTGTTTATAAACAATAACGTGAACGAATTCGACCTCCATCTGATCGTTGTTATTGTTTTTATATTGACAAATGGGTGACTAGTTATCACATGATTCTCTCAATCATATTATAGATAGAATGCGCTTGGCCAAGGAGTTCACAACATTGCCATCCGGAAGTATAACGGACCAACACACAAACTCTGTGTAACCATGAACTTTTATAGTCTTGTTAATACAGTTTAGTGAGAACAACTCACAAACGCGGATGGCAAAAACAATAACTAGGCCTAAGTGACGTCATCTTCATACCATCTATAAACGTTTAAGTTTACAGATAGTTTTCTGGGTTGATTCTACTGATCAAGAGGTAGAACAGTGGGTATTTTACTTAACACATACCATCGATAGTAAAACCTGTGTAGTTTGATGTGTCTACCAATCACTGCCATTGTTTACATTATGACGAGTGTCCGAGAGGCGTGGTTATCGACCGGTTAATTTCATACTTTCCACAATAAATACGCTTCAGCAGTCCTCGTAATGACGCAGAGTAAGGTAGTAACTGGCTCTAAACTATCGGAACAATGGGTGACGCCCTTATGAAATATATGAAGTGTATCCAAGGAAGAAAAACATTGTAAATATAATCATGTTTTGAGTTCTATACATTCTGATCACATGACACACATGAAAAGTTCTAGCCAGGATGAAGAATAAAAAGTACCGATTTTCTTTGTTTAGAACCACGCTGCTCACCGTTGCTGGGCGACGTGACATCATACTATTGAATCTAATTCTAAGTTTAAA
>NC_088373.1:8525256-8540256 GCF_034508935.2 Berghia stephanieae
CATCCATCCATCTATCCATCCATCCATCTGTCCCTCCACCCATCCATCCATCTATCTATCCATTCCTCCATCCATCCACCCATCCCTCCATCCATCCATCTACCCATCCAACCCTCCCTCCATCCATCCATCCATCCCTCCATCGATCCACCATTCATCTGTCCCTCCACCCATCCATCCATCCATCCATCCCTCCATCCATCAATCCATCCCATCCCATCCCATCCATCCATCTATCCATCCAACCCTTCTTCCACCCATCCATCCATCCATCCATCCATCCATCCATCCATCCATCCACCTGTCTCTCCATCCATCCACCCTTCCATCCATTCCTCCTCCATACCTCCATACCCCTCCTTGGATGCCTCGCCATAGGGGCTTTAAGGAGACCACATGAAACCCACCAATGTCTAGGGTAGGATTAGTCGCCCCTAATAGACCATAAGACTCGGAGTGGCCGCTCATTCATGCGGTAAGGAATCGGAGTTGGGTATTATTATGCAAAGGAGAAATATAGGGAGACGGGGAGATAGGGAGAGGTGAGAGGGGGGGGGGGGGGGGGGGGGGTTGGAGACCTGGAAATAGGGAGAGGTGAGTGGGGAGAGGGGGGGGGGGGGGGGTGGAGACAGGGAAATAGGGTGTAGATTATTTACCAGATTGGATGACAAGTCGCGAATTGGGCTACTTTCTCATGCTGTTTACGCCAAAATAAAAAATAATAATAATACTGTGGCATGCTACTTTTTTTGGGCTACTTTTTATTATGGTCTGCAAATTTTGGGCTGTGTCTTAGATATTATAACTAAAAATAATAAGAAAAAATGTTAAAATAATAATAATGAAATCATAAGATTAAAAAAAAATTGACAATAAAAAGGCCAAAATGGTTGACTCAGTATCTGAGACAATATGATAGGGCCAGAGAATGAACAGCAATATCCCGCTACGAAATAAATTTTTATTCGTCCATAGGGTTTAAAACTGTTTAAAATTATAACCCCCCCCCCCCCAAAAAAAAAAAGGGGGGCGTGGGGAGGTGGGGGTGATGGAGAGGGATGTCGCAGTTTGCGACAGCTTTTATATCTTTGCGACTTTGCCAAAAAAATATCTGGCAGAGAGATAGAGGAGGGGTGATATAATATAAGAAAACAAGCGACAGGGGGAAGATGGGGGGAGACAAGGGAATAAAATATGTCAGATGGTTAGGGGAAAGATGTTATGAAGGTTGGGGGGGGGGGGGGTATGGAAGGGCGGTGGTTAATGGAAAATGAGAAACTGTAAGGTGGAATTTTGTTAATGAACAGAGAGAGAGAGAGAGAGAGAGAGAGAGAGAGAGAGATAGAGAGAGAGAGAGAGATGGGGGGGGGGGGGAGATAACAATTAGTTCTTACTAAATTGTATAAATTGAATCATAAACGGTCAAGTTTACACATAGTTTTGAGTAACGGCACGTTGTATCCGGCGGATATTGCGAGTATTTTATCTAAACGCATAACATCAATAAAATGAAAATTAGTGTTCGAACTAACCCCACATAATACACCGACTAGCGACACCGTTTTAGTTAATTTTGGCCTCCAACACTGAAGAATCACCCCCCCCCCCACCCCCCAACCAACCAACCCCCCACCCACCCCACACCCCACCCATCCCACAAGAAGTTGCTGCTGTCTTTTTTCGCCATAAAACGTCTCGAGTCTGTCGAGTCTAGTCTAGACTCCACATTACCCGATTGTTTGTTTTTCAAGAACGAGATAGAATAATATCAATTGTGCGAATCAAACAATTTACGACGTCTGATGTTTACGACCGGAAATAAAAGACTCTTCTTGTCCCGTGGTAAATGTTGACATTTCGTGACCAACTCGAAGACGGCGGTCATGTGACCTCCTGGATTGTGGGCGGGGCCTTACAGCAGACTACTTATTTAGAAAAACAATTCTAAGAAAATTACGACATTTTTTTATTTTGGTTCCCATTTCAAAACTTGATGAGGATCTCATTAACAAATGTGACCTTTCGACTCAAAACGGTATTACGTCGGGATGGTTAATATGTTGAAAATTGAATTTATAGCCAGAAATATCAGACTTGTGTTGAGTTTGTATGTTTTATTGAGGAGAATGGACACCATATTCTGCCAACAATTTATATTTTTGACCAGTTTAACATTAAATTTGGCATTTCTCTGATTACTTTAATTTCAGATTCACTTTTCGTCACCTTGCTCACCCTGCCTTAATAATTCAAGATTGAATCCTCGGAAAACGCTCTTTACTCATAATATGTGACTCTCTGTCTCAAAACGGTATTATGTCGGAATGATTAAGATGATGAAAATTGAATTTATAGCCAGAAATATCAGACTTGTGTTGAGTCTGTATGCTTTATTGAGAAGAATGGATACCATATTTTAGAGTGCTAATGCCGATGATTTGTATTTTTGGCCAATTTAGCATTAAATTTGGCTATTTAGCATCTGGTTAATCCCGACTTAATACCGTTTTGACATGATGGGTCACGTATTCTCTCACTCTATCTACTCAGGTGTAAAATGAGTACCCGGCCGCAAGCAGCGTCGTTGTCTGTGTCGGAAAAAATAATGTAATATCGCATATCCTGTCACTCTTCTAAGGTGAAAATGAGTACCTGGTTACAAAAAGTGTTGTCTCTCTAAAAAAAAATTTTAAAAAATCAACAAAACCCTGTAACATCACACATCTTGGCCCTCTCTCTTTTAAGGTAAAAATGAGTACATGGCTACAAGAAGCGTTGTCTCCCTCAACCTCCCCCCCCCCCCTTTAATATCGTATATCCTGCCCGCCACAAATGTTTAGAACATGATAAGATAAGAAAAGGATTAAAAATAAAATCGGATCAAATTGAACCGATGAAAAATCGAATGTGTGAATGAAAATTTGAAAACGTAAATGAAGGAACAACAAAATAATAACGTTAAAAATAGATTTTCAGAGAGTGCGATTCTGAAATTGAAAGGTTAAAATAAAATGAGCTGAAAGCTGCAGTCATTTGAATCAGGAGTCGGGAAAAATTGGATTATGATTGGTGTCGCCAAGAAATAAAAAAAAAAAAAAAATCAGAAAAAAAAAAATGGATAAATAAATATATAAATTAATTTTTTAAAAAACAAAACAGAAAAACAAAAAAAACAAAAACAAAACAAAATTAGATAAATAAATAAATAAATAAATTTTAAAAAACGAAACAGATTTGCCTTAAAATTACAATACGCATTTTTTTTTCATTTTCGCTAGTAAATAATTTATTGCAATTTTGTTCTCTCACAATGATCTGTTGATTTACGTGACCTTCACCTTGCCAGAAAGTGTTTCATAATTTAAAAATTTGGCCAGAAAAAATTCGTCCTCTAAATATCGATCGATTTAAATGATCCTCATCTTGGAGGAAAAATCTGAAAGTCCCAGGTTTAAAGGGGTTTTTTTTATTTCCAAGATGAGGAAATCGATCGATATTTGAAGGACGAGTTTTCTGGCCAAATTTTTAAATACGAGTTTTTTTTTTTGTTTTGTTTTTTTTTTCTAGCTTACGGCAGTTATTTGGGTAAATTGGATTGGCTTTGAAAGATCAGGTTTTAAGACATTTTTGAAAAAAGTTGAAGGTCATTAAAACCTTTACATACATTCTGTAGTAAACAAAACCAAACCAAAACAAACACAGAAATAACAGACATTGTCCTGATCGATGTGTCAAATTGAAAGGAAAAGACGTTTTTGTTTTTTTTTTCGATTTCCCGCCAGATAGTTCTTTTCGTGCTACCGCCCGCTGTGTTCAATTTGAACTGAACAATTGTTCATTCATAATCAGATTATTCTTATATATATATATATTATATATATATATATATAGAGAGAGAGAGAGAGAGAGAGAGAGAGAGAGAGAGAGAGAGAGAGAGAGAGAGAGAGGGAGAGATAGGAGAGAGAGATAGATAGATAGATAAATAGAGAGAGGGAGAGATAGAAGAGATAGGAGAGAGAGAGAGATAGATAGATAGATAGATAGATAGATAGATAGATAGAGAGAGAGGGAGAGAGAGAGATAGAGAGAGAGAGATAGAGAGAGAGAGAGAGAAATAGTTATGTATTGCCATTCACCTTATTCTTGTTGGTATTAAGTAATAGACACTTAGATAACCACGCCTCTCGGACAGTCGTCTTAATGTAAATAATGACAGTGATTGGTTAACATAGAAAAAGTAAAATAGACACTGTTCTACCGCTTGATCAATAGATCCAACACAGAAAACTATAGATAGAACGAAGTTGACGTCACTCAGGTCTTTGTTATTGGGAGGCAGGGAAACCGTCGAATTTATAGTTTTGGGAGATGATATTTTTTTTCCTCGTAAATCATCTCTCTATAATGTAGTTTTTTATCTTTAACATATGATTTGTAAACATTTGAGTGTATTCCTCTTAGTGGGATCTTGTGCTGGCGTCTGGGTGACAATGAGTTCGAACTAAGTACTTCGATAGTGTGCTTTTGGAATCTATCTACATTTGTTTCCAATTCTCCATTTTCTTACCTTTTCTTGGGTGCTTTAATTGTACGAGTATTTCTACAACTTTTTACTATCCCATTCTCTTCCTTTTTACTGGCGCTGATATAACCTAAATGTGTTGCCAGCGACGAAAAACCACCAAAAAACAAACAAAACAAACTAGAGTGAGAGAACCAACCTTTGACCGCATTTTTTCGACCAATATAATAAAAAAATGCGTGTTTTTTTGCCAAAAATGCGTGACTCATTCCAAGATCAAATCTGATTGGATGAGAATTCATGACTCCCCGACTGTTGTTGGGATTAGGTGTATATTTTATTATATTACACTAATTCTCTTAAGGATTAGCGAGGAGACAGAAATAGAGATCATCAATAAAAAACATGATGTGAACTAATTTTGTTGTATGGTTTATTTCAGTGTGTTCAAGATGGGGTTAGCGGGAAGTAAAGTGCTTTGAGGTCATTGGCCTTTTGGATTATTCAGTACAAGGAATAAAGTTGTAATAAATTTCAAATTGAACAGATAGGAAAACCATTTTTTTCAATGTTCTTTTTTTTTGTGTGTTTTTTTTTTCATTCATCATTTTAACAAATCACAAAGTCCATTCTACTAGCTGTAATTAAATTATGATTTTATGGGAGCTGGGGTCATGATAGCTCAGTTGGTAGAGCACCCAATTCACATGCGAAGAACCGAGATCGAATATGGGTTAAGTCGAGATTTTAGCTCGTTTTGGAGTGGAGCCATAGTTAACAAAATAAAACTGACGCTAGAACTCACTAGGATTTACAGTTTGACGTCATATTTTTTTTAGGTTTGTGCAGCGCCGAGTGAGTTGTCGTTAGTAGAGCTCAAGGAAACAAGTGATTCCATTGGTTGATCTATTGAATACAACTCACGATTTGTTTTCTGTTGTGGCCAAAATATTTGTCATTTGACGTCATTTTTTTGGCCAGTGTCAGCGTAGCCATCGTAAAGTTAAAGCCTGACTCTGACCAAAAAATGACGTCAAAAGACAAGTCTTTGGCCGCAAAAGAAAACAAATTGTGAGTTGTATTCAATAGTTCAACCAATGAGATCACTTGTTTCCATGAGTTCTACTAATGACAACTCCCTGGGTGGGGTTCCTGACCTCCCATAGTGGGCAGGGGGGGGGGGATGTATATAATGTGTCTTCTATCCCCCTTATATCTGTTTTCCAACATGCTTTCTGTCTTTGTCTTGGAATGAGATTACTTGGTTTTGTCCTGGCCCTGGGAGTCCTAGCTGGGAGGGAAACAATCAAATGCAGAGTAATTGTTTTGGGAGATGATATTTTTTTTCCTTGTAGATCATCTCTCTGTTATGTGTTATTATATTTGATATTTTGAATATATAATGTAGGCATTTGAGTGTATTCCTCTTTGTTGGATTTTGTGCTTGTGTCCGGATGAGACTTATAGGTGATCTCAAACTAAGTACATTGGTGGTATGCTATTGGAATCTACATCTGATCCCTATTTGTTTCCAATTCCCCTATGTCTTACTTTTTCTTGGGTGCTTTTATTGTAATTCTAGAACTTTTTACTATCCCATTTTCTTCCTTTTTACTGGAGCAGTTATAACCTAAATGTGTTGCAAGCGCCGTAAAACCCCTAAAAAAAAAACAAAAAAATAATGACAACTCACTAGGCGCTGCACAAAACTTTTAAAAAATGACGTCAAACTGTAAGTCCTAGAGGGTTCTAGTATCAGGCTTTACGTTAACGATGGTTAAGGATGGATGGAAGGATAAGAGGAGGAAGAGAAGACCTGGAGGGTTGAGAGGGGAGGGGGTGTGGGGGGGGGGAGATGGCAATACAATGTCCTATGAGATATTATTGACAAAAGTGACAAATACAATTTGTCAGAAATTGCCGTGGGGTGAGCACACCGGGGAGTCCTAGTGGTCATGACAATGGCAAGGCTAATCACACGACAGCCCTAACACTATATCTATCTATTGTGATCAATAAGTGGATGGATGGCACCACATGAGTTTATATACATGTTAAGACAGACAGCCATACACTCACACACACACATTGTATACACATAAAATATACAACCACGTATAGCCACACAGATAAGAAGTAAATTAATTAATGCATATTCAGAGAGTGTGAGTGAGGGTTTGTTTGAGTGTGTGGAAGGGATATATATATATATATATATATATATATATATATATATATATATATATATATATTTATATATATATATATACATATATATATATATATTTATATATATATATATATATATATATATATATATATATATATATATATATATATAGCCAGAGAGAGAGAGAGAGAGAGAGAGAGAGAGCGAGTGACAGAGAGAGGATGTGTGTGGATGAGAGATAAGAGTGAGAGTGATATATATATATATATATATATATATATATATATATATATATATATATATATAAGTAATCGATATAATTTGAAACACATTTTCGATTTATAAAAAGACAAATAAATAAGAAAAGAGACCAATTAATATATAAATAGATAGAACTTAACATGTATATAGATAGTGTGCGCTTGGCTAAGAAGCTCACAACATGGTCATCCGGAAGTATAACGGACCAACACACAAAACTATATGTAAAGCTGATCGTTTATAGTCTGGTTAATGCATTTGAGTGTGAATTACTCATAAACGCGGAGGGCAAAAAATAATTAAAAAAAAAAAAAAAAAAACCCAACAATAACAAAGACCTGAGTGACGTCAACTTCGAACTATCTATATTTATAATATTATGACCCAGGATCTCTCGAACCGAAAGCGAATGTCATACCACTAGACCACATAGCCGCACTTATGACACTGAGGTATGTGTGTGTGTATGTGTCTGTGTGTGTGTGTGTGTGTGTGTGCGTGTATGTCTTTGTTTGTGAAAGGGATGGAGAAGTTGTATTAATTTCGTTTCCACCATTGTTATCTGGGTTATTTATGATAATATAACTGTAGATTTGATCACCTACGACACACATAAAATCCATACCCCCTAACAATGCCATCACAACCCTCAAGATATCATGGTCGGTCCGTATACGTCAGTAGCGATGTGTTAATGAAATGAGCTTTCCTCGATTACGAACTGTGACAAACTATTGATATAGATAGTATGCAGATGACGTCACTCAGGCCTTTGTTATTGTTTTTGCCATCCGCGTTTGTGAGTTGTTCTCACTAAACTGTATTAACCTGACTATAAAAGTTCATGGTTACACAGAGTTTGTGTGTTGGTCCGTTATACTTCCGGATGGCAATGGTGTGAACTCCTTGGCCAAGCGCATTCTATCTATATCCGTAGTTTACCAGGGTTACGTTTACCCCATGCCTATTTATTACATTTTTTTCTGAGACAAATTATAGGCGTAGTGTCAAAGCTAGTCTTTTAGTTATTACATGTTAATGGCAGTTGAATAAAACTATCTATGTACATGCTCATTTTTAATATATGTTTTTCCAATTTAGAAAAGTATAAAAAAATCTCTAGGGTTGAGTGAGTTAATCAAACTGCCCTGTTGTCATATCAAAGTGCAAAGATGACCCTCAAATACATTGATTTGGACTGCGTCCTTCGGAAATAAAAGGTGCATAAACTTTATGACGTATAGCCATAGACATAGAATCACTAGATAGCCAACGAACAAGAATTCCCCTTGGGTTGACCAAGTGTTATTACTGTGTCACACCGGAAGTGGCTCTTTTCATTAGAAAAATAGGAACATTCTGCTATCAATCCACTCTTCTTGTCTGAGAATTAATTAAGTGCGGCGATATCTTTCGCTATTTTCCCTCGCCTCGATTCAAAATTAATCGAATTTTTCAACAGATATTTCCCACGGAGTTATTGGCTTGTATTTACAAAACTATCATGCTTCAAACACGTTGTATTTATAAATGCAACAATTGAGCTGTGAATGATAGCAGTCGCCATTTCCATAGATAAGATTAAACGATGGAAGTGATAATCATTATGTCTTGTTTAAATATCAGTATCGCTGCTACATGGTATCGTATTGATATCGAAAATTTCTGATATCGCCCAACACTTGTTTAAAAAAACAAGGCGGAAGTAACTTCGGAACTGTTGACTGTAAACAGCTTGTTTTTATTTGCCATAAAATAAATACATTGTGATTTCGAAACACAAAAAAAATATTTTTTCGTAACAATTATTATTTTGAAAAATCATATTGAAATTATACTGTTAAAATTGACTTGCTTAAAAGTCTGCAGTAAAAAGGGGCGTGTCCATCTTTTCACAGGAATTGTAGAATCTAGTAGAATCTGAATTAATTTAGTGTTTATAGGGGGAAACTAGTGTGCATTGTATAAGCCTAAAGTCAACCATTATCATTGAGATAAAGATTTATATCATAGCAACTCTTATGATTGCAAAAATCGCAAAGACTTCAGAAAATATTTCATAGAGAATTAAGAGGCATCGAAGGTATGTAAACACTTGATATTTAGACCCAGTAATCTATTAAAATGGAAATGGCTCTGTGCATGGCGGAAGTCATCGTGCGGCTATGTGGTCTAGTGGTATGATACTCGCTTTCGGATCGGAAGGTCCTGGGTTCGAGCCTCGCTCGACGCATAGTTGAGTCCTTTTAAAAAGACTCTTTACTCACGTTCTCTCGCCGTACTCAGGTGTAAAATGAGTACCTGGCCGTTAACAGCGTTGTCTTTGTCCGAAAAATTGTAATATCGCCTAACAGGCGTTATGTCTCGTCCTACATGTTAAATGTTGATCAGGGACCCCTTGTAAAGCGCTTTGAGCACATTTTAGTGGATATTGCGCAATATAAAAGCTCAAATAAATTTAAAAAATAAATTAACAAACGAAAATAGGACCACGCCAGCTTTGTTTAAAGTACTACTAAGTTCATGCGTAAACCTTACAACGCGGCAGATATGATATTACACGACAAGCTAGATAGTAAATAAAATGCTGCGAGAACTCTTCTGTTTGTAAAAACAACATTGAGACACGTCTTACGTAATTCACAGGGCATAATAAATTGACCGATTTATACGTTAAAATACTTATCATAGACCGCTATAGTCTGCTAGAGGAACTTTAGTCGGAACTAATCACTAAGAGAAAGAGAGAGTGAGAGAGAGAGAGAGAGAGAGAGAGAGATAAAGAGAGAGAGCGAGAGAGAGAGAGAGAAAAGGGGAGGGAGAGTGGGGGGGGGGGAGGAAGGTGGGAGTATGGATAATAGGTAATTGGATTCAATAGTCTGATGTCACGTCGCCCAGCAACGGCGGCCATTGTGGTTCTAAACAAAGAAAATCTGTACTTTTTTATTCTTCATGCTGGCTAGAACGTTTCATATGTCTTGTGATCAGAATGTGTAAAAGTCAAAACATGATCAGATTTATAATGGGTTTTTTTTTTCTCTCCTCTGGATACGCTTTTATGCTCGTCGGAGAAATAAGATTTCATACGGGCGTCCGCTTATGTTCCGAGAGTTTACAGCCAGTTACTAAGTTACCATGCGTCATTACGAGGGAAGTTTAGTTACGACTGTTTAAGCGTATTGACAAGTTAAACGTCCATTCAACAGACATAATATGCCCCTGTTGTTATCTGCTCCATGAAGATGACGTCACTCAGGTCTTTGTTATTGTTTTTTGCCATCGCCTATATGAGTAATACCCCGTGTGGTGTCCGGGGTCCCTCAACTGAGAGGGTCAAGAATAGCCCAACGCCAAGCCAGCGTGTCGTAAAAGGCGACTAATGGTGTGTGATTCCTCCATCTTTGAGTCACCTGGTCCTCCAGGTTGGGGGTTGGCAAAGGGTTAACACCCCTTTCCGTTAAACTCTAACCGTTACAGAAACACAGACAGACAAACCAAATCCTTTTTTTAGCTTGGGCGACCGAAGAGTTTCTGGAATATCAGAATTTATGAAGGACAACAGACAAAGCCGAAAGGACTCTGCTGACCCGATGACGTCTTCGCCAAACAAGCAGCTTCGAATTGCGTCGTGGAACGTTCGCACCATGTATGAAGCAGGAAAAAGCTCTCAAGTTGTGACTGAGATGAGAAGATACAGGCTGCATATACTTGGAGTAAGCGAAACCCACTGGATACAATCCGGACAGAAACACCTCAAGTCTGGGGAGAAGATTTTATATTCAGGGAGAGGGACGGGATTCATACACAGGGAGTAGGAATAATTCTAAGCAAGTTTGCCCAGAAGTCACTGAGAGGATGGGAACAATGCGGAGAAAGGATCATCATGGCGTCCTTTACAACACGGAGTAAGAAGATCAGCATGAACATTGTACAGATCTATGCCCCAACAAATGATGCAACAGATGAGGACAAAGATACATTTTATGGTCTGCTACAACAAGTCATTGACAAGTTGCCAAGGAAAGACATCAACATATTGATGGGAGATGCTAATGCAAAAGTGGGACAGGATAACGTAGGCTATGAAGGTATCATGGGACGTCATGGCATGGGAGAAATGAATGATAATGGTGAGAGATTTGCAAATTTCTGTGCATTCAACAGTTTGGTGATTGGAGGATCAGTGTTCCCCCATAAGAGGATCCACAAAGCAACTTGGGTCTCACCAGATGGTATGACAGAGAATCAGATTGATCATTTTTGTATCTCTCGTAGATTCAGACGTTCATTGGAAGATGTGACAGTACGGAGAGGGGCAGATGTTGGATCAGACCACCACCTGCTATTGGCAAAGCTTAAGCTCCGACTCAGAAAACACGGGGCCAGATCACATACAAGAAGAAAATTCGAGGTGAATGCACTTGATGGGGAAAAGAATGAGGAATTCAAACTACAATTGAGTAATAGATTCCAACCTCTTACTGAGCTCGAGGAGGACATAGATGTAGAGTCACATTGGGCAAAGATCAAGGAAGTCTACATAACAACTTGCCACGAGGTATTGGGGGTAAAGAAATCAGAACATAAAGAATGGATAAGTCCAACCACCTTGGACCTTATTGAAAAGAGGAGAACAAGGAAGGAACAAGTGAATGCAAGCCGAACAAGGGCTTCAAGACTGGATGCACAAGAGCAGTATCGAGCCATAGCTAAGGAAGTCAAAAGATCTGTGAAGAAAGACAAGGAAGCATTCATGAACAGACTTGCAGAGAAAGCAGAAGCAGCAGCGACTGGAGGACACATGAGGATCCTTTATCAAACTACCAAGACACTTGCTGGAAAATATGGGAAACCAGAGGTACCAGTCAAAGACAAAGATGGGAAAACTATTTTTGGAAAAGAGGCTCAATCTGAACGATGGAGGGAACATTTCAACTGCCTTCTGAACAGACCACCACCAGACAACCAGCCAGAAATTTTGCCTGCAAGGAATGAGCTACCAATTAGCTGTGATCCACCATCGATAGCAGAGATTGTGGGTGCCATTAACAAGATGAAAAGGGGGAAAGCTGCTGGACCAGACCAGATTCCACCGGAGGCTCTAAAAGTTGATGCGGAAAGAAATGCTGAGGCCCTGCACCCACTATTTGAGAGAATCTGGAATGACGGGATATTCCCAAAGGATTGGAAGGAAGGACATCTTATCAAGCTTCCAAAGAAAGGGGACCTCAGTAATTGTAATAATTATCGAGGCATCACTCTTCTTTCTATCCCAGGAAAGGTTTTCAACCGTATTATTTTAGAGAGAATTAAGAATGCAACAGATGCTAAACTGCGGGACGAACAGGCAGGTTTTCGAAAAAACCGTTCAACCACCGACCAGATTGCCTCTCTGCGAGTCATAGTGGAACAGTCTATAGAATGGAACTCTCCTCTTATTGTCAACTTTCTGGATTACGAGAAGGCTTTCGACAGTATTGACAGAGCAACATTGTGGAAAATTCTGGCACATTATGGACTCCCTGAAAAGATAGTAAACCTCATTAAGGAAATGTATGAAGGATCAAGTTGCAGGGTTGTACATGAAGATCAGCTTACTGACAGCTTTGAAATTAAGACTGGTGTCAAGCAGGGATGCTTGCTCTCTCCATTCCTGTTCATCCTTGCCATTGATTGGCTAATGAAGGAAACCTCCAAAGGGAGAAGAAATGGGATACAGTGGACCCCCTGGACACAGTTGGATGATCTGGATTTTGCAGATGATCTGGCTCTTTTGTCCCACACCCAGGACCAGATGCAAGAAAAAACCACAATTATAAACAGCCTGTCGGAATCAATTGGTCTAAGAATTCACCCTGCAAAGTCAAAGGTCTTGAGGATAGGTACGCATCAAAGGGAGCAGATCAAAGTTAAAGATCAGGAACTCGAAGATATAGACACTTTCTGCTATCTCGGAAGTATAATTGACAAGGATGGAGGCACGGAAGCAGAGGTGAAAGCACGAATAGGAAAGGCACAGGCTGCATTCACATCTTTGAACAGAGTTTGGAGAACTAAAGATATCTCCCTTCAACTAAAGCTAAGACTTTTCAACTCAAACGTGAAGTCTGTCCTACTGTATGGATGTGAAACTTGGAACGCATCACAGGCATGTATAAGGAGGGTACAGATTTTCGTAAAGAGGTGCATGCGTAAGCTACTCAGAATAAAATGGATGGATAGAATAAAAAATGAAGAAGTATGGAAAAGAACACAACAGAAACCAGTGGGAGAGGATATAGGAAGAAGACGATGGAGATGGATTGGACACACGCTTAGAAAGAATGACTCAACTATAACAAAGAAAGTATTGGACTGGAACCCTCAGGGCAGAAGATCAAGGGGAAGGCCACGAGGAACATGGAGAAGAATTAAAGAAGCTGATATACAGAGAAGTGGTAAGACCTGGAATGAGATAAAAAAGTTGGCTCAGGATAGAGAAGGATGGAAACTGTTTGTCTGTGGCCTATACCCTGACCCAGGGTGAAAAAGGCAATGATGATGATGATGATATGAGTAATGCTCACTGAACTGTATTAACCAGACTATAAACGTTCATGGATACACACAGTTTTGCGTGTTGGTCCGTTATACTTCTGGATGGCAATGTTATGAGCCAAGCGCATACTATCTATAGATAGTTCGAAGATGACGTCACTCAAGTCTTTGTTATTGTTTTTTGCCATCCGAGTTTATGAATAACGTTCACTGAACTGTATTAACCCGACTATAAACGTTCATGGATACACACAGCTTTGTGTGTTGGTCCGTTATACTTCCGCATGGCAATGTTATGAGCCTCTTAGCCAAGCGCATACTGTCTATATTATCATGTTTCCTGCAAATTGAAATGCATTGTGTTCCATGAATTCAAGGTCATCAAATGGTTGAAGTGTGTAAACATATGCACGAAAAAGGTATTAATAAGTAGATAACTGAACATACGCATGACTGAACAAATTATGAAATAAAAATGCATGAACGAGTTATTTAATTAATCCATCACTAGAAACATGAATGAATGGATTAAAGATGAGTTAATGACTATAAGCAGATGCATCAATAATTGAATAAAAGGATGAATTAATTAGTAGATTGTTAAGTGAGATAATCGAATGAATAATTAAATAAATAAATAAACAGAGGAGTAACTTAATTGATAAATGAATGAATGAATGAATGGATGGATGGATGGATGGACGAATAAAAAAATTAAATTGATGGATGAATGAATGAATGAATGAATAAAATAATGAATAAATTAAATGAATGAATGAATGAATGAATGAATTATTGATTGAATGATTGAATAAATGAATGAATGAATGAATGAATGAATGAGTGAATGAATGAATAAATGAATGAATGAATGAATGAATAAATAAATAAATTAATTAATCAATTAATTAATAAATGAATAAATGAATGAATGAATGAATGAATAAATGAATAAATGAATGAATGAATGAATGAATGAATGAATGAATGAATGAATGAATGAATGAATAAATGAATGAATACAAACAGGACTTCGACTTGGAGTCCAAGTGTAAAATGTGTACGGTTAAAAAAGTTGTCTCTGTCGGAAAAAAAATTTGCTACTCGTATAGATAGTATACAGATGACGTCACTCATGCCTTTGTTATTGTTTTTGCCATCCGCGTTTGTGAGTTGTTCTCACTAAACTGTATTAACCAGCCTATAAAAGTTCATGGTTACACATAATTTGTGTGTTGGTCCGTTATACTTCCGGATGGCAATGTTGTGAACTCCTTGGCCAAGCGCATTCTATCGATATCGCCAACTGACGTCACGCATGGCAACAACACAAAAACAAAACAAAACAAAACAAAACAAAAACAAACTATCTATGTGTAAACTTAAACGTTTGTAATATTATCTATCGAGAAAATCGTGTGTATTTTATGCCTTGTCAGTCCGATCTTGTTAGTATTTTTTATACTTTGTATAAAATCGTGTAATTATTTTTTATACGTTTGTATGATCA